>NC_088119.1:11193880-11562213 GCF_036370855.1 Dromaius novaehollandiae | reverse complement strand
AGCAGTAAAACACTGCAGAAATCATGAGTGCAGCCCACTGATAGTCAGCACAGGCTCCCCATGCGCTAGTCGCTCTACTGAAGGGTCAGTCATGATAAGGCATCGAAGAAAGGAAGCTGCAAATCTGAGGGTGGTATACTCCACACTCATAAGGCGGAGCATGTTACCATCTTTGCACAGGAGATGGAGTCTCAACCCAGGAAAGCACAAAGTCTCCTGTTTAAGTCATGAATCGACAAGAAGCCCCAGAATTTTGTCTCCCTATGACTTGCCTTTGTGATGGAGCACGCAGCATCCAAAAGCTCTGCCAGCCTGGCCCTGTCACGGCCTGTCACGGTGGTGCAATGGGTGAGGTAGCGTGGCATTCCCACGGCAGTCCACATACTGGTAGTTTTCAAAAGCCAGCTGCTCTGAGTGGCACAGGTACGTGCAGGTCAGGGTGCCCCTGCAAGGCAAAAGCAGACCAGAGCTGCACTCATGACTGTTCCAGACAAAAATTCCCATAATATAAGGGTCGCATGGTGTGCTTCTGCTGCCATGCTGTTTTGTCCTTATTATACAGCCCAGAACACTACCACATATCCTCAGCTAAATTTCACATGTCAGAGAGGGACAGCATCATTCAGACTGTGTTAGTTTAAGGAAGCCTTTACAAGCTCCCCACCACCACGAATGATGCTTTGGCCATTCAAGAAGCCCAATATTAGAAAGACTCGCTGCTCCAGCATAACACTCCTGTGTCGTTTCACCATTTACCTGTTCCCGAGGTGCTACTGCAAGACATACCAAGTGACTGTTATGGACTTAGCTAGACAAAAGCATATCATTCAGTCTCTGTCTTTCTGTGCCACCTCAAGAGCTTTTACGTTATGTAGTTTCTCCCAGTACTGTGCAATAACAGTGGGATGAGGCATACAGTAGTACAGAAAATCGTAAAGATCGCCAGAATCTTCTTCAGCCTCTGGCTAATGGAGAGCTTTGTGGTGGAGAGAGCAAGGGTCCCATCAGCTGAGAGCATCAGCTAAGAGGGACATAGTCAATACAGACGGGCAGGGAGGTCCCTCTAGTGGACACAGGCTGCACCAAGAGACAATTTCTGCCCACAGCTTTCCAAAGCAGCTTGAACTCAGCTAATGAAGACCACTCTTCTTTCAGTGGCTGCATAGGGGCATACTAGCAATGCTACACCCAGCAAGGGCTTCCCTGTCTCCTGTGCCAATTTAGCTGTAACACAGGCCAGGACAGTAGCAAGTCCCAGGAGGAGCTGTGTTATAAAACTGCCGTTGTACTCCCCCTTGCAGGCAGGAACAGATAACCTGCATTTGCTTTTCCAGCAGGGTCTGTCTCACTCTCAAACACAATCGAGCTGAGCATAGTCCCCTGGACCATTCCTTGAACAGGAGCTGCTTCAGGCAACAGGATCCATAGAAAAGCCTGCTTTATTCTGTCCTGCTCCACAGCTGCTGCCACCCCTCCAACAGAGACGAGGATGACTGAGTCTGCCTCCCACACCACGAGGCAGGCAGGCAGGATGGAACCAGTCACTGCTTCCAGCTCCAGGCCAAATAACTCCTCAACAGCTACAACCAGCATTAGGGAAGGAAGTTTGTCAGGCCAGTGCGCTGTGTAACACAAGCAACAGCAACAGCTTGTGCTGTAAACCAGCGTAAATCCAGGGGACTTCTCACAGCACAGGCAAATGGCTTTGGAGAATTATCTCCCTCTTACACCTCAGCAAAGCTATCTGGGTAACACAACATTCACACTGCAGCCCACTCTCATCTCCAAGAACAGTGACTGGCTGGCCTTGAAGGGAGTTAAGAAAGAATGCAGGTCACATGGATATTAGTTTTAGTTCTGAACCAGGCACCACTTACTGTATATGCAGCAGAACATTGTGGACTTTGATTTTTGTCCAGGTGCAGATGTTACTACAAGAGAAAAGAGAGTTAATTTCACAAAAGTGGCCTGCACCATGCATCTCCTGGTCCTCAATTATTCCATCATCTCTCTGCTTCTCTGAAAAGGTCTGTCCTTAGAGCTGTGCTTCAAGAACTTTGCCTGCATAGAAAATTTTGACAACCGCTATCTACCACGGTAAGACATATTTTTGCTAGTTTAACTCAGTCACTTTGGATCCAGTAATCATGGGACTTCCAAATATGCAAAGCATACAACCTATCTGCACAGAAGCTGTGATTGCTATGAACTTTGCATAGCTTGTTGGTTATCTGCAGAGAAGTATGGGCAGCATGAGATGCGTTTAGCTGCTCGCAAATGGAGCATCAAAAGTTTGCAACCTAGACGTCAAACCGATAGCATCAGTTACTCATCAGAATATAGGAAAATGACACTGTCGAACCAACAGTGGGTAGAAAACACCAGAAGATAGAAAAGGATATTAGTTTAAAATGGATGTGCCAGATTTGTGTCCAGCTGACACACACACAGTTTCACTGAAGAGAGAGGACCAGCACAACAAGCCTAGTTGTAGAAAGCCTTTAAGCATTAATATCACTTACTAACCAAGGGAAGAAATCTTCAAGAATTACTCACTAGGTATTGCTGTCCAATATCCTACTGGCAACCATATAAAAGATCTGCAAATGTGAACAGAAGAAAAAGCAGAAGACACACAAGAATTACAGTTATGTTTGGATACGGCCCAGAGAGCAGAAGTAGGGAGAGCTGGACTCTCATTAGTTGCCCGCAGTTCAGAACCTGAATTTCAAGTTTTAGCCTAGCAATTGTTCTTAACAGTGGGTAACAAAATAGAATCAGAAATTAGGTCTGAAAAGACCATCTAGGCCATATGCTTGCCCTTTACAGGAAGGAAGGATCAGCTGTGCTCAAACTCTTTCCACTAGAGTCTTGTCTAACTTGTTCTTAAACTTTCCATCATTTTAAGGCAAGCACACAACCCTGCCCACTACCTGGGCAGCAGGCAGCTATTCCTTGCCCAGAAATGTACTAGCTTCAGACTCAGCAACATGTAAATTCCTACAAGTCCCCTTCTGTAGGGGGGACAGGTAAGTAGAAACAGAAGCTGCATGTGGAGGGACTTCGAGCATTTAGTTGGCAGATGACAAAGGAGTGGGTCAAGCATAGAAGAAGCACCCCCTCCCCATCCAGGACATTCAGACTAGTTTAGGAGAACTGCGAGAAACAGCAAAGCTCACCTGGCCACTCTGTAAAGGGCTGATATTCAGCAGGGTTTTCATGGTGGTCTTCCCTATTACCAGGGACTGGTGTAAAACTTCTATGTCCAGCTGCACAACAGTGACTGGGTAGAAGTTGTTATTAGTTATGTTCAGCACATTCTAGGGAGAGAAACAAGAAAACAAACCACCTTGCAGCAGAGCCGTATGTTACTGTAGCAAACCTACTTTAAATATATCCCTGCTATAACCTTACAGCAGCACTGGACCATGTGTCCCCTTCCAATCCTGAGAAATATACCCAGCCTAGTTCCCAGAATTAATCACCGCACTGCTCCTGCACAGCCCCTTTGACCACTCTGCCTGATGCGCTTGCTCGCAGCCAAGCTACCCATGCCTCTGACACTGTAACATGCTCCTGACACTGCTCCTTAAGCAGCCCTAAAGTGGACTGAGTTGGTGGGGACGACCAGACTTTAACTACAGATAGCGATCAGTTATTCTGCATGGAACAACACAGAGGATGATAAGGAGAGGTCCTGCCTTTTTGCCCACCATTTGCCTCCGAGCTGAGAACTCACCGTCATGTTGAGACATATACTGGTGGTGGTGGCATTAAAGCCAATGGAGGAGGCGTTCAGCCCTGCAGGCAGCACAGTAATGGAGCGAGGAAACAGGAAGAAGATACTGAGAGAGGTCATCAGCAGGCAGATCGTCACAGCAAGACATACATATAGTTTCCTGCAAAACAGCACCACGGCCACATCATTCTCTTGACTCATCAGCTGCAAGCACCTGCAGCCCAGCTCCAACTCAGTGGAAGGAGACAACAGGAGCTCGCGTGCCAGAAAGCTGGGGTGGGTTTGCGCAGAACTCCCGAATGATGGGAGAAGCAGGAGGGTGCTCCCACACAGTAACATGCTGCCTGTTACTGTGGAAGCAGGCAGGAATTGCTAGAGACCTCCCAGAACTCCACATTTCCTCCTGCACAGAGGATCATCCAGGCATCTGCTGTTGTGGAACAGACGCTGTAAACACTGAACTTACTGCAAGTCATAGCACAAAGAGAAAACACCCTCCAAACAGCTGCAGATAGATTGCTTCCCAAAGGACCAAGGCCTCCCTTCACATACAGAAGAAACACCGAAAGGATGAAAAAGGGGCAGAATTTAACAGGACTTACGTTCGTCTAGGCTTCAGCCTTTGGTCACCATAGGGAATCAGAGCCACCAGCTGCTTCTCTTGCTCTGAAAGAGGTGGCAACAGATCAGAGACTGCGCTGAGCACCCAAGTGAATAAAGCACATTGCATTGGAAGGCATTGCACAGCAGCTTACTGTCAATCTGCAGTCACCTTACTGGTGACACTGTCCAGTACAGAAGGTGAGTGCGGTGCAATAGAGAGTTCAGTTTGAACATTCCCAGCTCCGGACAGAAACAGCAATGCCCCAGGTGCCCCAGGGCAGGCTTCGAGTAACTCTCTCAGCACCTGCCTGCCCACCCCATTCTCTCTCAAGAGGGGCAGCCCACAGACATCGCTGGAGAGCCTGAGGTGCTAAAAACAGGCAGGGCACCCCTTGTCAGGGGGATGGATTCAACCTCGGTCTTTTGGGAAAAGACGCACAGCAACCTCAGGAGGCTCAAAAAGCACAGATGCAGCACACAGAAGAATCACCTACCCCTGGGGATCCTTCCCGTTCCCTGACACGTTGGACAGTTGACACAGCTTCGACTTGCAATGCCCACGCAGGGCACACAGGACATAGCAGGGTCTCCTCTGTTGATGCTAGCATAACTGGCGATTTCATCTTCTGCATCCTTTTGCCTGGGTAAGATCAGTTTGCCCTCACTCTCCTTTTGAGCAGACGCTTTCCAGAACTGTGAAAGTTTTTCACCCATGGTTGAAGGAAGAATTCTCACTAAGTGTCCAACACAAAAATGCTTTAGGAAAATTGTCTTTATTAACCAACATCCAAGAGCAGCGCTATTAGTGTGTATAATAGATTACAAGTATATAATTTGGCAAATTTCTTAAAGCACAGCTCTGAAGTTGCTTTTAAAAGTTACTCCATGTTACTCATACTTTTAGACATGGAAATTTCTGGCCATTCTGGTTGCAGGAAAAAGTCTAAGAACACCATCCTATAACACACCAGGTTCTTCATCTCATGGTGTTTTGTAAGACAGGAGGAATGCTGACTCAAAGCACTTGAACACAGCCTAGAAGTAGAACTCCAGAGTTCTCAGATAGTCATTATTCATCTACATCCAACAGGGAACTCACCTGAATACTAAAGCCTTGGTATTTCCTATCAAACACAGTGTTACTAACACTAGCCTGATTAAAATCAAACAGTGTGCAATTAACCATTTTTAAACACCAAAATGACAGTTAAACTAATTTTCCCAGGCTCCTGGCAATCAGAAACTTCTACATCAGCTCCTAGCAATCCTCTCAAAAGCATTAGCAACACCAAGCAGAGAAAAATAAGCTAAGTTTTCATCACAAAAACAGCTCAACACCATTTCCTATCTGTGTCAGCCCTTCCTCCAGACAGTTTTATTTTAATGACCCAGAGGTAGCATATTTAGCCTAGATAAACAGCAGTTGTACGTTTGCCCAGATGATCCAGAGGCTGAAAGTAAAGAACCCTGCGGGGCTCTTTTTTGTAAAACACTGAGGAGAAGAAAGCACCATTTGGCAGTGGAGAACATGCACCACAGCCTTGCAGAGCCAAGTGTTCATCCTCAGTCCACAAACCTGGGTGCACCTGGGAACACGAGAGCAGGAGATGAGCTGATTCCAGCGGCAGCTGCTGTTTCTGTTGCTGACAAAGGAAGAACCAGGAAAGAAGGAAATGGCTGCAGCACAGCCTATTTAGTCATGAAGGGTCACAGAGGAACCTCTCAGCAGCCCTGTAACCTTGATTTGATTAGATTCTGCAAGACACTGCTTGGAGGCTTGAGGTAATTTGGAGTGTTCCCTACGCTCTTGCAGCACGTAAAGGGGAAGAGAAAGACAAAGGTGCCTGAAGGATTTTAGCCTTTCAGCTAACAAGGGAAGGACCCCATTACCATCATACTACAGGCCCCATCTCAACAGCCTCCGAGCTCCCTAAGCATTGAAGCTGCAGCTTTTTCCATACCCTCAGTTAATCTTCACTAATTTTTCAAAAACAAGCAAGGAGGAGCCACCAGTCCCTTCGCAGAGCTGGGACAAATGACCATGAAAGCTGGGAAACTCATTGGCAGACAGCAGAGAGGCCAAGCACAAGGTGCAGCGTGTTTAACCCCTTTGCTCACTGCCCTCGGGCAGTCTTCCGGGTTCCCTAACACGCACTGGTGCCCTTGGGCAGGGGCTGCAAGGGAAAGCAGCCTGTGAAGGTGATAGAGCCTGGGCCATTTCACAGGGCCTGGGCCTTCCTGCTCCCCCAAGGCGCGTCCAAGAGGGAGCTGGGGGGCCGCGAGCACCTCGCTCAGGAGAGCTGCAGCTCCTGCGAGCGCAGCTGCCCTGCAGTGGCCAGGCCCGCCTCCACCCCACCGCTAACAGAGCTTGCGCGGGCCCTGCCCCTCGCACCCCCCGGGAACAGGACTGGGCCGCCAGCCCGCCCGCCCTGGCAGCCACCCCACAGCCCCTCCAGCCGCCCCTGCTCACCGGCCCACGCCGCGGGCAGCAGCCCTGCCCAGCCAAGCAGAACCGAAAGCGCCGCGGGGCAGGATGGGACGGGCCCAGCCCCCCAGGGCGGGTCTGGCAGGCAGCTCCCCGGGGACTGCCTCCACCACCCCTCCAGGGCCACACGCTGCCCCAGCCCCCTGGGCTCCCACCCAAGCGCCCCCTCGTTTGTAAAGAGCCCGCGAGACACCCAGCCAGGTAGAAGTTTTATTATAAGGACTGAAGCAAAGTTTGTCTTCCCCACTCCACCTCCTCCCCCCCCATCACAGTTGACTTTAAAGTGCTCATCCTAAATAAGATACAGAGGTCAAATCTGCACTCTAGAATATATTACAAATTATACCATGCATTCATTAACAAAATATACAAAGCCAACAGAAATATATCTTAAGCCTGAGCATACATTATCTAAAACCTAGTAAAGAGTAAACTAAGCATTAGGGTGGGAGGAATTAAAGAAAAGCATTTCACACCTCACATTTCAATCTGCAATGAAGTGTTTTTCCTCAAACCATTTTAGTGTTTTGTTGACGTACAGAAAACATTAAAATTCCTCAAAGTATGAAGATACGTTCTTTCTAAGTGTATGTCCTGCTGGGAAATCCTGATCAAAAGCAGACAAGCCCACTAGGCTTAGAAACTTCACCAGCCACTGTATTTCATCCATGCCCTTTCCTCCTTGTTTTAGAGGAAGTGTAAGCCAAAAAGGTACTCAGAACAGTATGCGTAATTCATGGCAGAAAAACAGTAGGTTCAAGTTACACAGAGATCTTTATGTGGTCCACAGCAGATAAGAGCTATACTGGAGTAAAGACAGATGGGAAACACTGCAAAATAGTCCCACTGTATTTCAAAATAAACATTTAAGAGTATTTTATCTTCCACCATCTATAAAAATAGGTTTAACACAAGCGGTATGATACATATTTTTCTTCAATCATTTTTATGGTATCTAAGATAAGGGTATTAAGTCTTTAAGAAGTTTACTACTAATGATTACTTGGTCAGTCACAATACTAATACTGCTTCAGTATTATATTCCTGACAACAGAAAAACTTTATTTTTGAAGCTGCAGTAATATAAAATTTAAGGTCAATGGTCTTTTAATGCAGCAAGGAAAAAAATCCGCTTGAAAGTAAGAATGTAGCCAACACTGCTGTTACTTTCAGAGGACTGGCTTCTAAGCCATAATCTATTGCTACACCACTGCAGAGCAGTGGATGTTGCTGGTTTCTTGTGATTCTTCAGAATCAAACCTCTTCTTGGTATATTTAAAAAGGGAATTCTCAGATTTCCAAATTAAATATGGGCATCTAAAGCAAAATCTTGCAAGAAACTGAATCCTACAGACATAGCAATGGAAATATGTGGCCAGCTAAAACCATCAAGGGAAACTGTACACTTAATACTCTCAAACTTATTCCCAAAATAAACCAGAAGTCACCCAATCCCTACCTCAGGCACTCTTCGCATTCCCAAACATTACTAGAATTTGCACTCCAGTTCAGGTCTGGCTTTCTACACATTCTTCAATTCTTCTATGTAGTATCAGCAGAATAAAAGGCTTGCACTACACTGAGTTAGAAAAAAATAAAGTGGTCAAATCTTTAACCTTTTTACAAACAGTCTCTAAAGGTTCTTAGAAAGGCCTTTCCTACAACTACACTTATAACAAAATATTTTATGTATGCTATATTTTCTGTTAGAGATATATTACTGTCATTATTAGAGATAGTTCAATAGTTGCTGGTAAATTCATTCTCATGCTTCATTCTTTCTACTACGTGAAACAATGACACTCTTGATATCTATCAGATTTAATTAAAAGTGGTTACACTTTCAGACTTTAGAAGTTGTTTCATGGTTTAAGCTGACTAATGTATGAGCAACCTTTTCTTCTAAAAAGATGTGTAAAGGGTTTAAATGTTATATTACTATCACACATCAGACAGAAGTCAGCTACTAAATCATATCAGAAGCAACTTGCTGGCTGTGGGCATCTCTTGTATATTACACAAGACTACATTTTACAGCAGCATTTGGCATTGGTTCCTCTTCCGAAGCTTGTTAACAGTCAACAAGAGTTTCCAGCTGCCTTAAAAATATCTTCACGCTCAAAAGGGGAAGTTCTCACTTGACTAGAAGTTTAAGTCATTCTACAGGATTCCCAGATAAAAGGGATTCAGTATCAGATTAGAGACTTAAAGGCTACTCATTTATGAGGTCCAAAGTAAAGTTGACAATCTGGTCTCCAATTGATAAAATGCTGTGACAAGTACTGTGTTTGACATTTCCATTAAAGAAAAAAAAAAAAAAAAAAAAGAGAGAAATCAAAAGTTCATTAAAGAACCCCAAATTTTTAGCCACACCCCAGAACAGAAAGAAGCTGAGGAGCAGCCTGCTACGGTTGCAGTTTAATGAGTCTGCTCAATGAAGGTGATTCCTCCCTCCACCAGGAAAGTTCAGCATCTACTGCCATACCAGTCACTGTTATTGATCTGAAGCAATTCAGTTACCACTTGAATCATATTGTTGTTGTGTTTCTTCAGCAGTTGCAGGTTTAACTGCCTGTCACAGAATCCCATCTCACACAGACTGGATAGAAGAGTGGCAGTGTGCTCTTCTGTAACTGCAGGCTGCTTAAAACAAAAGCAAATTCAGAACTGTTTGCAAGTCTCTCCCCTGAATGCATACTGTGGGTTAGGCTACACTACAAAGATCTTAAGGTGTAATAGGATAATCTCTGCAAACAAGCTTTTTTCATTTGTGACTCGTTTATTCTTCTAGGGGCACACTGAATCAGCTTCATCAGTTAAGTGGGAGAAGGGTATGGGACACTATCAGATACAGTTATAGTAGCTAAGCCTTGTAAGCTGCTTTGGCCTACTAACAAGTCTTTTAAAAATGAATATTTATTTAGTTTTAGCTGCAGTGGTCCTTAGTCAGTCTGGTAATAAATAAATAAAAAGCACCACTCACACTCAATTTTAAGGTCCCAAATAGCCATAGAGAATTCAGTGGAGCACAGTGGCCAGTAAAGAGAGTCAATGTATTACCATTCTTGGAGACTAATTAAAAATAATGTTCCAAATAAAGTTTACTAGATCTAATCCTATTCAAGACTAGAGGAAACTCAGCCTTTGAACTTTCCAATGCATGGACTACATCAACAAGTAGTACCATACACAATATAAAACACTTATAAAATATGCACCTGTAATTTTAAGGCTGGCACTTATAAATCTCACATAGCATACAGGAAAAAGAAGTTTACCTGTTCTATAGTGGGCGGCCCAGCAAACAGTGCTTTGTAGGCAGAGGCAGCAACTGACAAAGCTCCTTTAACTAGTCCTCCCGCAATGCTGCTTCCTTGGGGGTGTCTGCAGAGAAGTTAAGTATTAATTTATGGTCAGTAAAGTCAAATGTATATTTCAGTTACAAGGTATCTCTCTCCCTGTTGAGGGGCCAATTGAGATTTAGTTCTTAAAGAAAACAACCTATTATCCAAAGGAATTGTTCAGATTATCTGGGAAGCTCATTCCTTCTTTCTCGATACTTGCATTAAAGTTTGTTTTTATCCTAAAGTACATCAATTTTCTTTCCATAGCATGACTACTGGTTGTAAAGAATTAAGTATTCTCACCCAGAAAAGGGTTCCTCTATATATGGAAGCTGTGCACTGTGACATCCATTCCAGGCCAGAGTGACTTCTATCTGGATTCTTAGCCACTTAAATATTCTGCTCAATGTTTTATCTGTTTTATTCCTCCAGTCTCAGTATTTTATGTTTAATTTTGTAGCATAGCTTACCACATCCATATTTTAGGAATCCTGAGATTCAAGGAGGGGGAAGGGAGGAAGAGACACTGCAGAATTTTAGTATTCACCTTTTCACCTTGAGCTCATCTTCATATGCTTTTGCTCACCAATTCTGGATACTTCCTATTTGTGTCTGAGCAGAAAGTGATATCTTACAAAAATGATCTTATATAGTTAAATGTGTTTCCTTTAAAAGAAAAAGGGGGGCTTTCTCCCAATATACTGGCTACGTGAGATCTCTAAACCAGTGCTTGCTAGGTGCTTGTGTTAATTTAGCAGTTCTTGTCTTAAGAAGAGCCATAGAATAAACAGTATGTATGAAAACAGCTACAGTTTCATTACCTTGAGTATTCTGAGCACTTTGGTTTATTACTTATAAATCCAGAAGATCCTGGTCCATGACTGTCTTCACCTCTGGGTTCTAGAAGAAAAATCAAATCATATCAACATGTGCAGTTAATGATAAGCTGAGAAGAGGCCATTTAAGTATATAAATAGAAAGGAGCAGGATTCAGTCTAGAATTAATACTTTCAAATTTTGTTATCTAGATGCAAACTAGACGTCCAAGATTCTCACTACAGTCAACAGTGAGAAGAATCCCAGAAGTGATCTGTCTGATTAGTCAATAGGTGTCTACTTTAATACGAGATGAACTGTCATCTGAGCTCCCAATGACTGTAATAAACAGTTTAAACACATAGCTCATGAGATCCCTTTCATCACCTTGCTCTGGAACTCAATTTCCCAAACGTGTACAAAGGTCTCTGGGTACTCTCCTACCATTTCTAATGAACACACCACTTTCACAAAGTCGATTATTTCTTTATTCAGGTCTTCTATATGGTAAAATTTCAATGCCCAGAGAAAACCTGAGCATTGTTACTTTGTAGGTTTCTGCTTTCCTCAAGAACAGGATACCAAATCCAACACTAGATGCAATGAGCAGGAGAAAAGGGTACAGACACAGCTGTTAAGCACTGTCAATACCTTCTCTTATTTGATCAAGAGGAGTGGAAGAGACATCCTCTGAAGCTGGTATGTTTGGCTCTTGGAAGACACAATTCTGAAGAGAAGCAAGATTCCTGAGAAAAAGCAAAACAATTATCTATGCTTAGAACAAAAGTGCTGAAAGTACTTAGGTAAGTCAAGATCTGTAGGAAAAAGGTTCACACACTCCCTCCCTTCCTTCCCTCTCTTAGGTTCAGCTAATCAGCAAGTACAAGCTTGTAAGAAGTTCCAGGATTTAGCACATTCACCCTAATATATGTGACATTGTTTTTGTTGCAACAAAAACAATCTGGACACTGAAATTAAGCACAACATCCTGTAAAGCCTGCAGCAACTCTAACATAACCATTTTATTCTGATCAGAGAATAAAATGCATACATGTGTGTCTGCGGTATGGTGTCTGTGATCTCTGGGGTCAAAGGTACGACAGCCAACATTTGTGAAGCTGTCAAAATATCATTGATGCCATGGATATGCGGCTGGCTTCCACCTTCTGGATTCCCTGCTTGTGTTTCAAGTTCTTCTGTTTTTTCCAAACTGGGCTGAGAAAGAGCAGAACTATACATGGACTCCCCTAAAGGACGGCTGGTGTCAAAACACTCGGGGAGAATAATGATATAATCCTCAGATGAAGCAGAAGAGCCTTGACTTTGAACATCTGCAGCATCATCATCATCGCCAGTCTCACTACAGGTGTTTGCTTTCCCATCAGACAGTGGGAGTTCCTCTTAAAAAGAAAAGAAAAAGATTAAGTATTAAAAAAGTCTATTTTGTTTGTATAACAGCAAATAATTAATTAAAAAATTAAAATGAATTAAAAAAATATTCAGGAACAACTGTAAACCCTAACTGCTGATGTTAATGGTATCATTTTTGATGAGTGGGGCAGGGGTGGGGAGCATGAAAAAGGAATAGATCTTCCTATTAAATTTATGCAGCATTCACCAGGAATAACACCTACACTGAGAAGTTGAAAAGACAGCAGTTTTCAGCTCTTGAATACCATGCATTAAAAACAGTTTATGGCAAGGAGTACTCTGAAGCTATGTGCACAAAATATGGAGACCCCAGTCATGCTTATGTGTATGAGCACCTATCATCTGAACACCTCGCTAAAACCCTTATGTCTCAATTTCACTACGTAACAGAAAGCTGCTGAAATTGCTGTATGTTGAGAGTACTGATACCAGCTTTCTGATGCAGTAATGAGGATCAATTTTCTAGAACGGTGTCAGAGATCTTTTTACATCTGAGTTTATTGTAGTCCCTGTTACAGCTTTATCTTATATTCAAAAAGAGAGACTACATCTTTACCTAATTTACTTACCATACTCATTTTCTCTCATTGCCTCCAAGTGGTGGACCTTCGCTTCTTTTTTGGAAGTGTAATTAGTTTTTATCCTAGGAGATTCTTCACTTATCACATTACAACTGAAGGCATCTTCTAATGTTTGTGGAGAGTCTAAAAAACACAACACAGTTGGGAAAAACAATTAAAATAATATCACCACCTGCAGTGCAAGGCAATTTGCAGCAAGTGTTTGGCTGCAAAGAAGTGAAGCCACAGAAGCTAGCTAGTAGTACC
The DNA here is from genome assembly GCF_036370855.1 of Dromaius novaehollandiae. Lineage (NCBI taxonomy): Eukaryota > Metazoa > Chordata > Aves > Casuariiformes > Dromaiidae > Dromaius > Dromaius novaehollandiae. Next base: position 11,548,968 of record NC_088119.1, on the reverse strand, counting down.
CACTCTGCACAGATTTTCTTTGTGGGGGCTTATGGTCAGGTGCAGCATCCAGGGTTAGAGAGCGAATGACAGTTTCACAGACAAATTGAGTCCCACTCATATCTTCTTCCCCTTCCTCCTGGTTCAATGGATGCTCAGCTCTCATTTTCACCATGCAAGCATCAGCAGTAAAGCAGGCCTCAGTCACTCCTTTGAAAGACGAAATATGACAGATTAATGTCACTACAAGGCAACATAAATACAAGAAATTTTCTCAGCCTGCCCTTCCTGTAAAAAGGCTAACTCCAATTCTCAGTGTTACTTTCTTCTCAAAATTGAAAGAGTTGAGAGTTCATTTCAAGTTAAATGTGAAAAGAATTTTGAGCAGTATGGAAGCCAGAGCTGAAGTGTTTGAGTATAACCCAGTGTACAAAGAGCAAGTTTTCAATTATCTCAGACAAATCCAAAGAATTTTTTTTTTTCTGAATTTTAGTTATATTAGACTCCAACCTCTATACTTAAAGAGGTAAGAGACTGTATAATGAGCCAAACATCTTTGTTTTTCCACACACAAAAAAAGAAATACCCTCCCCACCCCAAGGAATTAGAATTCTTTAGGTAACTAAAACATACCAAGCCTAGTGACTGCACAAAAGTTATGACATCTTCCTCTCCCCTTGCCCCCCATTGATTACTGCTTACCAGGCAATGGTTTAAATCCACTCCCCTCATTCTCCTCCTCTATCTGACCTAAGCCAGGTTTCTCCAGCAAGGGGCTATCACGTGGCAATGGGGACATGCATGGAGTCATGTCTGAAAAAGAAAGATAGCAAAGATAATTGGTACTAAAGGAGTAGGAACCTTCCTTCTCTCTTCCAGGAGGCAACCTTTTAAGAAATTATCCTTTTTTTAAGGAATATTTGTTCCAAGACTGAAGAAATTCAGTCACCTTACAAGATACTTTTGGTGAAATAGACAGCTTGCTTTACATTATGTTGGCAGAGCCAAGACAGCTGCCTTACTCAGTATCTGGGTTCTTATGATATTGCGGATGTGAAGGTGGAAAGAAATCTAGACTGCAAATATGAAGACCCACCAAATATCTCTTCAAGGACTGCAGCAAAATTTAAAATGGAAAAGAGACTAAGGAACTGGGAAGACACTCACTCTAGCCTGAAGCACAAATAAGCCTTTTGCACAAGTTCAGCTTTTAATGGAGTAAGTAGTAACACAGAACAGTAAAGACAGCACCCCAGAACATCAGAAGGTGCTTACCAACTGGAGTATTGTGTGGCACTCGCTCCAATTCCTGTACAATATTAATATCCAGTAGCTCAAAGGATAGTAAATCCTACAGAAAGAAATCCCACACAGTTTTTAATTAGTAGATTCTGAGCTGGAATCCCATCTGGTACTTCCCAGCATCAGATCCCATTATCTTACAAGTAAATCTACTCTATTTTGTTAGGTACTTGGCATGATCTCAGACAGAGGGCAGTTTTGCCATAGGGCCATCTGCATGATAGAAGACAGGAAGAGTGAAAGCTAGAGTATTCCCTTGTAAAGGGTTATAGAAAGGCCCAACTCAGCAATTCATCATGGAAGGTATGTGCAGGACAGAAGATTCTCAGTACAGTGCCAGTCAGTTGCCAGTACTGATTCAGGGAAATAGTTCTGCTATACAAAATGCAATATACTAATCCTGAAAACAGAAAGTGGCAATTCTAAAGCTCAAACTATCTATTCTTACAAATGGCTATGTACCTAAATCTCAAAACCAAGAAGCAACTACCATTTGTTTCATCTCTACCTGAATTCTATTACTTTACCTGCGCAGTGAGGAGATCAACTGATGGGATGTAAAATTCTCTTTCACTTGGCAGATTTCTGATCTTCAAAGGAATATTTGGTAGAGGTATTTCAGCCTGCTCCATGACTTCACCCATCAGTTGAGCACTTGCTTCTGTCCTCTGGGAAGCATCCTGCAAAAGCAAAGAGTATCCCAGAGCACCTTTAGGCAGATAAAATAGTTATGTAAAATGTAAAGTCTGAGCATCACATATAACAACATAAGTAACTTGAAAAAGGGATTTAATTCAACTCATTTTAGGGCCATAAGGACAAGATTCAACATAGTGAAGAGGAAACCTGCAACACTGCAGTTTGATCAAAGAACCAGGTAAATAGCTGTAATGGACTCTGATAACCAATCCCATGCCTGTCAAAGAAAGAACTACTACTTCAGAACTTAGTACTGCAGTAAAGGCAGTGTTTCTCTTTTCTATAGAGAATAAAAAAAAATTAGAAACAAACAACTAGAAGAATCCCAAAAGATCAGTACAAATAGGGACAGACACTGCACTGAACAGTATGAACTGCTCCTTCTTCTAGGCAATTCACAGTCTCCCAAAGAACAGGTTGAGATACTTGCCTGCTTGTTACTGGAAGCTTTATCCTTTTGATGGGAGTCAGAATCCTTCCAATTGCTCTCTAGACAGTCAGTAGCTGGGGAGGGATCCACAACAATACTGCACCAGATCCTGGGCCCAAACTGTTCCCCTCTGTGTGACAGTCTCCAGTGAGATGTGTAGGTTCCTTCTATATTAGGAGCCACAAACTCAACTGAAACAGTTCCTACTTGCCCTGATGGAAGGGATGGTACCAACACATCCTTTTTTTCAGAAGATGCCAAGGTCAAGTTTCCCCACATAAGTTTCAGCTGAAATAAACAGAAAAAGCAAAAATGAAGTTTACCAGCAGCCTCTCTTCTCTGTGCTCAGTATCTATGAGGCCTCTCAGCAGAAAAACTTGAAATGGTCCTTAATCCCCACAATTTGCAGAGAAGCTTGCAGCTTCCCACAGTAGTCATAGTCACTGCAGAGCAAGAAGATATCCATCTTTCAATACGAACTTGATCTACACTCAAAGGAGAGAGGCTTTTTAGAAGTCAGGAATGCAAGCTACCTATCGTAACAAGGTTAAACTGTAACATTAGAACAGCACTAGCAGAACAGACTAGAAGAGCACTAGATTCTCAGCTATGTTAATCTTGATTGCTGTAAGCAGTACATAAGACAACATATTACCCTAGAATTAACAGGCCAAGTGAAATCATGAACTCAAATTCTCAAAACATACAAGCATTAGCTTCCAGAACTATTTAATGTTTAAAAGCAGTAGCAAAGGAAAGATACCTTTGTATCTGAGCTCCATTCCACATTGCCAGTATTTTTCATTCGCCAGTGTTTGATAAACTTTGTTCCCGGTTGCAAGTGAGTCCCATCTGGCAAATTCTCATCCACAAATACCGCGCTCAATGTTGGGACAACTGCTTGGAAGGGTTGGCTAGAACTCCTGGGGTGGGGGAGGAAAAAAAAGCAACAGTTTATTGGCTTCTGCAGGTATTTCACTGACTAAAATGGAGGAAGTTCAGTTTTATCTTCAATCTGTGGTACAGCTTCAAAACTCTAACATTTTTGCTACTCCTTCCACTGTAACTCTAAACATCACATAGTACTGTGTTTTCCTTTGCTTGAACATATCAAAACAAGATTCGGTCATTTGGAAGACTATGTATTATAATTACAGCACTGAAGTTCAAGACAGAAGAGTTCGCTCCTCAGTTGATTTGCTTTAGTCTTACAGCATTTTGGCCTATGTTCAACAGTGCATTTGAACTTTTTTTTCCCCCTCCAATCTGAACTCCAGTGTTTGTCTTCACAGAGAAACTAATGGGATTGACTAATCTGTAACAGGGGAAAAATTTCATTTAAACCACAAGAACTGGCAGGTGCATGAAGAACCACAGTCAAAACTAGATGTTAAATTGTCATTTCCTACTATGTATTTTCCCTATTTTTGATAGGTAGGTTCAAAACTCAATGCAGCTCAGGAAATATATGAGCAAATTTAGCAGCCTTCACTTCACGCTGTTTTAACAGCTGAAATTCAAATTGCTATTCTGTTAGAGAATGAAGTTACTTTATCTTTCTGATGTTGAATCAAGGACTGCTGTAGTCTAGCACTGGTGTCTTGTACCTTACAAGACACACTGTTTTTTAGTAGGATGCCACAGTTTTTCCCTGAAGTGGGCTCAAAAACAGGTGTAATAGAAAGCTTCACTGTCAGTCTGGGTGCAGTGAAAAAGGATTGGTGAAGCAAATGATATTAATACCAACTTTCAAATATCTAAAAGAAAGAATTCAGACCCAAGTTAGCAGTGATTTTGTTCCTGTAGTAGTTCTGTTCAGTTGACAGGAAGCAAAAATGGCTATTTTAAGTTCTCCACAGGTGCAAGCAACTCTAATGGTACTGTGACTCTCAGAAATGCCATAATTGGAAGGGATTAATTAAAGAAACTGTGTAAGTTTTATACCTGTACATTCATAAAACCAAACAGATGGGAAAATGTAAAGCAGTCTGCCTTGCACGAAAGGCTGTTAAGAGAAAAAAAAGACAACGAACAGGAGCACACAGAATATATCTGACTTCGAGAGGAGACAATTAGGAAGACAGACTCTTTAAAGTTAGCAACAACCTTGATTTATACTGTGTGTGAGCACATGTGTATATATAAGCCCAGATGCACCCCTTCCTCCTATATCTGCATAAATCTCTTTAAGTTTCCAGTAATAAATATCAGTTGCTTTCTTTCTTTGTCCCACGCTCCTCCCAAGAAAAACCCTCCACCCTGCAAATTCCACTTAAGACAAAATTCTCATGGAGTCCAATTGCAAATGATACTTTAAATGAGTGACTGATTTCATAATCTTCCCTCTGTTACTTTAACTTGGTCCCATCATTTCTGAGTGTAACTAAAAAAATGCTTAGATAACAACATCCCTTACATGAAGGGTTGGAGACTCTCAGACTTCAGAGTAGGTGAACCACTATTTTCCAAGACATGGACAGAGTTCCACAGATGAATTTTCCTGTGCAATTTGAGCTGCTTTTTAAGCTCTCGGACCTCTGCCTTTCGTTGTTTCTTCTCTGCTCGTAATCTTTGCTTTTCTGCCTTCAGAAATCTTTTGTCCATCTGTTTCTGGAGCCTGTAGAGAGTAAGACACCTGGTTACAATATACTAAGTTGATTATAATTTAACTTCAGCCAACGCAGTCTTAGTCTCAAAGAGACTATTTTAGGGAATGTCTCATGCTTCTAGAGAGGATATTAATGATTTTAAAGAATATTTTCATAGTGGCTGGTGAAGAAACTTAGCATGGCCTCAGTGAAAGAGCAAACAAAGGCAGATTAGTATAAATGGCTCAAAGAACAGTAAGGTCTCAAATTTGCAACCCCTCCTATTACACAAAAATCTCTACGGCACAGGATAATTATCTTTTCTATTTTCTTAAATAAAAGCTCCGTAAGTCTTGGACTTAGGCTATTTATAAAGTTCCTCACTATTTTCAGCCACTTACACTACATTTTCAGAGCACCATTTCCATTTCTTACAGTTCTCTCTAAATCTAGATTCATAAAAAAATCAGAACAGCACCCCAAATGCAGGTGTTTCCACTCTGCTATCAGGATAATCTTGTCAAGGACTTACACACACCACCATTTACCTAACTTGCTCCAGAGTAGCAGGGAGGCGAGACGAAAACTGTGCAAGGCTGTAGTTCTCAGCAATACATAGTATAGGTCTTCGCAGCTTTAACAAGACATGATTGGGATCATGTGCATATGTTCCTGCTTCACACTGTTCACAGATATTGTAGGCTGGACAAAGGCTGCAAAGCAGAGAAAGCAGAAGATTACTGAGACAGACAAAGAATTAGTGCACTAGAGATATGGAAGGATAATTAACCCAAGAAACAAACTTAGTATCAAACTATCATTGTAAGTAGTGCCTGAGTGAAACAGAAGCTGGCTCTCTCAGATGGACATCAATATTTGGAACCTCTCTTCTTGTCAAAGCTGCAAGACAGTACCCATCTCCTTCTTCAGTACATACTGAAAAACATGATGCTTTCTTTAACACAAGTGACTGACAATGGATTGTTGCTATAAAGGATATAAAACATTATACTGAAATCCAATGCCAGAAACAGCATTATATGGAAAAAACAAAGGATAAATCAACTGAAGCTTTCATCTGTCTTTCAGGGATGTAAAGCAGGTAGTGCTGCAGGAACAAGACTGGTAAGAACAGATTGTCTCTGGCTGCTAATAACAAAAACATCCAAAGGAAAACCCCTGTTGGCATCCCATTCACTGCTGTTGCCTAGTCTTGAAGTAGTTATCTTTATAGCAACTGCCTCATTCAAATAAAACCTCACTTAATAGGAACTATGTTTTGATAAGTAATTGATAACTAACTGACAACTAATTGACAAAAAACAGCATGACCTCTCAATCTTACTGACTGGCAGAACCAAATAAATAACAGATTTTTAAAAACTGGTTGTTACAAGAAGTTGTCCCCCCATCCACTTTTTTCCCCCTAAAGTTAACTGAACTGGCTGAAACATCTTCCTTCGCAATTACAGCATTAGTGTTAAATGCAAAAGAAGAAAGAACATTTTTTGAGGAGACAACAAAAATGTTAGAGTTCTTCTACGTTATTTTAATATTCATATTTTATAAAAGCAGTATCAGTCTTGCTTATATAAATAAGGACTGATCACAACAGTTGAGAACATAAGCTGTTTCATGAGACACATACCAGGGGTTCTGAAATGCATATCATGCTATACAGATTAGCCACATGGAAATCTAGGTCCCCAAGAGAGATTCTCAAATTCTCATCCACATGCCCGAAGTGTTAGATTTCCCATATACCCGCCTCTTATCAGATTTTTACCTGCACTGATAGCGGACTCCAACGATTCGAGCCTGACAGTTGCAGCATGAGATCAGCCAGTCGCACTGGCTGCCATTCTCTGACTTGGCCTCCGAAGTTGGAAGTGCTGCTGCAACAGAGCTCTCAGAAAAATCTGGAGGCCGATTTTGATGAACAAGCTTCTCATATAGCTTCTGCTCAAGTTTCTCAACAGTCTCCTTAACTACCTGTTCCCTGAACTGAGAAAAAATAAGGTAGTCATGAACGGGACTCACCTATGCAGCTTCAGAAATTGGACTGCATTGCCCTAAATCTCCTGCCTCATAATTCATAAAGCAGTTCAGAGTCCACCCCCACCCCCCACCCCCCCCCAGCAGCACATTCCAGATCAAATTGAACAAGTATCACATTCCTCAAAGATATGGATTTTAGAAAATACTAGCCCTCAGGTTTTATCACACCAAATTTGAAGTTCATATACTCATGCTTATAGTATTACAATAATTCCATAGCCTTGCGCAAAAGGAAGCACATGAATCTCCTAGATAACTAACAGATCTTCAACACTCCTTTCTAGAGTCTCTGTTCATCTCTAAGTCCTGACTTTATCCACTAAGAATATTTTAAATACAACTATTTACTTCCCCAGTGTATGAAAGCTCTTTAGTTTGTACACAGAGCTTGCAAAGGAAGGGAAAATTCTAGGAAAAAAACCTTAAAGATAAATGCATATACTACTGCATCATCATACCTTTAAGTTTCAAGAAGTCACTAGCTGATTAATTCTTATCACTCTTAGCTAGCTGCTTCTCAGTCTGTGATATTTATTAGCTGCTCAAAACAATTTAACACCCATGTTTTATCAATCTATGTGTCATACTCATTGGCCTCTTGGAACGTATTTTCTTAAAGTGGACAATCAAGAAAAGCAAGGTCATTAAATGCTCTGCTTCAAATCTCAGGAACCCCTAAGTATTAGTATTACCCCACTGAAACTGGTCAAACAAGATTCTCCAAAAGCAACACCTTATTTCATGCTTTATCTCACGATGACTACCTATGAAGTTCCTATGGCTGTCTGGAATAAGACATTGATTCTAGCACAGGAATTGTGCTATAATTTGTAATTTATACAAATGTATAAACCAAGCACAATCCAGGTGTGACAAGAAATATCATGTATCAATTTTTATGCTTAAGGTAGCGAGGTATAGATGCTCAGACATCAGACATAGAGTGTAACAGCATCTAAAGAGTCTATGTCTGATTTCTATTTATCTCCACAAAAGCCATGGGATTAGATGCCTAAATGCACTTTAAGAACTTGCTCCTAAGTGCTGAGAGCAAATGTGATCAGCTGTATAAAGTTAAGCATCACAAATATCTTTTCCACCTATAGTCTCTTATGTAATCCTTTAAGAATTAAGGACACTAAAATCCACAAGAAAACACACTTACTGTTTCCAAATAGCTAGTAAACCATTCTGGAGGATTTTCATTTTTTCTTCCTTTTCTATTGCAATTCAACTTTTGCTGTGAGGAAGGGGAAAAAAGTCACAAATGGTAAGTATGCAAAGCCACAAACAAATCAATACAGCAAGTGACCACTTTCAAATAGCTCTCCCCTCAAGTAGCTTTCCCCAAGCAGCATTTCAAAATTTCAGGAGAACAGTGGAAAAGCCACACAAGCAAGCCGCTAGGATTGTCCTGAAAGATTTCTGCCTTACTAGCATTTGAGTGGAATTACACATCAAAAGCAAAGAAATAAAGTCAACCAGAAGTTACCAGTTGGTAATCAGGGCTTCAGGAGTCAGATTGTTTTGTTTTTCAAAATACTGAAGAACAGTCAGCATTAAAGAACCTGTATTTCTAAATGCTGCATCAAATCGTCCTCTTGAAGACATTCAATTTTGCTACCTTCAAATCAGTACAGACAGCTGCAAATCATGACCAAGTTCCGAACAAAGTTTTCATGTATGGGTAAAGATGCTAACCAGCCTGTGAAGTGAGTTACATTTAGGAATTATTTTTAAATGAATACATAGTCCAGCTCTGCATCCTACCTGATTTGTCACCTCTTTTTCATTTTTTATGTCTTCCTCTAACCCCGGTGACATCATGGAACAGTGCGAGAGAGGTTTTCTCCTGACAGCCAACTTTTCTGACACAGCGTTTTCACACAGTTGCAAAGGACAAGAATATAAAGTTCCTTCTGGAGAAGAGTTTCCTTCGTACACATTCATCTGGAGTTGATTTCCTTGTTTAACTGCAATCTAAATGAACAGTGCATGATATGCACTATTTTCTCCAATTACAAGTAACATACAAAACTCTATTATAGTGCAACACTATACTGCACTGAAGAAATGGGGGGGGGAGAGACCAAGAAAATTGAGTAATGTCAAATTACAGTCAGCTGATATTTTACGCTACCTTTTTTAATTATACATTTGCTTACTAGAAAGTTTGTAAGTGAAAAGTTAATTAGGCAGATATTCTGCAGGACTTGAGTCTACAATGAAGCTATTTATGTAAGCCAGTAAATAGAAAACTTTTTTCCAGGAACTTACAGTAAATTTTTATTTATGAGCATTTTCAAGTGACTTTCTGATTAGAAATTCAGAGCATGAACAAGAGTTCTGAAAACATTAGTACTGTACTAATTAATAAGAGAAATGCATTTTTTATTTGGCCTAAAAATTAACTACTTAAGTAACTAAGCATTCTACCAATGGCATTTTTATTGCCTGAAAGTACAAAGCTGGAGTCTTTGTATGGGAAGACTTTTAAAGGGATCCTGTAAGAGCCCAACATCTTCAAACATAGAGATTTACTGTTTAAGCATTTGAGAAAGCCAGTCATTTGGCCAATGAATTGTGTGTTCATGACCCTGAATCACAGCCACCTATTGAACTGATTCATACAAATCAAAATTAGTCTGGATGGGAAAAAACATAGTGAAGCATTCAAGTTAATGTCCAAAGCTAGAACATGGAGCAATGTGATTTCTACAGGTAATGCTGGATTTTCTCAGCTGCACCAATTTTCATAGGAGAAAGTTTAATATATTTAAAAGGTCAAAGAGGCCAATTACCTTCAGAGCTTCTTCATATTCCTCTAAAGAAAAACAAAGAAGAAACGTGAATTTTTCCCTACCTTAAATAATATATGTAATTTTAGCATATGATATTTGGGAACCCTTATTTTGAGGGATGTCTTTCATGCCTTCCTTCATCGCTAGCTTTATTTTTAAACAACTTACAGAGGTTATACACACAGCAATAGGCAAAAATGCATTTACAGCCTACAGACTTAACATTCCATTCAGCTACTCCTCATTTTCAAGAATTCACTTCCTATGGATCAAAAACTCTCTCCTTTGGGAAGGATATGACCTCCAGTCATACATAAAACCCATAATCAACCAGCAAGCATTCTCATCTGCTTCTTCAAAAACCTAAACAGCTGGGGTCTGTTTACGAATCTGGTTTCACTTTAGGAAAGTGGTAGCTCACCTTTGCTATTCACAGAGACCTGCAAAGAGAAAAAGCAGTAAGAGCCACTGATATAATTTCTGTGATTCCTTTTGAAGTTTAATGTGCTTTCAAGATAAATCTACTTTTATTCAGAGTTTCTAAAATGCCACTATCTTCCTTCATATATTTATTACTTAACACTGCCACGTTTAACTATTAATCTATATTGTGACACTTTGGAGCAGAACACATTCTTTATCAGATTTGCACAATGAGTGAGGTCCCCAGCACTTTTGCAATCCAGAAAAACACGCTTTCATCTACTGTACATAAGCTACAGAAGATTCTGCGAATATCACTGGGCTCCCTATACAGGTAAATACCAGTTGGACCCAGGTGCTACTAATGCCCAGCATTCAACACTTGCTGTTTTCTTGATTTAGATGCAAGCCAACCCCATTGTCTACTGCTGCCCATTTATCAATCATGCACACAGAAATTACTAGCACAAGAGCCTAGTTAATCACTACAGTGTTCCATGATTTCAAACAGTGTTTACTCTATTACCATTTAAAAGAGACCTTTAACAGATGCAAGTATGTATTTGTATAGATACAGATTAGAAAATAAAGGGGAGACTCTTTCACTGAAATGTTTCTGGAAACATCCTGACATTTCCCCTTAGGGGAAAAAAAAGTTGCCATCTCCACAACTTAGAGCTATGAATCAAATGGCAGAACACAGATTCTGCAGACATGATGTTCAGTTTTAGAGCTACATTCTAATCTAAATCTCTAAACAAACAGAAAGACTATCAACTGGCAAGGTTATGCCAAGCAGGAAGTTACTCAATGAGGACAACAAGAAGAAACCAATTTCCTTTCTGAGTCAGTAATCTGCTTGGAGATTACAGCATTGGAATAAAACAAGCAGAGGATTTGAGCACACCAGATCACTGAAGTAAACATATGCAAGTGACAGGGAACCTACGTTTTCCAGGGGAAGGCATATAGATTGAAGAGATAGGGCTTTGCCATGGTTGTGAAAACAAGCAGTTACAACCACCTGATTCCAACCAAAACAAACAACTCAACAGGAGCATCCCTTCCTCAGGGCACATAGACCCACTGATTGTTTCTACTGGGCTGTAGTGGTGGGAAAGAAAGGCAGCAACTTCTAAAGAATGTTTTAAAATAAGAATGCTATACTAAGAGTGAAAACAGGACTAGTAGCTATTCTCTTGTCAAAGGGACAAAAAAAGTCACCTCTGATCTGCAAAACCAAAGCTCCTGAAGGACCCAATACAAACTATCAAGAAGCAGAAAGGTTCACACCACCAGCCATATTTTGATATGTGCAGGAAAACAATACATATATACACATACATATACCTCATCATTATCCTCATCAACGTATTTGATCTGAATGTTGTTCAAGTCAAATGAAACCTTCACCTGCAAGTAAAAAGAATACATAATGAGACAGGACTATAGCAGTTTTCGGTTAATCATGATTAGCAGGGAAAATGGTTTAACCCTCCCACCACTTGAGTTTCAGTTGAAATAAACGATGTTTTACTAGAGGCATTCTTCTGAAGTCTAACAACACTGTCCCCTATGCCTTGCCTCCAACCTTTACTAACTTTCTATAATGAAAGTAAAAAATAAGTTTCTTTCCTGTTTTTTTCCTTCTCTAGTTAATATTTACCCCCCAAATCAAGAACATTTAATAACCTTTCCATTTTAAGAGGACTTGCTCAGGGTTAATGAACTCAGTCATGATAAACACTCCAATACACAGAGGCTAAAGCCAATAATCCTTGAACGCTCACTTTGACGTAAAAGACCACCTGGAAGACAGCATATGCATGTGAGTGATCTTATTCCACAAACCTATTTGCATTTTGAGAAACTAAGATTAATTCAAGTACCAAAAAGAGCAAAGTAGACCATTCTATTACTCGCTGGCTGGTGCACTATACATATGAACATATAATGCATTACACATTTCAGAATGAGGAGAACAAGCTCTTTCTGTATTTTGCATTAATAGGACAGGCTCAACAGTATCAAATGAACCATAAGCAAAGGCAGTTGTTTCCCTGTGTTGAATAACAGTCTTTGAGGCTTGTGTGCGCTTTCCTATCATTTACCTATATGAATTATATTTTTCCTCAAAAGAAAACTCTTTCAGAAAAAGATTGCTATATATGAGATACATTCTGCTAGCCTGGATCTAACAGAAGGACACCAGCAGCCTTAGATTAACAGATGGTTGGGACTTACATAGCAGCACATGAGCACAGTGGAATAGCTATGATCATTATAGAATGTATGTGCTACAGGCAGAAACAAATTAGTATTCGGGAGAGTGCACTAAGAGAACCAAGAAGAAACTGCAGTTTTAAGTATTTCTCTACATTTGAGTTTTTTTGAGAACAGTTTGTGGTAACAGACAATGTAGAACCAGACATCTGGTAATTCCATACACATTTAACAACACAGTAAGAAATAAGAAAGGCAGTTTATCTCATGCTACCTAGAGAAAATACATTTACACAACAGTGCAGAGAGATGCAACTGTACTTTGTTGGATAGAGAAGTGACATTATTGTAACTGAACACCGTACTTGGAACAAATGCACCCTGACTCTCATACTACATAAGATTAAGGGCAACGCCATGTTCACACAGCAATCTGCTTTCAGCTTTGATACAGCTAGGATTCCAACTAGTTCAGACATCCCTGCAGCATCTACTCGTCACCAAGTATTTTAAAACAGAACTAGATTCTCTTCTAGAGGACTGAAATACAGCAAGGAGCAAATATGATACAGTTCAGACTCTGAAAGCGAGTAATACACAATGCAGGAATCTCTGATGATATACATTGAATACATTAGCTAAAAGAAAAAAGAAAGAAAGAAAGACTGATAAAACCTCTTAAGATGCAACTTTGAGAACAAAGTAAAAACCAGAACAGTTACTACAGAATATGGGGGAGGGGGGCAGGGGGAAATCACTGCAGCTTCATCATAACCAAGAGAATCCCTACTGCACAACATCAATCTCACCCCCTGGAGAAGTTTTCACTAAACAGCACTGGTAATAAGCATCCAAACAGAAACTCTTTGGAGTAGTTACATAGTATATAATATGCAGAGCTTCATAAGGAACTAAGTGTGCATGACCTACTAACAAAAACAATTATAACTGAACTAGTACACATGAGGCACGAGGAAGCAAGAAAAAAAAGTGTATATTAGCAACTCAGTGCCCCAGGGAGCAAAGGTAGGTCTCCATGAAAGTGCTCTATAAGGAACAGAAAAGGATTATTTCACCAGATCTACTTGAATGGGAATAAGAACTGGAGATAATAGCAACAGACAAGTACTTTATAGCGAAACAGTGCCAAAACCAAATATCTCTGAGGGTGGAAAAGAGCAAAGCACACTGCTAGGACCACCCGCTCACAGTAAAAACAAGCAACCCATAAAGAGTTCTCTCCAAAAGAGGCTTTTCGCTCCACAGCACGTATAAAACAAGAACAGAAGTTTCTGTCAACGCCAAAGCAGAAACGGCGACTGCAGCAGAATGAAAGGACCCTACAAGGGGGGACGCGGCGGCGCAGGCGGCAGGGCAGCGGCCGGGCCCCGGGAGGCCCCTCGCCGGGACAGCGCTCACCATGGCCTCCACGTCCGCCCACGTCGTGTGCGCCGAGTCCGACACCAGGAAGCTCAGGGTCTCACCGCGGCAGCTCACGCGGAGGTTCACCTGCGGCTCCATGCCGCGCTCCTGCGGAGGCAAGGGAGCCGCGTCAGACCGCCCGGGCCGCGGCCCGGCCCACTCCCCGCCACCGCGGCCCGGCCGCCACCGCCCGCTCCTTGCCGGGGTGACAGCCCTAACATGGCGGACCGACCCCGGCCGGCCCCGCGCCCTCAGCACGCTGCTACTGGTCGCCACGCCTGCCACTCACCCGCCGCGCGGCCCTCATTGGCCGCGGGGACGGGGCCAGGCGTTCTGGAACCAAAACAATAAACAGAGCCGGCAGGCCGGAGCCGGGCGGGCGCGGCGCGAGCGGACACTCACTTCCGAGGCTGCGCTACGGCTCCTGCCGCTGCCCACGACTTCCGCGGCGCGCCGCGCTCAGCTTGCCCGCTCCCCCTCCGCACAGCCGCCGACACCCCTGCGCGCCCTAGCTACATCGGCCACAGTGCCCGTCCCCTCCCCCCCGCGATGAAGTCAGTAAGCGTAGGGGTCACGTGGGGGCGGCAAGGCCAATCAGCCATCCCCTTCTCTACACCGCCCTGCCATGGGCGGGATGAGAGCGTCACGCGGCGTAAAGGAGCCAATAAGAGAAAGGTCTCGGACCACGTGCTGCAATCGTGGCGTACGATTGGCTGCTTCTCTGCTCTGGTTTCCTGGGTGATGGAAAGGGCGCGAAATGCAGTGCAGGAGGGTGGCCCGTGCGGCCCATGAGCAGCTTTGGGCGGCGGCGTCGCGTCTCGGCCCTGCTCGGGTGTTGGGCTTCGGCCCGCTGACGGGAGGCCTCCTGGCCCTGGAGGAGCTGCCGCCCGCGAGGGTCGGACGGTTTCCCGCCGCTCTCAGGAGCGGGGACGCTGTCGCGGGGTTTCCCCTGCTCCGGCTGCCGTGCTGACACCTTCTTTCGTTTTATTTTTGCAGAGTGTTTTTGGAAGTGGGGGATGGACGTGTCTGTGATTGCCGTTGGAGATGTCCAAAATGTCCTTTCGGCTATGCAGAAGAACTTGGAGTGCCCGATATGGTATGGCAGGGGAATGATATGAACTTTGCTCTAGGATAGTTAACAAGTCTTATGTATTTTTTTTCTCTCTCTGGTTGTTTTTTCCTTTCTGTTCAGATGTGTCGTCAGTTCTATGTGTCATCAGAAAGTGTAAGGAATGCTATTTTAAGATTAAGTATTGAGTTGATGTTAGGAGTAAGCTGATGTTTTGTAAGGTTCAAGTGAGAAAGCACAGGTATCTTCAAAGAGTTCAGAACCTGTATTTCATATGTTCTGGTAAATGCTGCTTTTATTATTATAACCCCAAAGTGTCCATCCTCTATCCAGTTGGGGGGAAAAAAGACTGTAGCTCGTTGGATCAGGATACTGTTTGTAAAGCAGCCAGGATCTGTGTCTTGTTTCTACAACAGAAGTGAGGTCCTTAGTTCTTTAATAGTGTATGCTAAAATAGCATAGGTTCTAGTTAAAAGCCTCGATATTTGGAATGTCTGATAAGCTTTTAAAAGCCTCTTCCTTCCCTTGAACCAAACAGCTGAAATTTATTTCATCTATGGTGGCAAATGCTGTTAAATACTTTCATTTTAAATCTATATAGAAATACTTTCTCTTACTGCCTTTGTAAAACCAAAATAATAATGATGATAACATCTATCACAATGGCATGGAGCAGAGAATGTACAATGTTTATAGAGCTGCACACACAAAAAATATATATCCAAGTTATATCCTTACTGAAGAGGCATCGCAGTGTTTTTGCTGAAGAGCTGCCATTGGATTGTTGACTTGTTTGTAAAGTCAGTAAGTAACCATTGTTACAGGAGCAAGAATAAAAGCTATTTCCTGCATCCGCTGTTCTTCATTGCACGTGAAAGTTGCTGGGACAGCAAAATGTCTTGAAAAGTGATTTTATGCTGTCTGGTACTGCTGACTGATGGGATGAAGCTGAATTCAGCACAGAATGGAGATTTTCAAAGACTACAGTTTTTATTGTTTTAAATAAAAAATAAAGAATGTACTCTAGCTTAAACAGCAAGACAGATGTGAATGGCAGTTCAAAAAACAGGATTTTAAAGCACTTAACAGTGTTGTTTTAATTATAAACTGGACAAAAGACTGAATATTGTGGAGGTTGGACCTGTCTTGCTTTATTTCCATGTGATATTAAGGCATAAAGGTATAATCATCCTTTTCTATTATAGCAAATTTAAATAGTAAAACATTGAAAAACTGCATGAAGGAGATTAGGGAATGAATAATGTTGGGGCTGCTTTCAGTTCTTGTTGCTGTATATTTTTCTATGAGCATTTATTAGTTAGACTCTTCTGCAATAATAGTGCTTTATTTATTTTGGCCATAGCTTTTTGTTACTTTCTTTCTTTCTTCCTCCCTTTTTTTTTTTTAAACATACTGCTTGTTGCTAGCCTTTCTGTGATTGTGAATTCTGTCTTTCTCATGTATATACAGAGTCAATGAAACTCTTGAGAACGTTCTTGTGCAACCAGGGTTTGTAGCAGAGTGTAAGTCTAGACGTAGAGCAGCATTTTTTAAAAAAGAATTTTTTTTTAATATGTGCTCGAGGTAAGTTATACTTAAGATGAGTTGAACAAGTGAATTGTTTAGAGCTGTTCTTAGAGCTTTCATATCAGGTTGGATGTAAATTTTCACCCTGTACTAGACAGGAATAGCTTTAGAATAGAAAAACAGAAAAAAGAAAGAATAATCTAAATATGCACCATGTGTCGACCTATCCGTGCATATGGTTTATACATGCACAACAAAGAGGCCAGTGGGATCCTGAAACCCCCCTGAACTATGCTGCCTTTTGCTGTTGCCACAAGAGGTGTTCAGAAGGAAGCCTAGCCTGTAGGGGCTTCCAACAGCTAGCCCCCTGCCTTGCTGAAGTGGCACCTCCAAAAAACACTGTCTTTTTGCCAGAAGAAGAAAAGGCTGAAAAGAACTAGTGGCTATGAATATATCATATAACAACAATGTTTGTTACTATATTTGATTCTTAAGTCAAAATTGTTAAATGTGTCCTGCTTTTCTCTACCATGTCCCCCGCCCCGATGTTCAGTGAAGTGACCATATTTCTGAATCTTATTTTGTTGCTGCTGTTTTTAAACATAACTTCTGTGTTCTTATTTTCCTTCTCTCTTTTTGTTTTGGTAGCTTGGATGTGATAAAAGAGCCAGTTTCCACAAAATGCGATCACATATTCTGCAGGTAGTTTTGCAAACTTGTAACTGCAATGCTTAATCAATTTGTTCTTATTCTCCATGTATACTACTTTTTCTTTCTTTTTTTTTTTTTAACTGCTAACGATGTATACTGTGTTTTGATAAATGAATGTCCAGCTCTTTGAAGGGGAAAAATCCATTCTGAATAAGAAATTACCGCAGTTTCACAGATGGGCCAGAAGGGAATTGATGAATTCATCCTAACACCAGAACGAGAATACAAGCATTCAGTTTGATAATGAAGAATTTATACTAAGTGGTGCACTGAGAGGCACAGCTTTTAAGAAAATAAAATCCTTCCATTTTAGTTACTACCATGATTATTCTTTTTTCCTAGGTTCTGTATGTTTAAACTGCTCAGCAAAAAGAAAAAAGGTGTGATACAGTGTCCTCTGTGCAAGACTGAAGTTACCAAAAGGTGATGTATCTTTGGAAGTGGGCTTGGGGATGAGAATAACCTGTGTGATGCCTAAGAAAAAAATGATTCATTGTCTTAAAACTGTCTTAGCTGGAAACTAAAACAAACAAAGAAGGCTTATTATCAAACAAAATGTTTACATGTTTAAAACTCTTTAGTGTCTTACCTCAATATAAAATTTTTTCAATGATCACAGGTGGAGACACCTTTCTTACAAATGTTTGTGCTGTCAAGTATAGACTGTATTGTTGGTGTTCAGTCATTACAGTGAGTTCCTCTGTGCTGAAGCTATGTGAGGAAAAATACGATGAAATTTTCACTTTGTGTTGATAATGTTTTAATTCCAGTAGTAATGGCTGCTTTGGGGAATTGTATTGATATTCCTTGGCAACAATCTTTTATTGTCTCATCTTCCCCTTTGCAGTTATTGTCCTTTTTTATTTAGTCTAAATTCTAGGATAACTATTAGTAGCTTACCCATAGATTTCTCTTAGACATATTTTACGTGGTGATGTTATTTCAGAAGTCTTCAGGAAAATTCCAGATTTAAGCAACTGATTGAAGGATTGTTGGAAACTATCCATGCTTTTGAGCTTGACACGGGAGTGAAGTGTAAGTATTATTTGAATGTTGGGCCATTTTTGGAATAAGATTTTGGCATTTGTATCATAATCATTTGCCTAGTATCTTACTCATTATGCAGAATGCAATATGGGAGGAAATACCTGAAGGGTTTTCTTGGATTTAGAAGCATAAGTTCCCTTAAAAATTCCCTAAGTGTTCCTACAAATAGCATCTTGAGCTTTCTTAAGTATTTTTTCTGTGCATTTGATGACTCCAGCCTCTGATCATATTTTCAGTGCCTGAAATACGGCTAAATGTGTAGCGGATAATCCATAATTGTGTGGCAAAGATCTGCTCTTGGTTTGTTACTACAGCCAATCTTGCAGCTTTAATTTTTAAAAATTTACAGGTTTAGAAAGCCTGAATTAGGAAGTATTATAATAGCATATGTTTTAACTTGCCCCATTCAAGTATATTCTTTTGGAATGTATATTCATCCTTTCTGGTATTTGGGGCTTTGTGTAAAGTATTGGCAAATCAGACACATGCTTGTTCATATTTTGGAGAAAAGTTTGTTGTTGTTTTTCATAGCAAGGAGGATATTGTGCTATAAAAACTAGACTTTCTTCAATTTTTTAGAGGTTTTTGGAAATTCTTTTCCAATGTTTTTTCCAACTTGTTCAGTCATTAGTGTTAGATCCTGTTCCTGCCAGATTATCCATATAAGCAAGATTAGTTGGGAAAGTCAGTTAGAAGATCAGGCTTTTACTTAATATTTCAAGGCAACTTTTTAAATAATTTCTAGGAGAAAAACAAAAAACAAAACAACTGAGTCTTTACTATTTCATTAGTGTAATAATAATCTTGGTAATATGATCAATTGTATATATACATGTATTTCAATATTTAATCATAACTTAGCCTAGTGTCTTTCAGGATTTCTATGATGCTATTTTAGCTGTACGTGTGCTAGTTACATAGATTTTATACAAGGCTATTTTACGAATGTATAATACCTGTTGTCATGCACAGTGTGAGAAAATATGACCATATTTTTTCTACTGTCATTTTTCAGTTCTAAACAGTCATCACTTTTCTAAAACATCCATAGAAGCCAATGCTGCTGAGGCCCTGTGTAAAGAAAGTTCTATCATCCAAAGTAGGGGTTTCAGAAACAGGAAAAAAAGAGCTAAAGAAAATGGACAAGAAAATTGTACCTTGGTAATCTTTCTTTTACCCAATTTGTTTTTGTGTATTGCTTAGTATTTTATTTGGAATGTGTATAAATATATATAAATAAATTAATGAAAGAGGAGGTTCTCTTTTGGCTCCCTTTCAGATCCCTATTTGACTTGAGTATTACTCCTGGACCAGGACATCTGAATATCTTGTCTTCCTTTTGGAAACCTACTTTAAAAAGTTGTTCATATAAAATGACTTTAATTAAAAAAAAAAATGAGAAGATAATATGGCCATAATATATTCTTTTACTGAAATGAGGGTTGAAAACTTTTTCTTTACTATTTGTTTAATGAGGTAGTCAAATAACTAATAACAAGTTAACATATATTATATATATATATTCCCCCCCTTTTTTTTAAACCCTATTAAAGTTCATGGAAATTATAATATCCTTTGGGAATTATAACATCATTTTAAAAGCTTGAAAATAAAATGCAGAAATAGAAGAGAAAAGCTTTTTTTTTTTTTTTTTTTTATATCTCTGAGGTTTGATATTCCAGTGAAATTGTTGGCTTTTTCTACTTGAGTACCATTGCTGATTCTGTGCAGTTTAAGAACTATTCTTTTTTTATTAGCAAAGTTAAAAGCTTTCTAATCTAAGCAGTGGTAGAGCTTTTTTTTTTTTTAAAGTGGTAAGACCATAAATATAAGTCTTAAGAATTTTTAAGACATTTCCACATTTCCCAACAGAGGGTGATTGCTTTGTGTATTAGTGGTTCATGGTGCATTGTTAAACTTTCTTGTCTCATCTGCTGGATGTGAATAGAATGTTAAATATGATAAAACCATTAATGAAAACTATTTGAGCTGTTAAATGCATGTACACAAGTTGTTTCAATTAGCATATTCTGTTACTGATATCAGTAGGATAAACTGCATGTACTGGATTTTTGTACAGAGGCTGCCAATTTAAATACTTTAGTCCATACATATCATCCTGCTGTAGCTTAATAACAGTTATTTTTGGAATTGACTTACTGTTATCACAGAATCACAAAATAGTTGAGGTTGGAAGGGACCTCTAGAGATCATGTAGTCCTACACTCCTGCTCAAGCAGAGGCAGCTAGAGCAGACTGCCCAGGACTTGTCCAGTTGGGTTTTGAATATCCCCAAGGATGGAGATTCCATAACCTCTCAGGGCAACCTGTTCCAGAGTTCAACCCACTCTCACAACAAAGAATTGTTTTCTTATGTTCAGGTGGAATTTCCTGTGTTTCAATTTGTGCCCATTGCCTCTCATCCTGTCACTGGGCATCACTAAGAAAGGTCTGGCCCTGTCTTCTTTACACCCTCCCATATATATAATATATATTATAGTATGTTATAGTATGTTTTATATGTTATGTATTAGTTATATAACATATATATGATGGATATAAATAACTATTCCTTTGTATTCTTCTGTCAGCAGGAAGCTAATGCGGATCCACAACTTACAGATAGCAGGGTCAAAAGGTGTCCCTTGAGAAACAGAAACCAGAAATGTGACTCTGATACAGGGATATATATAGAGTTTGGTAAGAGCTTCTGTGGATACACACCGGCTGAGCTTTTCTATATTACTTGCAAAGTAATGAAAGGTGATGAAGTTCAAAGTCTTTTATAAACAATAATTTCTTCTTAACTCCCAAAATGAGAACAAAGGGACAAATACATGGACAATTCAAAGCCTGTAAACTGAAGGTTTTACAGAGTTTATTATACTGTGTAACACCTTGCCATAGAAAACATTTAAGCGTCAATGTACAAGACCCAAAAAAGAAAAGATACTTATGGATATGAAAATAGTTATAGTTGTTATAATTAATGATAACCTGCGTTTTCTAAAGAATATTAAGCTTTGTTCACCAGGGCTTGAGACTATTTAATAACCAGAGATAAGAAAGAGATCTAATGGAGAATGAGAAAAAAATATTTCATTTCTGTCTAACTTGGTTTTTCTGTATTTGGTGCGGACTGTATCTGGTGTGGACTCACTCTTGAAACAGGATAGGTGCTATGTGTAGTTTGGTCTCCCTGTTCCTTCAAGAAAGGTATTGCTCCCTTTTACAGATACTATTCATTGGCTCATTTTTTCGTTCTTGCTTCTGCCAAGATCAATCAAAGGATCTGAAACAGAGATTCCAATCTATCACTCTCTGACCGCCAGTTCTAAATTCTAAATGCTAGCAGCAGTTTTCTGTATAAATTAGGAAACTACAGGTTAATTCTTAGTTTTCTGTTACCAGTCACTGTATTAAAAACGTCTCTTCCTGGAAAAGAAAGCATTTTATGCTGGAGCCTTGTGATGCTTATACATAGAATTCAGTATAATTAGATAAAATACCATAATGGTATTTTGTCTAATCACCAGTACAGAACTGGATTTCACATGGTAAAAGTTAAAAGCATCTACACCTAGAAAGAACTGTGCATACGTGTTCCTGTGATAATAAATATTGAATCTGACAAGTCATTTGTCTCAAATCTTTCCAGAGTAACATCTGATTTGTTTTCAGGCTCTGATTCGTCTGAAGAGCTTTTTAAACAGGCAAGCAATACTGGGTAAGTAAGGGTGATTAAGCAATTCTTATTTTCTAAAGGCAGCAGTTCAGAATTCTAGTTCCTATGCTTTAGTTTCTTAGCATAGGACTGATAGAATTCTCCAAACTCTCAAATGGTTTTTAACTTTGAGTGCATTAGGGTAGAATGGGCATCTGGCTCTCTTCAGTTTGTCATATGATGTGCTTTAAAGCTATTTTCTATATGTTTCAACACTTGCATAGACGTTAGAGCAACTAGAGGAAAAAAATACTGAGTATGCTTTAGAAAATAAACACTAAATTCAGGAAAGGGATGAGGGGATCCTTTAAAGAAATGATCTGAAACTCTGAGGGAAGCTGGTGTGGCAAGTGTCATTTTTGCATGATTGTCTTTACTTGGCAGTCTGGTTTCTCTGAAACCTGTTTCCAAGAGCAAAAAGGGAAAATTGAGTATTATCTCCTATTATGTCAAATTGTAATTTGTCAAATTAGCCTTGTAATGCAATTAGATCTGTCTTCCCGATACTTCCCAGCAGGTTAGGAGACAAAGAAGTGCTTCAGCTTTCATCTCAAGAAAAGCTAGAAGAACTTAAGCGTTCTGAGAAGGGGAACGAATACTCTTGCAAAATACAGCCTGTTAAGCTGCGTGCCAAAGAAATAATTCTACCAAATGTCATAGGTGTGTTCATTATTTCCGTGACAAAATGATCAAGAGGAAAACTTGAAAGAAAGATCTTAAGCTAGTATATTGATTTCACATTATTTTGCAGTCCTGTATCTTGTAGTTTTATTGATACCCACAGCTAGTGACAATGTAGTATGAGACTATGCCTGTAGACTAGGCGCTTAAAATGTGGGCATTTTGTGCACAGAAACTGAGTGGAAAAAATTAACTTGATCAAGTGCGAAACTAATTCTATCCTACTTAGGCCAATATATTATCCCTCATAATACATGTTTGTGACCACTGTCTGGCCATTCGTGCAAGGAGTTGGATGAACATATGTCATGTAATTTGATCTTTCCTCCTTTCTCTAGAGGGATAATTGTGTGCAGTGTAATATTCTATGTTTTGGTGTTTTGGGGCTGGCGGGGGTGGGGGGGGGACAATAACAAGAACAGTTCTTTAAAACAAAATAGAAGCTGTTAAGCTTGTCATTATTCTTGTGTACATTAAAATAGGGCTTAATAATTTATAATGCTTTTGCATCTTTAGGTGAAAGTGATTTCTTAAAGGAAGGTTTGAGCAAGAAAAGCACTCAGAACATCATTGAACATGCCAAACCTGGCCAAGTGAATGTGACTGAATGCCAGAGTTCTCCTTTAAATGTTCTTGCTGCAGATTTACTTGCAGAGCAGTGTGACAGAGTGGGTAATGCCAGCCCCTTGAGGAAAGGAGACATGTCTTTCTTTAAAAACACAGAAGAAATGGATGCAGAGCAAACTCAGTGCAATAATAAAAGCAAAGAGTCTGACTTAGAAGATAGCTCAGAGGGCAAGTTGGATAAAAGCAAGGAAATAGATATTGTTGTGCAATGTGTGGAAGATGTGGAAATGTGTGAACCTGAGAATGATTCTTTTCCTGAAGAAGAATCTTCTCTGGAGAAGCCAGAGATGCTTCACAGTGATACCCTGAATCAGATTTCTAGGAAGAGACTAAAGCGAAGCATTCAGAAAGTCAATGAATGGTTTTCAAAAAGCAATGAGATTCTGTCTTCCAATTCTTCCCAGGATGATCCTGCTGAAGCAACTGATACATCAGCTGAAGGAGATGCATGTTTATCAGATAAAGATTCCTGTATTTCAGAGAAGACTAACCTTATGGTAAATTGCATGGAAATTGCAGTCATTGAAAAAAACAAGAAATTGTCAAAACAAACAGCAGATAGCATCAAAGACAAAATATTTGGAAAAACATATAAGAGAGGGAGGAAGTCAAATCCCCCTGTTACCTTGAGAGAGACTTTACCTACCGCAAAAAACGATGCGGCTGCTGATGAAAAATGCTTGAATAATTCTAGAACGGACAAACCAAAACGAAAAAGGAAGACTGCTTGTGTCCTGCAACCTGAGGACTTCATCAAGAAAAAAGATCTGGAAGAGGCAGATGGGTGCCCTCAAAATGTTAACCGGTGCCTTGGAGAGGCTGAAAAGAAAAACCATGATGAAAGTTCTGCTGTTATTGAGAGTTCTGTAACTGAGAAGAGAAAGGATAATACACTAGCAGAACTTGGGGAGGAAGAATCAGTATGGAAAAATGCTACTGAAGAAGTGACTTGTGAATCCGATGGAGTGCTAGAACCAAATAACTGTGATCAGAAGGGCACTAAAAAAACAAGAAGTTCTTTAGCAAAAAAATGCAGACATTCAACTAGAACTATGCATGCTCTACAGTTAGTAGTTGGTAGAAACTCAGGCTCCCCTGATCCAGCTGAGCCACAGATCGATAGCTATCCAAGCAGTGAAGAGCCAAGAAAAGTTGATTCTGAGCACAGACAAGTCAGGCGCAGCAGGAGGCTTCAGTTACTTGCTGAAGAAATGACAAAAGAAACAGGAAAAAGAAGGGTACTAACTGAGGGAGCGGGAAAGTATGATGGCAGAAGTGGAGGGTCTTTCTCTGGTGTGCAAAGGAATGTGTTGGTTCATTCTTCTGAATGCCAAGACCTGGGTGAGCAGCAGGATATGCTAACTTATAGGCCAGCCACTAATCTGAAGAGTGCTGAACTGGAAGCTGATGAAATACAGATTAGTCTAAAGAATTCATCTGACACTGTAGACACTGGAAAAAGTCTCTTCAATCCTACATTTTCATGTCAGCATTCAAATTATGGTTCTGCTGTACCTGATACAGACTCTCAAGAAGGTGAAATGCTAGGCAGCCCTTTCCTCCTTCAGCCTCCTTCAGTGAATGTTGTGCAAACTGCTTCCCAGGTGACCAAAGAGAAGACAACTGAAGCATGTGCTACTTTTCCCCAGGGCGATGGACATTATACAGATAATGTTCCAGAGGACTTTAGAAATGAAAAATCACCAATGGCTAAAAATGTTTTTGAACTGACCAAGGAAGCTGAAGATAGTGAATTAGACACACAGTATCTGCGAAATATGTTTAGGCATTCAAAACGACTATCATTTACCCTTTATCCTAGTCCCATGAAGGCAAGTGTAGTAGAAGATGCTGCTTCTGAGACTTTAAAGATGTCATGTGCTGATCAGGTAGAAAATAAGCATAGCAAATATTTAAAAACTGAAAACTTGCAAGTAGAGAAAACAAATTCTGAAAACTTGAGTAGGTTTTGTGAGAAAGAAAAGCTTAAGACCTATGAATATGTTTGTATTAGTCCTGTGTCTTGCTTTGTCAGTAACACTGAATATATGCACACTGGGGAACATCGAGAAAATATTTCACAGGTTGCAGATCAAGGGAATCTGACATCACCAATAAGAATAGGCGCTACTAGGGTTGAGAATAAAAATAAACAGCAAACAAGAGAGCAGGTACATAATAAGACAGTGTCAACTGACATAGTGGTAGAAAGTGAGCTAAGTCAGAATCCATTCGAATGTAATATAAGTCAAAGTGATCAGAGTAATACACAAGAGCATGTCTTCCAAAGAATAAACACAGTTAATGAAATAGGCTTCAGTTCAGAAAGTAATCAAGCAGAAAAGGCTGAAGTTGATGAAGGCAAAGGACCAATATTACTTTTTCATCCCCCATCAATGATTTGTCCTACAGTTTGTCAGCAAAGTCCTGTTGAATTTAACTGCAAAGGCATGGAAAAGAAAGATAGCAAAAGAGAAGGAAAACAAGGAAAGAGCAATGAAGAACAAGTGACCCAAACTGGCAGCACAGGGATGCCCAAGTGTTTAATTTCAGAGGCTCTAGAAGAGCCTCTTAAAGGTAGTACTGATTTTCCAGGCCTATCTGAAACCCCTGATGGCCTACTATGCTCTGATGATGATACTGAAGAGAACAGCAGCTTCTGTGAAACTGATAGGAAAGAGAGATCTGCTGTGTTCGTTAAAAGAAGTGACAGTGCCCTGGTAAAAGAACTGGATGGTAAAAATGTTAATTCTACGCCTATATCTCAAGGTATTCAGAGATCTCGAAGAAGAGCGCGGAAGCTGCAATCTTCAGAGGAAGAATCTAGTGAGGATGACAATTTACCGTGTTTTCAGACATTAATATTTGGCAAATCGGCAAGCACACCTTTGCAGTTCAATAAACAGGTGACATCTGTGGTAGGGTCTTCAGTACATCCCAGCACATTGCCTCAGAGTGGAAGTCATAATGACCATACTATGCAGAAAACACCTGAAGCTGCATTAAGTACTGGATGTGTTTCTCCAAGCCAGGAGTCAGAATGTTCTGTTAACTTATTTTCTTCCCAGTCCAACATGTCTGAAGAGTCAGTTGATGGAGCACGAGAACTGAAAAAACCTTTGACGCTAATTCTTTCATCCAAACAAATGAGCAATCAGAATGACAGTAAAGAAACTTTTCAAGGTTGTAGTGGAGGGCTGAAGAAAAGAAAAGCTAACTTGACAGATGAATACCAAGAAGACCCAAACATAGGAGCAAACCTAGGTACAAGACAAGATTTTTATCTCTGCTGCTGTGTTTGTAATGTCATTGCACCTAAGCTCTTGGTACTTACATGGGAACTTTGTTCTGCTTTTAAATGGTGCTTGCTCTTGTGAAGAAATGTATCGGCTCTAAACAAAACCCCTCAGTGGTTTATTTTCTAAAAGTTAACTTTCCCTAGTTTTCTTTGTTCAGAGCAAAAATGAATGCGTGGGGCACCAGAGGTCAGGTTGAGTCTATCTGATGGAAGTTAATTTTTGAGTGAAAGGCTGGCTTATTGCAATGTCATATTTGGGTCTATCGGCAAAGCTTCACAGAGCCTACTTAAGCTGTTTTCCCAGATTATATGTTTTTGAAATATCTTTGGCTGTAGAATTCTGTAGTGCTTATTTCAAGCTTATGACTCTCATAAATTCTTAGGACTCTGATTTCATCACTATTGAAACACTTAACTTTGAGTTCCATTTATTTTGCTGTATGTGTGACATGGTATTCTCTAAAATGTTCACTTGAAGTAGATCTGTGCTTCTAACGTGTTATTGAAACTTTTGAAATTTTATTTTTATAGCTAACAGTTGGCTAAATGAGCTGCGTGGTAAGAGAAACTGTTGGTAATGCTTGTTTTGTTTTTTTCTTTCTTTCTTTAACTAACTTTCAGATTTTCTTATGCCTCCTTCAAGGTGAAGCATCTGGATATGATAGTGAAACAAGTCATGTAGAGGATTCATCTGGACCGTTCTCTCAGGCTGAAATCCTTACTACACAGGTAAGTGAGTTCATGCACTAAATTCTAAAAGTACTTAAAGTACCTTTTCAGTATGATTTGCCAGTTTGGATTCTAGGATATAGACAAGCACACAAAAGCTATGAAGTCAACATAGTGGGGAAACTGCTTTCAGCATCGTTCCTTCTGTAGCTAGGTTACTTCCAAAGAACTGTAGAACTGCTTCTGTGTTATTTGTCCAGCTTTGTCTTCCACGCTCAACAACATCACATTCTGATGGCCATAACTTGTTCTGTGGTTTTGGTTATGATGTTTAATTGTGGGACTTGTTTATTAATGAACTTAATCACCACACTTCAATGATGCTGGAAACCTGTGCTTCCTATATTTATAGGCTTAATTGATGGGAATTTATAACTATTTGTGGCAAGGACTGGATTTCCAACATTATTATGTTTAGAAGCATGAAGTCTTCCCTTCTAAGTGACTAAATCAAACCATTCTGTATTAGAATATTATAGATATAAGACCCAAAAAGTGGTGTCCAATGGAAGGTCTGTCTAGCACAATATCTTGTCTATAGTATTAATTTTCTGATGGCTGTTCAATGGCCTGACTTTATGTATTAGCTAATTGATTTTTGGTCTTCCGGAACGTACAGGTAGGTCTTATCCTAAATCTCTCTTTTTACAGTTTATATTCTGATGGGGTTTTATGCATTTCAGAGAAGACTGAAGTACATCTTCTTCTTTCAAGGGTGGTTCTTCTGTACTGCAGCAGTGCAAAATGTGGTCAATTTGCAGAGCATTGCTCCCTGAAGTAGCTTCATTGGTAGGGATTTGTCTGGGTTGAATGGAATAATGTCAGTATGGATTTTTTTTATTTGGTGGGTTGTTTGTTTGTTTTGCATTGATTCAGTAACAAGAAAGTTCCACATGGTGTCAGTGCTGGAGCTGGAAACGTAGTGTTCTGTGCTGTAGAAACCGCTTTACTCAGTATAGTGAACACTTCAGGTTTTTAAAAGGATATTTTGAACCCCTGAGCTGTTATGAGGAGGTATAGGGCATGTTTTTTAGTAGAGAGTACTGTAGTTTTCAGAGATCAGAGACAAAGTTAAGGAGAGTAGGATGAGATACTTTATTCTATTTAAATGGTCTTCAGGACTTTCAGTAATGATGGAGAATGCAGGGGCTCAATACTTGATGCTCACTATTTATTTTTACATTAACTGGCTAATGCGACTGGAGCAAAGTGACTTTGAAAGAAATTTTTAACAAAGTTCATTCCCTCCCACCTCCTCTTTTTCCCCTTGACAGTAATTGATTGAACTATGGTAAATCTTCCACCTGAAATAATTTGAACAGCAAAATGACTGTGCATTTCTTTTTTCTTTTGATATAGCATGTGTTCATTACAGTAAAAATGACCTCTTAAATGCTTGTTAAAGAACTAATTCAAAATCAGTTTGCTGTATATTAATTTTCAAGTATTTGTTACAGAAAATAATTCTAAAGTTCAAAAATGAGTTAGCTAATGTTGACATAATCTTGTATCTTTGGCAGCAGAAGAATGCCATGCAAAACAACCTAAAAAAACTTCAACAAGAAATGGCTGTACTTGAAGCAGTGCTAAAGCAGCATGAAAGTCAGGACTCTGAATTTTTACCCCTATGTAAGGAACTGCCACATTCCAGTAGCAAAGGAGAACTCAGAACAGAACAGATGAGACAAGTAAGAGGTAAATAGCAATGAAAACCTTTTCTGGCTTTCTAACTAAAGACTATGCGACTATTCCTAGTTCCGTTTTTCCTTTACCACAAATTACAGTATTGATTTAGAGTAATACATTAGCAGAATTTTACCCAAATTCAGCCATTCAGTGAGACAAACTTTTTTTATTTATGACTTAGGCACTACGCAGCCTAAAAAACTTCCCTGTTCCAGATTTGTGTAATATTATGCAGTTTAATTTTATACGTGGTTTGCGTAGGCCTTGTGGCTTGGCAGTACTAATCCATGTTGCTGTTCTGTCAATTCCAGTTCCACTCTGTCTTCTTTCACCGGAATAGATAAGGGACTGGGAGAGTGGCTGAACTCCCAGAAGGATGTGGCCTTCTATTGCTGTAGTAGACATTGTCTTTTAGCATATCAAAGAACAGACAGAAATGAGTTTAGGTACGTGTTGGCTGTCAGAAGTAATACAATACAGGTCAGGCTGCTGACAGGCAGAGAAGAAGAAAAAAAGTTATAGTGGGGCATAAATCCCCTGAACGGGACATGAACACAAGGTTGCTGATTGGAAAGTGCAGAAGGCAGTATATAAAGGCTGAAGAATACTTCAGTAATCACCAAAGGCTTATTGCATACTGAGGATAGGGTGAGTTGCTGCCTGCTACATAAGCAGTGGTGAGAGGGCTTTATTTAAGGTTTTTGTTTGTTAAGGTGAGAAAGAAATATTGAGATTACTAGTCTGACAACCTTTACATGACGGCATATAGAGCATTCTTCGAACAAAGCTGACAAGAAGTCTAGAAGTTCACTGCTGAACTAGGATCAGTGTTCTAGAAAGTCACCCAGTGCTGATGTAAAGATGTTATGCTTATTGAACTCTTTGGTTGCACCAGTGCTTTACTATCCGCCTTGCTGCCAAAAATGTATTTCTATTTTTAGGGTCTTGTTTCAGTCAGTTATCTTTATTTGCTGAGGGCAAATAGAATAACTGAACATCCTGGAATTCAAACCATTTTGTATCTTATCATGCCTTTACAGGGTATGGTTTTCACTGTGGAGCCTTTTCTATCTAAATTCAAAGGGTTTTCATCACTGCTGTGTGGGTTAGTCAAATATCACAAAACAACCTGTAGTTTCCTGTTGGTCTCCTGGAAGGTGGTGCTGTATGGTGTGATGTATGAGACCTTTAGACTTAACCTCAGCCTTAAAAAATACAAACTGAAATTGTGTGTCAGCCAATATGGTGCAGCTATACAAATGGCTCTGCTGTTTGTATGTTAATAAGTTAGTTTTTGTTGTTGCTGAGAGGCTTGTGCATGAAAAACAATAGGCTCTGTTGCCATGGTAGTGGTTTAAAATACATTTCCATCGGTGTATTTTTTCTATATATCAGGTTAGATTACTTACTGGACAGTGAAGACAAGTCCTTTTGCAGTATGCAGCAGCATGCCATTCCTGTTCAGTGCAAAGATTTTTATTTAAAGTTCCAGCTAATTGCTGGTTTGTTACTGTGTAGTTCCTTATATATCAAGGTTTAGAAAGCTTGACTTTAGAATTTGTGTGGCTTGGTTCTTAATGGTTTTGTGTCATTAGATAAGGTCAGCCTCATCTGTAGACTTTTTTCTTTTTTAAACAAGGATTCTGTTCTTGTAGTTAAAAGGAGCTCTTACTAACTGATACCATTTCTCTTCCATTGTTTTCCTATAGCTATAACCAACTGCTTCTTAGGTACTTTTTTTTTAGTTTAGTAGTTATTTCAGTTTATTTTGCACACTCAGGTTTACTAATTGTGTTAGTAAGCATCTTCACTCTCTCATCTTCTTCTTTAGTTCAGTGACTTAAGTCTTGCGTGCTGTTCTGAAAGCTTCTGTATACGTTCTTTTACATTTGTTTTGTGAACTTGTGACTTCATTGACACAAGGCTGGAGAAAGGTTGGATGAGCTTAGAAGACAGAAGAGAGATGATGGAGTAAGGATAGAGGCCTAGTACTAACAGGATATTAGAAAACCCTGGTTTGCTGCTGTACATGGTAAGGTGCTAACTGCCTATCTGGGGAGCAGTGAAGTCTGCATAAAGAAACTCATTTTTGGAGAAGGTGGAGCCAAGAAAAGGTAAAGAGGCTAAGCCCTTGAAAGGTGCATAGCAGTTCCTTCAATTAATTCAAAAATCTGAGGCAAAGGCATCCTTCCTACCCTGGCTGCTGCTCCTGACAGGAAATAAGGCCACTTATTATGGAAGAAATTCTCTGTGATCATCTTCTGATTTTGTGTTACTGACTTAACAGTTGCAGTGTGTTTTCATCCTTCTATTTTAACTTCTGAAGATATCCAAAAGATAAAACTTTAATAGTATATTTAATACCAAGAGACTGGTTATAATCTGGGTTTAGTTAATTAGAGTTGCTGAATTGCATGCCACTGAACCTTACTGCAGTTTGGGAATATCCTGTTATTTCATAAAGCAGATTGAAATGCCTGTGACGTTTCCAAATCCCAAAAGCCAAATTCATAACAATTTCCTACTGTAAATAGAATGTTTGAGGATGAAGTCAGCAAATCAATGATTAGTTTCTTTCGGGCTGGAAAATTTACTTGAAATAATTTAATTAAAACAGTGCTTGTTTACATTGTTATGCTAGAATATGGATTTCAGACTTGTAAAAGCTTGAAGGATTGCAGTTATTGATGATTTGTTTAAAAATTACAAGCATCTTCCAGCTATTAAATATTTGCCTTTCTACTGCTTGCGAACAGAGATATGGTAATGTGTTGAGTAGATTCATAAATAAATTGTACTAAATAGTATAGTTTTGCCTTCGGCCTCTTTGATATCCTGCTCTTTTCCAACTAATACATCAGCTGACATCTTGCTTTTGTAAATGATTTAATAGGTGAAATAAAATGTAGTTGTTAGCCATGTTTCAAATAGCATAGTATTTTGTGTAGCTTTTGATTACGGGACACTTGGTTTTTATAGTTTTGAGGACACAACTTTTACAGTAGTCAGAAATTAATATAGTTGCATTTTTCATGATCAGGACTATAATCCTTGAATATTGAATTCTCATCTGAAGAAACAGTTAAGAACAATTGCTTTTATTTTGCTTGTTTAAGAACTGTTCTTCTTTTTTAAAGGGATAGAGTCAACCTCAGAAGTAAATTTTGCAAATCACAAATGCAGCAGTTCAAAGGGATTTTCACCTGATGATTTCCATGTTAAGTCAAGTGATTCTTCCAACAGTAAAATCAAAAAGCTAGAAGAAAGGTAAATGCTTTTGGTTTTTATTTATGGTCTTGTATTAGAAAAAAGAAAAACTTTGAAGCAAATTTCTCTCATTTTTTGAGAAATTGCATGAACTTAGCTGTTGCTATATTCTCCTGATGCTTGGAAGAGTAAAAAAAATTGATAATTGATTTCTCTCTCTCAAGGTCTCCAGTGCTATTGCTTCCCTCTCCTAAATCTTATTTGTTAAAGAGACCAGATATCAAGAAAGGCCTTCAGTGTGACAATGTTCTGAAGAACAAAGCTCCTTCTCAGGAGAAGAAAACCCTGCCAGAAGCAGTGAAAGAGTATAGTCAGTGTCAGCATGAACCAGGTAACGTTTAAGAGGGTTTTAATACAAATTTTGTTTTTTCCTTTTTCCCCATGTTGTTGCTATGTTTTATGTACCAGCAAGATAAAATTTTTTTCTTGTGAATTTATATATTCCTCATCAGTTTAAAAAGACACTACTTTTTGGTTGTTTTTGTTTGATCACCCACCTGTTTAAATGTATGGCTGCCAACAGGATGGGGTTAGACTATTTTCACAGTAATGGAAGTTATTGTTTGTCTTGCATATAAATCAGTACTTCTTGCAGATTATGCTGGTAACAGTTTCACAGCATTCTAGTATCACAGCTATAGATCAGGAAAAAAGTAATGATAGAGGCAAAGGTGAAGCTGTAAACAAATAAGCAGAGGAAATGACTGCAGCATATAAACTTAAAAGGTGGAGCAACAGCCTTCCAAATTAACTACAAGTAGCATGAAACTGTTTCAAGGAGTGATTCCTCTTTTCCTTCAGAAAATGCATCTGATGAGAAATCTGGAACCAAGCGAAACGGTGAATCTGTCTTATCAAATCTCTGTGGAAATGTGAGCAGAAGTCCAAACAGCTCTTCCTCCTCCATAAAGCTTCTCCACCCTCAAACTGCAGAAGCAACAAATAGTTCTGCTGTAGCTCAGAATGCTAATAGAAGCTGTAATCAAGGATGTAAACGGGGGAGAAGTGTGTGTTTTCCTACATCTGTTCTGCACAATACAGCTGGGAAAGAAAATGCTACAAGTCCAGTTGTGACTAACAGGAGAGAAATGTCAATTGTGGCATCAGGTCTGAATCAAAGTGAACATGTAAGTATATTTCAGAATTTTTAGAGATCCCATGTTAGTCATGCCTGATGACTACACTAGTCCTGAAGAAATGTTTAGCCTCAGCATAGAGAGATCTATGTAGAAACTAATCTTACAGGAATTATACATCATTAATACAGCAACTCAAATTAGACTTTTTTCACTCCTGAAATATGAAGAATGCTGTCTATAAATGGCACTATTAAGCTTAATAAAGTTTGAACTTTTTAAATGGCTGCATAGTGGCTAGGGGAAAAAAAAACCCACATTATGCCAAAGCAAGGGGACCTTCTTTCCAGAAAGCCTTGTTTTTTCTAATTTTTGAACGGGTTTGCTATTCCTGAATTCTTGAAAATAACGGACATCCATACAATGCAAATGTTCGCTCTTCCATACCTTTCTGCATAATTTTATCTTGACCTTGCCACATCCTTATTCCAGTCCAGGCTCTCTCCATTCAGAACACTCTAAAGACTTGCAAATATTTGTGGTAATAACTTAAATGTTTTCCTGAACAAGAATATACATAAGGAAGTCTCACTGGCTGTGGACTTCAGCACATGATAACCTTTAAGCATGCGTTCATATGTCATCTTGAATAAAGATGCATGTTTCCTGCATGGAGTCTGATGTGACAGCCTCCTAGTACAAATCAGTATGTCAGCTATGCGGTAATTAAATGTTTATTTTTTATTCTTACCAGGTAACCAGTTAAGTCACGCTGTTACCTATCCAGCTTTGGATAGCCCTGGCTGAAATAATTTAGTAAATGCATTTTAAAAAATAGACTACAGTCTAACAGTGGCTTTTGGTCGTGTATTTTCTGACATGGCAAATGAATGCTGTAAGGCTTGCACTTCTCAGTCTAAAGTGAGATACATATACAGGTCAAAAGAACTTTAGATATCAGCTTTATAATATCATGTTGTTTCAGTTGCTTCATATTTGATGCTGTGTTCAGAACAAATGGTGTAAAGCAGTGCTGCTTAAATTCGTAGCAAGTCATCCAGTTGACTTTTGGAATTAGTTCTCTCTTGGGTAAAATCACATGTCACAGCTATTTACACAATCTCTGCAAAAAACTGGTGATACTACTACTTGGAATGCTAGACATTAGTCCTTTTCTCTAAAGTTTACTTGCCTTAAGAATGTCATCACAAGGGATTGACTGATCTGCACTCTCCTCAGTTATTTGCGTACAGTGTTCAGTGGCCTGTGGTCTCATGGGCACTATTGTGCATGAGAATGGGGAAAAACGCCTTCCTACATCTTTCATTTTTGTCACCCATCTTCTATCAAGGAATAACATCACTATTAATAACTACTAAAAATTCAGCTATACAAAAGTCTTTTTTCAGTGTTTCATTGCTTCGCTGTTCAGAAGCACTTATCAAAAATAAATATTTAGCTGTGTGTGCTAGCTTGAAGCTGCAGTAATGGCATGCACAGCAGATTTAACTAAGAAGGAAATAACTTTGAAAACCTTCTTGTGTATTAAAATGTGTTAAAACATGTTAAATTTATTATGAAATCTGCTGACAAATATATTATACATAATTAACTCTGAAACTTGCATTAGCTGATTTCAGCTGTTGCTGCTTTATCCAAACTCTGCTCTGTAGTGAGGATTTCAGTAATTAATCAGTTCTGAATTGCTAATGATGCTGATAAAGGTAGTGTATATTATTAGTCATTATAGCTTAATATTTCTCGAATCATGTGGCCTTGTGCATAAAGCAACATAAGAATAAAAAAGTTTGGTTATAGTATGTTCTATATTGTAGAAACTTTATTACTAGTTTTATTTGTTGGACCCACATGGCTTCCACTAAGGAAGCTGTAATCATTTGATATTGGTTGGTAAATGGTGTTGGACCAATGAGGTGCATGGTTAATGTCTTTGCTATCTGACTGTTAATTTTATTTGTTGCCGAGAAAAGACCATCCAGTTATCAGCAACAAGTGTTTTAGTTGCAAGCTTCGTGAGGACAGTCATGCTACTGATCTTTCATATTTCCCTGTTCTGTGACCATCAGTAGCTTGAACCCATTTCTAAGATGTATTTCCAGGAGGGTATGACTTCTTTGGTTCTTGAACTAATGATTACATTAATCTTTTGAAGGCTGTCAAAATCAGTGATTTTACTGTATCCGTAACAGAAATGTACATTCTGTGTGCCAGCCACAAATAAGACCATTACTTTAACATAACTACCTTATTATGTTATACTCTCATAAACTGATTTTTTTTCAAATCTGTTTTGCTAGCTATTATTCTTTTTAACTATTTTTCAGTTGGTGGTCCAGAAGTTTGCCAGAAAAACTCGGAGCACTTTATCTAATCATATTACTGAAGGAACAACCCATGTCATAATGAAAACAGGTTTGTTGAGAGAGATGTGAACAAACCCCGTATTTACAGGCCATATAAAATATTAACTCTGGGCTAACCAACAAGCAGACAATTCAGCAATATAGTTTAAGTAGTTTGATTAGGAGAGGGGATTCATTGTTTTTCTTCTTTATGAGGATTTTTTTGTTTAAACTTGGGAACACAAATCTCTCATTCCATTTCACAGAGTCGGGGTGAGTGTGTATTTTTCTTCCTTGTGTGGTTTGAAGTTAGCATTAAGTAATGGTTATTTCTCCAGCTGTTTGATCACAGTTTTCAGGTGTCAACAGCAAGTTAACACCAAGTCATTCAGAAAGAACCAGAAGGAAAGCAAGACAGTTCCTGAAGAAATAGGATACAGACATTCTGAAAATAAAATGCTGCCACAGGTTCCTAACCCATTGCAGGGATTGTAAATGTCATTTTATTCTAAATTTTGAAAAGAAACAATGGTCTGTAATAGAAGACAAAAATGGGGCTTAATTGTATGTGTACTTCTGATGGTAACTGATAGGGAAGGCATGCTTCCATAGAAACAAAGCAGCACTACAATTTCACTGTAACAATTATTTGCATGTTTAAGATACTTAAATTGTTTTGTGTCCTTTTTAGGACTCATGAATCCTATTACTAAAAGTTCGAAGAAACTTTATCAAAACTGAAGTATGATACCACTGTTTTGGATTTGACAAACATAACATATTCCTAAATGAATAGCGTTATACTGACTAGGCTTCAAAAAAGCCTAGTATTTCTCAGTAACATTAAGTTACTGAGCTGATATATCTAAGCATAGGTTATATTTAAGCTCATTATTGAATATATCATTAGCTTCCAAACAAAAGTTTTTCTTTTTTATGTATGTATATATAAAAATACAAAAATACATATATATTCTTTTTTTCTTTTTTTTTTTTTTTTTTGAGCCAAGTCTGGGAGTGGATGTGCTGTATACCCTGCTTGCATCTTGCTTATAGACGCATTTCTAGATGGTGCATGTTTGGATATGATCTGTCATGCAAGCCTTTCTTGCTTTTGAAAACCAAAGTAGAAAGGGAGCCAGAAAATCTTCTCACTCCAAATCTATGGACTCATATCTATGAGCTCAATTTTTGTCTTCAAGAAGCCTATCATAAACACCATGTCCGTATGTTTTGGAGAGAGAGATTGTGCTATCTTCATGCAAATGGCATTTAGCAGACTCAGGAGGGGAATGTTAGGGCACTAGAATTTCTCAGCCTTTCCATAGATGGCTCAGGTATTTGTCTGTTGCACTTAACAGAAAGGCTTTTGCATTTAGGTACGAATCATCTGAGCAGTTTTTTATTGATGGCAAAACTGAGAGAGATCTGCATATACTTCTTTGTTTTGCAGATATAGAGCTGGTGTGTGAACGGACACTGAAGTATTTTCTGGGTATTGCAGGAAGAAAATGGGTAGTTAGTTATCAGTGTAAGTATAACTTTTCTTGGAGCAAACTTATCTCAGGCTTCTACCATAAATGTGCTCTTCACTTGTTCCAGAAAAAAACAACACTGTATCTTTTCATGTCTTGAATATGCTGGCATCTGATGTTTTACAGTTTCATCTAAATACTTAAATTTTTAACAGCAACATCAAGCTTATTTCTCCTCTCAATACTTTTTCTGCTTTCAAATAACTGTATTTGGTTGTTCCTCTCCCCCTCCTAATTTAAGCATTTGAGCTGCATGGCATTGGTTAATGCAAAATTAGTATTATTTATGAAAGATTAAAAAAAAAATCATCAAATACTTTCAGACATCATAGAGTATTCAGTTAAACAAATTGTTTCCTTTAATACAAAATACCTTGCATTTAATACGGCAGTGAAGCTAGACTATTGGCAGTGGAAGAATAATTTTGCTGGATAAAATGACTCGTCCTGTTCTGATCTTTTTGTTTAGGGGTAGTCCAGTCTTTTAAAGAAGGAAGGATACTTGATGAGGTAGGTCTTTTATCTTAAGAGTGAAATGTCAAATGTGTAAAAGATGTTGTTACAGTGATGGACCTATTAGTAGTCTCAAACATTGTCTAAACACTTAGTACATGGCAGCTGGGAGGTGTTTGCGCTAGTTAGAAATTCATCTGTAAAAACTGAGA
Organism: Dromaius novaehollandiae; assembly: GCF_036370855.1. Classification (NCBI taxonomy): domain Eukaryota; kingdom Metazoa; phylum Chordata; class Aves; order Casuariiformes; family Dromaiidae; genus Dromaius; species Dromaius novaehollandiae. Next base: position 11,511,038 of record NC_088119.1, on the reverse strand, counting down.
TCCCAGTCTTACCAAATGCTAGGACCAAAAGCCATAGTTCAGTGGGCTATAAGTATTCAGAGTTATTGAAGACATTATGTTTCTCCTTTATTTTTGGAACAGCTTATAGACATATTTTTCAAAAACTGTTCCTACTGATGTTGACAGGTTACAACGTAGAGGAAAATGTCTATTGTCTGCCTAAAGGAATCAAGTTGGAACAAAGCCATATTAGGTGTTAAGTATCGAAGGCCCTTCTATGCTTGGGGAGAAAGGAGGCAGTTGTGACAGAATTGACTGGAAATACTAGAATATGGGACAGCTGCTTGCATCGTTTTCTAAAGCATTCCCATATTGCTTTTAAGTGTTGAGGAGAAGATCCTATTATAATGAAAACCAAAACTTTTTTTTTTCCAAGCTAAGCTGAAAATATGCTGCTGCTTTTTATATCCTTATAGAAGATTAGACTGCAAGAAAGGTTTAGGGAGCTTTCAAGGAAGTAGTGGAGAATAAGGAGTTGACTGAGACAAATGTAGGTATGAAATTATCAAATGCAACAATGTATTTGTTGTTAATCTATAGGCTAAGGGAATGCCTTGAAAGAAAATAGATGTTGAAAAATTAAATAAATGAAGTTCTAGAGGTTATGTACTGATACTTAATTTCTATCAAATGAGACTTTATAAATTAATTTTAATCTTGGAGTGTGACACTTCTTTTAGATAGTCTGCTGCATTGACTATAACTTGTTTCTTCAAAAAATTGACCAGTGCTGCAGGAGTCTGGTTACTGCACTTCATTATTTTTCTTGAAAAGCCTTTTGATTATTTTTCCATGCACATTTAATTGTAATGTTTCCAGTTCTGAAATCTGACAACTTCTTTCTGTTCTGATCCAGGGCTCTGACCAGGACAGTCTTCTCAATCTCTAACTTCTGATTGCTTGTTTCTATTATGTTGCAGGATAACTTTGAAGTTAGAGGAGATGTGATCAATGGGAGAAACCACCAAGGTCCAAAGAGGGCTAGACAATCTCTGACTGAAAAGGTATGAATGTATTGGGGAGGAAAATCCTGTCCTGCCTTAACTGTTTCAGATATGAGGCTATGCTAGCTGAATTTTTGGAACTTCTCCCGATTCCCCTGCTGTACCATATGTACAGAGCTCATCTTTCACAGATAAAAATCCTTAAGTGACTAAGCATAGAGTGAATGATATCTTTTTATAACATCAGTATAGGACACCACTGGGTGGGAGGTGGGAAGATTCTTTTGTTTTGTAGGTTACAGAAAGCTTCAGATATGCTTTGTGAATCAACAGCGATAGCTTGATAACCAGTCCTAGAGGCGCAATGAGACAGCATGTTAAATGTTGTCCTGGAAGGGTACCATATGTACTCTGTTAACATGATCTTTGTGTTTCAGATCTTTAAAGACTTTGAGATCTGCTGCTATGGACCTTTCACCGATATGACTACAGGTGTGTCATTTTGCTGGAATTGAATGAACTCTCAGCGTGACAACTATTCAGAGGGGAATTGTGTGCATTCTCCAGAGTTTTGCATTTGACCTTTTCTTGGACACTCATGTACCTCTTACACACAGACTTTCAAAATACCTACATGAGGTACAGCTTTATCTAGTTCTATCTCCCTTGAGTAGCAATGGTATTCTTTTATATTTGGATGTCCTCAGCAGGTGCGCCTTTTTTTCTTTTTAAAGACAACTGATGCTTTTAATAAAACTTAGTGGGAAATTTTGCCACTTCTGATTTTTTTGGGTTAATCAGAGAATTGCTCTGCCAGTTTTCTTGTTTTTTAAAACAGGCCTTTTATCTAATTTAAATCTGATTATCTAGAAATGAGGAAAAATACATTAGTACCATGATGTCTGATAATTGTTTTAGGTGCTATTGAACACTAGTGTTTGGAGGTTTCTTCTGTCTTGGTAACCAGTTCCTAAGCATTGTCTTTCTAGCAATTGACACATCCTCTGAGTAATCTTTCTCTAGCAGCAGATGTATAAAAGCAAAACACACAACAAAAGCAGCAGTTTATATACAAGGGAAAAGCTGAGCAGGATAGGTTTTGTGGGTGTTTTTTAAGTTTAAAATTGAATAAAGGGTAGATGTTTTGAAAATTTAAACTACAATTTTCTTTTAATTTAAATATATTTGTACCTCTCTTCTTTTTTTTTTCTTTTTTTGTCCTGACTAAAGGGTGAGGGAAGTACTTCAGAAAATATCTGGGACTTGGAATTCTATTGCACCTTCCTTTGCCTGCTGCATTTGATCCCATCATGATATTGTTACCCTTGCTGAAGATGTTCAATGTAATTGATGCCTTCAACAGGCTAGAAAATGAAAGGACTTATTCTCTACTAAGGCTTACGTTTATTTCTGATAATACGGTTTATATCTTGGAACAAAGGCATGGATGATCAGGGCTTAGGGAACAGTATCAGTTTGAAAGTTATATAAAACACTGTAGTAACAGACTTTTTATCTGATTTGTTCAGAACATCTAGAATGGATGGTGGAGCTTTGTGGTGCCTCTGTAGTGAAGCAACTTCATCTGTTCACACACAAAACAGTAAGTGTTAATGAATGTTACACTTAACTATAGACCATTCACTATCCATAATACCCAACACGTTGAAAGATTACATGGTCTTCGTGGGCTTACCAAAGACTGGTGCACACAGGTATGTTAAGTGAGAACTGTTTGCACAGCAGCGATGCCAGATTGCCTGACAGCAATTCTTCTCTTCTAGGCCCTGGCTACTCTGTATTAAGAGACAGGCTAGCTTTTAGTGGAGAACTGATCAGAGTACTCTGTGGAAGTCACATAACTAATTTCCTTGAAATCAGTACTGAGCTCCGCTTTCCAAAGCAAAAAGCCTTTAGTGCCTTAACAGTCTGGACAGACTTTGCAGAAAAATCTTAAACTGATGTCTTTCTCCCTCTACGATCACTTAAAGTCCTCTTTGAAGTGATGCACTGAAGCAAAGCGTCAACCCAGTTACCACTCTGCAGATAGGTGGGAGAGTGATTTAATGTGAAACAGATAACAGTAGCATTTTTATTTTCTTGAAATCCTAGAATTCTACTGCTGTCGTGGTTGTGCAGCCAGATGCTTGGGTGGAAAACACAGGCTACAGAGGTAAAACTGCTTCATGTACTGTTTTATGGTACACATGTTGAATGATTTACCAATTCTGTGTTTTTAGTACTTAAATATCAGAGTGGTTCTGTAATGGAATCAGAATAAAATCTCACTACATCTGAGAGTGAAGGAATGTCTTGGAAGAAAAGTCTGAAAGGACAAACTACTTTATCTCAAGAGTCAATGATAGAGTCCTGAAAGGTGGTCTGTCAGGCAGTATCACAACTTGTTATGATGAGATGTAATTGTGATCCTATTGTCCATATGCTGTTGGCTCAGGTGCCCTGCATATACTGAGAGTCAGCTTAACAAAAAGTTTTCTGGTTGCAGCTAGTTTTTTTAAAAGGTGGAGAGGCATGCCTGTGAAAGACTAGTAAGATGTAGCAGAAAGCCTCAGACGGTGCAATGGTACAGTATTCTCTTGGTCAGGAAAGAACATCCAACTACATGGGATTAATTGATACTTTCTCCCCCTCTCCCCCCCCATGGAATCAAAATGACCTAGAGAAACGATGAGACTGAAAGTTCAAGTTTTCCACACTTACTTTTCCATGAGACAGAAGGAATTTAGTTATTAAGCTACAGGGGAGTCCAACAGAAAAATGGGGCAGGAAGATAATGTTGTAAATAAAAAGCTGTTTCCATGGCACTGGGAAAATGGAGGAAAAAAACCCCTGAATTTACAAACGGTTCTTAACTATTGGGCAATTAATTTGGCAGAAGGGCATTTTTCAGGATCCCCCATTTCTCAAAACTATGGTAAATATAGTGTCTGGGAGCACTTCGGTAATATTCTGTTACTTCTCTCTGAGTGACACTCGTTGCTTGTTACATGCTCAGTATGCCTGAGCAGACAAACTGATGTTCTGTCACCAAGATCCTAAATTAAAAGATATCAAAGCCTGTACTCTTAGCATTTAGTGCTTATTCTATGGCATTCAAAACTTCCTGCCTGAATACTTGCCAAACAGCCGTTTGCTATGGAGCAGCTATATTACCTGCATTGTTAAGAAGTATAGGGTTTTTAGAATCTTGCTTTTTATCAAGGTTTTGAAAATGTTAAAGCAGATAGCTTAATCTGGAAGATATCAGTATGCTCACCTTAAACTTACTTTGACTCACTGATACTGATTTTACTGTCTATGTCTTTGTCTTCCAGCAATCCAGCAAAAGAAAAATGTTGCTGTAGTGACTCGAGAGTGGGTATTAGACAGTGTTGCTTGCTATGAGTGCCAGGAGTTTGATGCTTACCTTGTGTCCTAAGGCTGATCTGCAGTTCTTTTGCCATCGTTCTGAAATTCTCATCAGTGCTGGTACTTTGGTACTGGTTTTATGGATTAAGTAACTTATGCAGAGATTATCTTTGAGTCATGTTCTTGTTTTGGAGTAAAACTACTACATTTTTACCAACAATAAAATTAATTAAGCAGCATTACTATACAAAGATGGAATTACCTACTCTTCTTAAAAGATTAACATTTCTAATATCAAAATAGTCCTTAAACTCATCTGATAAAAATGAAAAATCAGAAACTAACTAGAAAATTTAGAATGAGGCCTCCTTAGAGGAAATGGTGATGCATTATTTACCATCCCAGCTAGTTCCTGTTTATATACTTGAGGACATTTTGGAGACAGTCACTTACAAGAGTTATATGGGGCTCAAGACTTGAATCAAAATGTAACTTGCACCAGTGAGTAACCTCCATATTTTTGTTTTCATAAATACATACCCTGTATTAGGATAAGCATATACCAACACAATGAAATATAATTTTGTGATCACAAATGCATCAACCTGGTTAATTTTAGGCCAGGAATTACAGTTGTTTTGGAAACTATACAAAGAGCTCTCCTGTTGAAATTGTTGTATACAAAAGTGTCTATATGTTCTAACCAGAAAAAACATCTACAAGTTCCCTGAAAAGCCAACACTTGATTCTCAGCGTAAACCAATCCTCAAAACCACAAGTCCAAACCAATATTGTGTCAGTCTTAATTCTGAAAAGCATCTGTGGAACCTACAGAGGGATACTAAACAGATGCAATTTAGTATCCCAGTGACCTATCATAAGCCTTGAAAGAATCAATTCTAATAATCCCTGTCTGCAAAATGAGACCACAAAGAAAATACATTTTATTCATTAAAAAGTAATATATCGTTTCTTTCTGTTGCCAAGCAATTCAACTTCATAAAAAATTTTATACTTTCAGAGCAGAAAAAGAAACTGTTTTCCTAAAGTTGCTTTAATTGTAAATAAATAAATAAATAAATAAAAATTGTAGCTGAGTTCAGAGAATTGTTTGGGACTCTAATGCTGCTAGGTTGTCTTAGAAAGTTATATAAAGTATATTTGTAAATACTGGAACACTCAAAGTAAATAAAATGAGATTGCCAAGTATTTTACTTAATTGTCCAGCTCTTGTGTGGATCAGCCATTCAGTCTCTGCATTGAGACATATGTGACAATATTCCTGGAGTCTAACCTCCTGCCATGGTGGGGAAGGAGACTTGCTGGAGGAGATTTCATAAATAGAAATTACAGTTGTGCCTCCAGCTCTGAAATTCTAATTTACATCGGCATGAGAAGCAGATGTGTTATCAAGTGTCTTGCAGTTGCCAAATGGAGGCAAACATAGTCCAGCTAGGGCTTGCTACTGGTAGCATGAATGCTGGAAGCATTTGCTCAGTTTCATGCACATTACTATTTTCTTCTATGTGCAACAATGTTTCATAAATGACAGGGCTGCTCTTATCTCTGGAGCCCACCTTGGCTTTTTTACATCTACCTTTCAGAAGATTAAAGCTATGAGGGCTAAATGCTGCCTCTTAGATGAGAGGCAAGGGCCAAACAAGACTGTCTTGCAGCTGCCATTGTGAAATTGTCCCTTCGATCTGGACATGAGTTGTCCTTTCTAGCAAGTAAAGTACTAGCTCCTGCTGGTAATTGTCAGCAGGTGTAACACACCTGGGATGCTGCTCTTCTCCCTTGGGGATGATTATGTCTCTGACAGCTTTCTAATAAAGTGCCATGTGTAAACTTTTGTAGTAATCTGCATCTGATTTTAAGCTTTGAATGAAAAGCTCGATTATTTTGAGAATCCATTTGAGTATTACTTGTTTAGATTTCAGCTTCCACAGGATTTAATTGAAAACATAGCATTGCTGTTTGGCATGTTTTATCTGGTTTTGGATGTCTTGAAGCTTTGAATTCACTGCATGGCTTGTTCTGACTTCCCTTTAAAAATGAAGTCTTCCCATCGTTCCTCCCCGTAGAAGCGCTGTTTAACTGAAGACCAGGTTCAGTGTGCTTCATCCACGCTTCCTAAGTTGCCCTGGGAGTCTGGGAGTTTTGTGGACAGTGCTTCTGAGAAGAACTTCTAGAGACAAGAAAAGCGAGGCTTGTGGACACAAAAGAGAATTCACAGAATAAGAGCTGAACTTAGGGACTGGGAAATGGCGACACTACAGGAAACACACATCCAAGTTTCTTTAGTAAGCTTAGCCTCAAAACATTTTTTTTTTATCAATTAGAAAGCTTCGATCCCAGACAGTTATAGATGCACCATATGTGAAACAAAGTTCCTTATCAATAAAACTTGCTATGCCTACCAGTAAGGCAGAGGTCTGTGGTAAAAGTGTGAATTGGTCTTAACTAGGGCAGCCTGAGATTCATTCTTACTTACCAGTCTTGTTCGTTCTGTAACTTTTTTTCTGCTTTGTGTACAATAGATGAAAAAAAAAAGTCCTTGAATTCTTAAAGTGCTAATATTCTTTAATATCTGGGTGCTAAAACAAAATTATGAGAGAGCACACCAGTTAGTTTTCTTCCCTTCCCCCCTCTCCCACCACATGTGGTTGTCACTGTGCTAACGATTTAGTTGCCGAACAGTAGTTCATTAAATGCAGACTGATAAGACCTTCAGGTGTTGACAATAATTGGCTTGCTAAAAGAGTTAGATGGGTCAGTGGGCTAGATGGAGCAACTGGGTAAGGTAGAGGGGGCTGATGCTTTGGAGCACCATCGTTCACCTGAGTTGGAATTTAAATGCAGTGTCTAATGGCACCCCCATTTCTGAGAACAGAGGGTGAAGCAGCTGCTAGTGAGCTGCTCTGGAGATTTCCTGGCATGTGATTTACCAGGTAAGCTGCTAAGGGGAACTTGAGGGTTGTCCTGTGAAAAAATAGTTGTAAGAAGGTGGCAAAGTCCAAACTTCCTTGTTTGGGGGAGAGCATCTGAGCTAATTGGAAATTGATAGTAAAATCTGTGAGGTTTTGGGGTTGTCTTCATTCCATCCTTTTTCTTCCCTGCTACCCTTCCATGGTAAAGAGACTTTGCTTTAGAAACAAATACTCTTGTTCAAGATTTCTGGGGACTGTTTTCTTTTGAAAAGTTGCTTTTTCCAAACCAAGGACAGCTGGCAATTATTTTTTGCTTCACACTTTCTTTGAGAAACTGTTCTTGTCCAGTTGTGCAATTTGATTTTTACATTTGCTTGCATGTCAGTTGCTAATTCATAGTTCAGTGCAATGTTAACTACATTTGTGAAGCTGTGATGCAGATAAGGGGACAGGACTAACTGCTAGTTTGTTCTGTTAGCTAACCCGATTAGAAATAGGCTTTCTCTGGCAAATGCTGTACTCCAATCTAATGCTGCGGAGGTAGGAGAGGGACGGGCTGTAGTGGCATGAGCTTGGATGTTTGTGTAAGTTAGTGCAACTAGTTGTTACATTGTAAAATGAAACTTGGAAATCTTTTTGCATAAAATAGATTTTCAAATTGTAAACTAGATGTGTAACTGCAGTGACGCTTATTCCCCAATAAATGGGATGTTGCTTGCCTTTTCTTGGCACTGATACCAGTTTTCATTCTTTTCTGGGGAAAATGGGTCTCTTACTTTAGCGGTGTTCAGCATTTACTGAGCTACCTTATTACTGCTGCTGTGTCTTGAAGGATGCCGGCTATGAGGGGACGTGCCAGGAGGACAGGGCAAGCCCTGTGTTTGGTGCAGGAGCGCCCGGGCAGCCGCAGGGGGTTCTCTGCTCCCGGCAGAAGCTGCTGGGCTGTGCTCTTTGGGAGAGTTTGCTCGTTTTCTTCCCCATTCTCTAGACTATTAAATGCTAACTAATTCCTAATGCCAGGGAGAGGCGGTCCCTACTTCTTTAGGGAAATCAAGTACATCCACTGCTAACGAGAGCTAACCTGGCACTCGGGCAGTAACAGACTCGCTCTGTCTCACCGCCATGGCACTGGCCTTGTTGCAGCCCATCCGTTTTCCCCTGAAGGTGTTGTTACGAATCCTTACGAAATCATTACCAGCTGATTCTGCCTAATACTTCTTGCCTAGCACCTGGCCCCTGCTGTGCGCAATTTCTGTTGCTCTTTACTTCATGAGGCCTTCAGCTATGTAGGGCTGGAATTATAGCTGTAAGACCAAGCAGGCTGGTCAAAAATATTTACCCTGGATCTTGTCTACTAAAGCACCTGCGATCAAGCACAGCCTAAAGCCTCAGGCCCTGCAGGGGTGTCCTCGGGCTCTGTTCCTGCCTTTATACCAGAACAAATGAGTTGAAGTATTGGTGTATTACCTTATCTTACCAGAGAAACTGTCAGCAAGCCATGGGGGGCACAAGCTGCCCAGGGCTTATTTTCTAATATATGGGAATGGATTCCTGGTTAAAATTCATGTATGTTAATTAGGTGTAGCTTTGTCATGCATCCTTATCAGCCATGCTGATGTGGAGAGCAGCAGAGAGCAAGGAGCCTATTACCAATTCAGACTATCCTTTATATTTTGCTGCTAGGCAGCATGCAGTAGTGCACAGACAGAGCCCACTCAGGTTACATTAATATTGTTGGAATAAGCATATAATTGCTGTTTGCTTCATAGCTATTGTGGAGGCTGCAGACTGAAGCAACGGGTAGAGGTTTGTGGACTGTAGGGGGTAATTAAAAATCAGAGTAAAAATAAAATTACTTGATAGTTAAGAGCTCTTTGTGTTTGGCAATACTGAATTTTGATGTAGGATTCGGCTACTCAAAGGGAGTTTCTCGCCCTTAAGAGAACAAAACGGCAGACTTCCCCCTGCAACATGGTGCAGCACATCAGATGTTCCTGCAGTGCTGGGGCACCGGCCTCCCTGCCCTAGCAGACATCTCCCACCGAAGGGCATGAGGCTGGGCTATATTGTCACTTTTTTTTCCACCCTCCCTCTCCTCTTTCTCCTCAATCCAGTTCCTCACTCAGTCCTTTAATGTGCAGGAATCTGAGGCTGCTGCAGCTGGAAACACCTGCATGCCACATACGCTGCAGGTTGATGTGCTGGGAGGATCTATATGGCAGAAATTTCAGCTGGATTTGTTTAGCCTGGAAAAGGGTGGGGGGTGAGGGAGCTAATTGTGAATCCTCTTTAACAGAGCTGCCAAATTACGTCAGTCTTCGCTACAGCCTGAATGTGCAAGGCAGTGGTGGAGCACTGCTGTTCCCACCCGGGACTGTGTGGCATGATGTACAGATTGTCGCTGCACAGGCAGGGTGACTGGTGACAGTGGCTGCTTGCAGGGGACCCTTCTCAACCCTTCCTGACCTTCCTGCCAGGTTACAGGCGGCACCTTGTCCCTTTGGCTCCGAAGGGATGTGGAGGAGGGGCTTGCTCTTGCTCTGTTATATTATAGAGACTTTAAGTGCATCTGCTAGCAGAGATTTGTAGTCATTACGCATTGTAAATGAGCTTGGGGGCTTGCTCTAAACAAAGATTCAAGTGGCAGATCTATTTACCATATGTAGGAGGCAAAGGCAAGAGAAACCAGCAGCTGGGATTCCCAGCAGCTGTGTGGGCCCTGACTGGCTCTGCAGGGATCTGTCTTTCCTGCTCGACACCTAAAAGAAGGGGGCTCTCTAGCTTGCACTGCCTGCCTTGCGGCTTCACCTGGTCGCTCTTGTTTGGAAACAGCCTTTGTTGCCGAAGTGCATCATTAACGCAGTAACTCCCTGCTTACGGGCTCCATGGCAGAATTTGGAGGATGTCGGCACGGCAGGGAGGGGTGGGCAGATTCCAGCAGGGCTGCAGCACTCCTTGCCTGGGGTCTTTCTCTGCAGGGCTGTGCAGAGCCGCAGAGCTCCGTTAGCCCTCACTGATTCACAGAGTGCCTGAGCCTTTTCTGCACTGGGACCTGTGCAAGCTGACAGCAGGAATAAAGTTCAATCAGCTTCCTTTAACCACCAGACCTCATCTTCCAGAGCAGGGAGTGTTTCGCAGCTCTCAGGACTGCAGGTCCCAGCAAGCATGATGTACTGGCACTGTCCAAGTTACAAGGCTCAGTCATACAGCAATCTTATGCAACGGTGGATCTCAAAGCTCTTTACAGACATGTTTGATGCTTTCCTGTTCCCACCTTCCTGAGGATGGATATTACTGCCCCTGCTCTGTGACTTGCTTCTGCTCACAGCTAGACCAGGAGCACTGTGGTGTATAGATAGTGTCTGTTTGCCAGATGCTGCCCCTTCCCTGGGGGAGGAGAGCAGCAAGGGTTTGATCGTGGCTTGGGATGGCAGGGATTTGTTCAGCAACGGTATCTTCCACAACAGCTCTATTCTGCTGCTGTAAGACTGGTGTTTCTGTGGGTGCCTCATATCTGCAACTGTTCCTTCCATGCTCTGAACAGTCACACACGTGCTAGTGCCTGACCTGCTGAGAGCGCTGAGGAGCAGCGATGGCTACATGTACAGCTTCCTGCTGAACTGGTTTACTCTGAAAACAATCTTTCCTCTGCTGTAGGATCCATACACAAAGGGTTATTTCCCTGCAGATCTGAAGCCATTCATAAGATAGTAGCTTATTCATGAATGCAATTAGAACACTTGTCTAGCTCATTGCTAGAGTTAATGGTAAATCAAAGAAATACTCAGTGTGTTCCTGTAATTATTCTTGGTGACTTGTGGATTGTTTTCATCTTGGGTCTGGTGTCAGTTTTATTTTGCTAGTATTATGAATAAAAGCCTTTTGCATAATCGTAATGATCCAGAGGGTGCCTGTGGATTCACCCCGCTCACAGGACCGATGGCGTGAGCTGAGGCCAAGCAGTGAAAGGATGGGCTGTGTCCTCTCCCAGTGTCGTTCTGGGTCTTCACTGGCTTTCACTGGGCACCCGACTGCTCTGGGGGCTGTGTTCAGACCCTTTAGGTTTTGTGCAGAGACTCTTTAGCACAAGTTGCGCTACAAGTCTGTCTTTGCTTAAGATGTATGTTAAGTGCCCCTAAGCATTTGACTTGGAACAAAGTGGAATCTGCTGAAGAAGATGAATTTTGATATACTGGGATTTGGTGGTTTTAAACTGGCAATAAGAACAAATGCCTTCCCAGGGAAGAGATGATGGGCTTTTCTGAGGGGACTTCAGTCTAGTGCTTGTGAGATGATTAAAGATAGCAGCAGTCTTGGGCAAGCAGGGATGGCACGTAGGGTAAAGCCAGCACGGGGAGGCCAGGTGCCTGGGCTCTGTTCGGCCAAGGCGGTTGGCGCGCTGGTCTGCAGCCCTGAGCTGGGTTCGTAAGATGCCATGTGAGACTTGTGCAATGACGCCTGCACATTTGTCTTTGCTTTAACAAGTCATTCGCCCGTGAAGCACAGCAATGAGTTTTTGAAAGGTCAAGAAATCTGATTTCCCTGGTGGCGGTCAGACTGTATCCACTAAGAGCTGCTGGAGCAAAGGGAAGCTGTCAGTGCGGATTGGGGCTTGCTCTGCCTACCTGATGCTAGGGCTGCTGTAACAGGCAAAACAGCCAAGACTCAGTGAAGACAAATTTGCTAGTAGGTACTCGACCAGCACTCCCAGCAGGAGTGGTCTGAATTTAGGAGTCACTTGAGGAAAGCAGAGAAGTGTTTGGTGGTGCCTCTCCTTTATGAACTAGTCTCTTCATGCTGCACTGGGTAGGAACAGCGGAGTGTCTCTTGCTTTGCCCGTTGCGTGCTTGCAGTCCATTTTCAATCTCAGCTAATGGCCAGATAGCAGCATGATTAGGACTGAAAATAAGGATTTATTCCTTGCAATCTGTGAAAGGGCCAGGATCTGAACCAGGTAGTTTTAGTTGTGGACTAGAGTGCTAACTGGACCTCACAGAACAGATGAGGGTTGTACAGTTGTTTTTGAGTCATACACACATTTTAGACCCTGAACTCAATCTTATCTGTCACAGGTTCATCTCTGTTTGAAAGGATATGCTATTTATTATCTGCCTAGTAGCAGTTTATAAGCTTTAGCTTAGACTTAAAAAGCATCAATTCCTATTTGTTCGCTTCTTTGATGTAAAGCGCACTTTGGCAGAGCATTTCCTTGCTCTGCTTGGAGCTCACTGGCCTGGGAGCCTTTTGTGTTGAGAATGTTGGGAGGATAATATTTGGCAGGCAACAGGTACTTATGCTCACAGGGACACGAGGGAGGGCAGAGTCTGCAAGCTGTGACTTATTCACGTGTTGAATGCTACAGCTGTAATGTCTAATTACAGAAGAGCTTTCAGGAGATTGTAAAGTTGTGATTTCTAGCAGAATGCAAGGTCTCTTTCCCGAAGGCAGGATGCAAAGTAGTCTTACCTTTACGTTCCTGGTCAAATCAGTAGCAGGTTCCCCTTCTACCTTGTTTGCTGCCATGCCAGCTCAATAACTATAGCGCTTAGCTCTTAGGAGACCTGGATGCAACTTAAAATAAGCAACTGGCCTGGCATGGACATTTGATGTTATGGTGACATGCACGTTGCAAGAGAAACCTTCCCTCCTGCCTCTCCTCCTGCTTTTTTTTTGGCTTGTGCCCAGTGCCTGGATGAAAAGTACAGAGGAAAGGCCATGCTCAGCTGGACCAAGGTGTACAGGGAACTAGAAAGAAAGAAATTAGTTTCCTTGTATGGAGGGTACTCTGCAATATGAGAGCTGGCTTCCCTATATCTGCTGGACAGTTTATCCATAAATTGTTCAGGTGCACAACTAATTCTTCTGACTCTCTGGAATATTGGCTGTCCCAGCCAATTGCACCTGCCCTGCAGGAGTGCACTGCCTGATCGGATAGGAGGGACATGCAGCTAATCCACTTGGGCTTGTTACAGTCCTCTCTGTTTCTGTCTGGTCACAATCCATGCACCAAATAAATTCCTAAATGTTATGGCTTTGTCAGCTAACACAATCTGAAACTGTGTCTGTCTGGGCAGCTCCCAAGCAACCTCTCTGTTCTCTTCCCTGTGATCCAAAACGTCCAGAAGTGCTAATGCTGCTGCAAGCACCATTACTAAAGAGTTTCCATGCATGCATCTTGAAGATGTGCACAGTATGCTCACCTGTGTTCACATGTATGTGCCATTGGCTCAGCTAGCTGATGAAGACACATCTGCAAACAGAGGCTCAAACATCAGTTCCAAGCCCTGGAGATGGGGAGAACTGTGCTAGTTGGATTTGGGCAGAGGCTATGGCTGGTTTACCTGCTGGGCTCTGATCTAGCAGCCTGTTGAAGATTTGAAGGGGTGGTACTAAACTTAAGTGGATGAAGTGTTGGGTCAGGGCCATCCTGCAGTGGGTCTGTATTGAGCTGGAAAGCTGGACATGCCATTCTGCACAGGGTTTTACTGAACAGAAAACCCTCAAGGAACTGGACGGTGGACCCATGGTAGATCAGCTATCAGCATGTGGCTGTGTCCTGCTAATGAATCCTGCCAAAATGCGGTTTGTAAGCGTGACAAAAGCACCGTTGCAGCCTGAGCTGTTGCCAGTGCACAACACGGTACTGTGCCTGCTTGCTGCTACCTGGAGCCAGCTCCTCTGCACAGTACAGAGTTGCTCACAACATTAGCCATATTAGAGTCCGGCTTAGCTCTCCCAGCTAAGTCAGGCTCTGGGTGGGAGCCCATTTGGTGGAGAGGTGCAGAGCAGCAAGAAACCCTGCAGAAGATCGATCCTTGTGAAGCTGGCAAAGCTGCTGCTGAGATACTTTTCAGGCATTTGCCAGGCAGGACTGGACAAAGGGCAGACTGATCCGATGTGAATGCAGTGAATTGGGGCAGCTCTTTGTAAGTCTCCTGCAGGGATGCTGGGTCAACCATTTCCCACGAGCTCTTAATTCCTTTTTTTATTTTCTCCTATTCATGAGAACCTCTTCAGAAACTTTCTTTGGAAGCGGTGGCAGCTTCCCCCTCTGCTTGTGCACTCACACATTTCTTGTTCCTGGCCTGGAGGACTTGCTGATGGAGCAAGGCTCTCACTCCCTAGCAATCTCTTGGAGGGGGGGAACTCGTCAGTGCTGGTGAGAGAAAAGCCTCAAGCCTGCTCAGGATTAGACTCAAAGTATATACCTCAGGGGCAAAGGAAATGGTGCCCAAAGCTTCAGAGCACATCAACCAAGTAATGATTTTGCTGATCACAGTGCAGTTTCCTAAAAGCCACTGATGCCTTCATAATGTTAATTTGACTCTGGCAGCCACACGACAGGGGCTGAGTGTTTCCTCTATCAGTCCTGTAGCAAATACAAACAGCTGAGAATCTGGCCAGCTGCGGGGAAAGCGAGCACAGGTGAAAAATCTCATCCATACCATGTTAACCCCTGTGCCAGCTCTGCAGTAAAGACATGCAGTTATAACTAGATCGTTTTATATCTCCACAGTTTTAGAGGATTATAACAAAAACAGTCAGCTGTAAAAACCTATGGCTCAGCCTCTGTGCTGGGAGTTACCATACAGAAGGACACGGTGTAATTTTCCTTACACCTGCATCAGACGAAATCCATGGAAACCAGCATCTTTGCATGAACTGCCTCTGGTTCCCAGTCGGCTCTCGCAGTCGCGCAGGCGGGTTCAGTCGTGTCGCAGGAGGGCTGGCAGCGATTTCCCCGTGCAGCACTGCTGAAACCTCCCCGACATCCGCTGCGGTGCCTCTGCTTTCGTACGCCTTTGCCGCCCGTCTGATGTACCAGGCTCCTCCTATTAGCTCTGCTGTGCTCTCAGCTCGTCCTGCGCCCCATGGCCGAGGGCGTGATGCCTCGCGGGTTGGGGGCCCTGGTCGCCTGCGGGGGCACGTTCACGTGGACGTCTGTTCGAGGGCTTGTAGGGGGCAGAGAGAGAGACTGCATATCCGGTAGGTTTATTTAGTGTGAAGATATTCAAGTACTATATGAAGTATCAGGTGTGGTTTGCGGGTGTAGCCGCTGGACCTGTTTCAGCTGCTGCAGATAAGTGTGTGATCAGGCTCTGGCCGGTGCTTCCTCAGAGATGCTGCCAGCGAGGCTTTGAGGGCTCCTCCGTCGCCGCCTTCCCCGAGGCCTCCGGTACCCTCTCAGGCTGGACGCTGGCTCCGGAGCTTCCCAGAGCCCTCCCACAGCTCCCAGGCCTGCCCTGCCCTGCCCTGCCCGGCAGCAGCAGCCGCTCTGCAGCCCCGAAGAAACCCAAAGCTGCGTACGGGCCGAGCCAGGCTCCCCGGCGCCGCGTCCCGCCACCCACGCGTTAAGCTACTACCTGCCCCTGACAGGGGGAGGAGGAATCTCGCCTGTGTCTCATCTTGCCTGCTTGGCCCCTCTGTGCCTCTCCCCTCCCCGCCTTCCTGTAGAGGCGAGCCAAGCACGGGCAACGCCGGAGATGGAGAGGAGGCCTTTTATGTGGAGCCTCCCCAGGCTAGGGCCTGGTGTGCTGCTACCTGCCAGCATAAGCGTGTTTAATTACCCACATTAACATGCGGACCATGAAGTCATCAGCATTGGTATTTATTTGCTGGTATAAGTGGAACGAGCTTTCCAGAGCATCGCTGCTGACAGCGTGTTCCACCACGGCCCTTCCTGAGAGAACCATTTGCTATCCTGCATACATACACTTCAATTAATTACAATGGGCTGATTGATTAAATGAAATAAAATGATTAATTAGGTGACAGTTGTAGGAATCAGCTGGGGTCAGAGTAAACACTCGCGTGGAGAAGACAAGTGATTCACTTGCAATTCACGTCTGGCCTGAGAACAACGGCTGTCTGTCACTTTGGAGATTCGGGGGTTTCGAGCGCTTCATTGGAACAGCGCATTGATAAAACAGAAGCAAGAGCTTTATAAATAGGAGAGAGACAGAAACTGTTCACTGAGAAACAAAGCAGTGATATTGCCAGGAGCTCCAGTAGCTTTTCTGCGTGCTCCTGGGCTGATGCACGCTCTCGGCTAGGTATTCCTTCCTCAAATTATCTGTTTGCCATGACCCTAAAAGGTTGATGGTACTGGCTGGAGCTGAGCACAATGTGAGGTTCTTGCATATATCCCTTCCTACACAGGCGTGCACACATGCACACACCGATTCCAGCCTCACCCTGCAATACCAGGCTATTGTAGTCTTGCCCCCGTGTTCACCTTGTATATTCTTACTTCCCGTTTTTCAACAGTAGCGTTACACCAGCCTGCCTTTGAGTATCTCTGCTGACATGCTGCATTTTCCCCTATTACACCTCTTATTGTTCTAATCCTGGTCTTCCTCTGAGCACAAAATAAGTGAAACCTTATGATTAATATCTTAATATCTGGCCTTAATATGCTTAATATCTGATTCAGTGACAGATGAAAAAAATTGCTGGAATAGAGATGGGACCCCCTAAAGGGTATGTGCAGCCTAGTAGAGTTGTTTGAGGGTCCAGCCTTTCTGCATGTTTCAGAAGGAAAAAAAAAACTATAAAAAGTAATGCTCTGTGTAATTACAGACCCAACCTGGACTCGCATCAGATTTCTCTGGGAAATGCGTTGGTACTCCAACATGCCAAACCATGGGGATTGCTCCAGGTCACTTCACTGCCTTTGGCCTCTTGGTCGGGACGCCAGTGTTGTTGTAAAGCCCTAAGAAATGCCAAATAATCCTTGGGCCACATGAGACATGAGTGAAGCAGGTAAACCACACCCAGGGAGCGCACCAAACCTCGCGGGAGCCAAGAGGTCAGTTAGTGCTCCAGGTATTGCTGAGATTCAAGAAGCACAGAGGTGGCTGCTGTGTTTCTTCCCCTTATCTCCTGCCAATCTATGGAGCCGTGTGCTAAGATCAAAGAGCTTCGCACTAGAAAGCGATTACCATTAGAGGGTGTTCGTAGGAGGTCTCAGGGAACCAGGGGTGTGTGCTGAAACTCCAAGGCAGGATTTAGTTACCTGGGATCAGATGGCATCTCCCAGGCATGTTGCAATGGCCCATACCCATAGTATTCAATGATGATGCTTGGTGCTGGAAGCATGCTGGAGTAGGGCGAATCCATTGCATTTGCACAGCCCAGGCCAGAACGAAGGAAAACAGTCCCCCAAAAGGCTACTCCAAAGCAGCTAGGTTCTGGTGTACGAATTGGAGCCGCTGGTGGAGCGATGGCAGGGTGTGCGGTGCCCAAGCAGTGGGGAGAGAGGGCAAACTGTTTTGCAGTGCTTGTGCAGCCCAGTAAGGAAACATAGCTGGCTTCCACAAGTTAATGGAATTGCTTTAATAGCCCTCCATATGTCACTGCCCACAACAGCAGTCAGAGGCCTTTGAAAATCTCTTCCTGATTATGTTCACTTACTCCCCACGTCCAGTTTCAGAAAAGTTGCCTGCAGATCAATGAGCAGCTGGATGGTCTCATTAAGCAAACACGGACAAAGACAGTAACTGTCTCAGGCATTATTCTTCTGAGTTATTCCACTTCTTTGGAGATGTTTTCCTGTATCATTGCTGGCCCCTTAGTTCAGCAGGCTTCTGGTCTTGAAGTTTCTTATCTTTCTAGGAAATTTGCTGTCTTCCAGAGCTCATCTTACACCCACAGGGACTGAATAGTTTGGGACAGTGAGTAGGAGAAGAGGAGAGGAATGGGATGCTTCCTGCTGGGCTTGCCGCTGGGATGAAAGGCATGGGGCAGCTGGTTAAAGAAAGGTCTTTCTGCTCCTGCAAACATCTTAGCTTTGCTCTCCAGAACCATCGCACTGCTCCGCCGGTGCCTGGGGGGTTTCCTGTGCAAGCTGGCCGCACCGGCGCAGTGCCCTGGGAGAGACAGCGGCACGCGGAGTTCCTGCCCGCACAGAGAGCAAAGGCCCCAGCAGCTAAGAAGGAAAGACTCAGAGACATATCCTCGTGCCTGGGGCTGCTAGGAACGGGAGCCCGTTTCTTGTGCCATGGCTATTCTGAAGCCATCCTGCCCCTGAGCTGCCACTAGTGCTAAGGCTTCAATTCCCCTCTCAGCCTGAGCCAAGCAGCTGCTTTGTGTAACCACAGCAGACTGAAACCTGCCTGGCTCTTCTGAGCAAGTGGAGAATATGCAGAATGCAAAAGGCAAAATGGTTTCTAAGAAGAGTTTCTAGGAGCATTTACCAAACTATTGATAAGGGCTCCTTTGCATTCCTGAGAACATAGGGTGGGAAGAGACCTCACGGGTCAGCAAGTGTAGCCAGCCCCCTTGGGCTGTAGGCACTTTGGGAAGCGGGGACCAGCAAAGGCCATCAGCAGTTTGCAGCTCTGTCGGCAAGTAGCACCTGGGAAAGGGATCCTGAAGCAGGAGAGAAGCAGCATCCCTTACTGTGAATGCCTGGTGCAAGAGGAGCCTGAGCTGCAGTGAGAAGAGCGAGTCCTCTGCTCGGGCTTCTGTTCCTGCTCAGGGTTTGCGCCCCAACAGAATGCAGATCGGCAGAGGCCTCGCACGAATGGAAAGTGTGTGTGGAACCAGTAGATTTGATGTTTTTTTCCATCTCCTTGCGGAACTGAACTTCTAGATAAGAGGAAGAAAACCCAAACCATTCAGAAACCTGCATTGTAGGAAAGCTTATTCCTTCATATTTCATTGGTATTTGTTACAAAACTAAAGATGAAAGTGCTCTTCAGTCCCTACATACGCCCAGCCAGAGTGGCACCTACATTTCCACAAATTGGTTTGTCCTATTTACTAACCAGATTCTTGTCTCCAGCTTCCTCCATTGCTCAGGGATAATAAGCTGTTTTGCGGTTCTAGCTCCAAAGTGAAAATACCACTCTAGCATGGGAAAAACAAACAAATAGACCAATAAAACCTTAGCAAAGAAGGAATCAAGCCCAGTCAACGCAGTATGCCTTTCCCATCGTAACAGCAGGCTGATGGATCACTGTCTGGAGAATTATGGAAAAGCAATCAGTAGAAAGTTCATCACTGATAAGATTTTGCTTATTTATTACTAAAGTAATAGGGGTTTTGAAGGGAAGTATTATCATTCTGACAACACCTACAGGGGAGACAAGTAACTGAGGGGTAGAAAGGCAGCACAAGAGAGGAAACTAAAAACACAACAGCTGCTGGAAACCATGACTCGCAGCAAAGTTTGTAGAATTGCCTTAATGCAGCAAAGCTAATGCAACACCCCAACCATTCCTGTGGAGAGCAGCTGGGTTTATATCTCTATACTTGCTATGTGTCATTTTCTGCAAGTAAAAAACACTGGCTGTCAGAGATAAAGGCAGTGAAAAATGCCTCAGCACCCAAAGGGCATCTAAAATGGATTCTAAGAAATGGAGAACTCCAGTAATGCCCATCTTTCCCTGTACAGTTTTCTTAATGCTACAATGGAGTAGAAACATTTTCCTTCTGAAAGAGAATTTGGCATTTTTAATGAAAATATCAAATTACTTCTAGCTAATTAGAGATCTTAACCCCAGAATTAAGTCCTAGGGTAGGCTGGGGTGTAAAGGTAAGAGCCCAGCTTGAGAAGCTGCACAGTGAGCATCTAGATATAATCAGGCACAAACAAGAGGAAGCGAAAGACAGTGTGGGAGTGTCTGATAATCTCACAGATAAATATATGGGTAGACACATTAATGTGTAAGTAAACACTACTGTGTTCAGTATAGTCAGTAATTATCTCGGGGATCTCCCCATCTTCTATGTTAGAATACACTTTGATTTAGCTCAGTTCCAAGCTGTTGTATAAAATCAATCAACATGTTCTTCCTGATGGTCAGGTCCAGTGCTGGACCTCCGGGGTTACCAGCTGACCAGAAGCCTTGAGGATGCTCTCTGCACTCGCTGAGCACAGGCATGCCGGGGTGCCCACACATCTGCACTGCCAGCAAACAAACCCAGCACAAGACATCTGCTTATCGCTAGGGATTTCAAACAAGCTGCTACAAGCAGACCAAAGGCTCTGGTATTGCTGAATGTCCCCAGTGTACCCAGGTAGATCAAATCTGCTGTGAGAAGAATGAGATTAGCCTTCTGAATGGGAAAATTCCCTGTGATTTCTGTTCAGGTTGTTACACTGCTCTTCGCTGTTATCTCTGGGTACTTTCCAGGAGTCTCAGGCAAGCTCCTAAAAATTTGTTATCTCATTGAAACCAGCTTTACTTTGGCAGGGGGGACACTTTTCTTCAATTTCCTGAAAAAACAGTTTTGTTTCTTATTCTTACTCGGAATCTTCTTTTGGCCCTGAATGAATCCCTCTGTGCATCCATCCCCAGTTGTAAGGCATGGAAAACAGTATTTCCTGATCTTCAGGGCGGTTTGTTAGGATAAAGTCACGGTTTTGTGATGGGCAAGGCCACTGGACACCTGTGAATACAGGCATGACTTGGATGCATTCAGGAGGAAGCTGCCTATCTGTCTGCAGATGGTGCTGGGTGCGTTTCATTCCACCAGCTTCTGTAGCCCTCTGCTCTCTCCTTATTCCAGCATCTCCTCCCTCAAATGCTCCAGTACTATTCTTCACGACACCCTTACAGTTAATGCTGACCAGTGATGCAGAGGAATACGTACTAGCTTAATGTTGTCAGACAGATCCATTAATTATCCCCCGACTGGCTTTAAGGCTGATTACAAAGACCTATGATTTTAATTTCCTTAAAGCCCACTTGGCAACACTGGGAACTGAAAAAGGTTCCTCATGTAGACATTTAATGAGTTAAACCACTTCTGACAGCAATTACACAGCATCTCATACTTATATTCTTTCTTCAGACAAAGACCAAGGTCAAGTCAGTAATTAAAGCTTATCAGGGAGCCCATATGAGTGGAATCCAAAGGCAGGCCTGCTCTCATTTATACCTTCCTGCATTTCCACGAAGGCATACTACTGTTGTGTATTACACGTGGAAATTGCTAAGCAGTCCATTTTGTTATGAACTAAAGAGATAATGCAAACAAATCACAGGAAAATAATTCAGAATTCTCCGTCTGTGATTTCTGCTGTTTGACTGTTGCTGCACATACTTTGCTGTGCTAATGAACTGTAATAAATATTCACCCACTGAACTGATAACATGTTTTTAGAAGCATGCCATGCAATGCAGAATGGGTACTTTGTCCTTTGCTGATTAGCTTGCACTTGTTCCACATTACATCATCAGGCTGAGGCAGGTAACTTCTCTGTGCAGATACCTCCTATATATAGTTTCCTACCCTTCAGTGAAAAACAAAATAAAAACTCAAGTATTTTTAGGTTTGTTAAGAATTTCTATTATATTTGACATGCTTTTTTCATGAGACTATTTCATTGTTCTGTGAAAAATTCTTAATCTGTTAATTTCTGGAATTTGTGAACTGTCTGGGACAGGGTAGCATTTTAGAAACCCAAATCTAAGCTGAAATAGTGGAGGTCAGAGTCACAACGCTAGCTTTTATTAGGAAGCCTGGCACAGACCTCTCTCTAAGAAGGCTTAACCTCTAGCATCCTGGTAATTGACTTCCAGGCTGCTAAAAGTCTTTTAATCACTAATAACTCAAAACAGCACCTGCATGGAAAGAGAGACTAAGATCATTTGGTTTCCCAAGATTTGTAGGCTCACTGACGACTCCCAACTGCTCCATTCTGCGTTGAGACCCTTCCCTAGATCTCAAAAGGACTTCACCTATCTCTGTACTCTTCTACACTATCCTGTTCTGCCTAAAATTACTGCCGATACTTTAACTGTTCCTGAATTTGCAATAATGGAGTTTATCAAGAGGACATTGTGGGTATGGGCATGAAGGGGCTCCTCGCAATGCCGAGTTAAAGCTGTGTCACGGTGGGGCTAACAGGGGACTCGCTCCCTATAATCCTGTAAATAATATATTTAACTTGGTGAGCATGAATAAGCTACTTACTAAAGAACAAACTACAGAGATTAGATTTAATTTAGCAGCCGCTCCTGAAGTTAGCAGACTCCAGGCCTTGTCACACGATATGTGTATTGTCTTTGCATCCCTGTGCCACAAATGAGCTGAGCGAGGAGACAGCCGCTCAGCAATCCTCTATGTCACACACTTCTTGAGGAAAGTCATTTCAGTATCCTTGCTACTCTTCCATCCTCATCTCAGGCTGACTGACACTAATGGAAAATATCCATCGATCCATGTGGGAGGTTATTGATGGCCCAACAGTTAGAGAGGTGTTGCAATGCCCTCTCTCCACAGGTGTCTGGCTTGATGAATAATTTGCTTGGAGAATATTGAAAAATGTCAATGAAATATAAACTGGAAGATGGACAGGAGGGAAATGTCACCCCTCAGCATTTTTCTGCTATTTTGAGGCAGTGTGAGCATGCATGGTGGCTGCAAAGACATTTGCATTGCATCTTGGGACAGAGGTGGAAACTGTGCCAAGGAAGTGGTGGTTATTTGTGCACTGGCACCTGCCATTGATGTTTCACTTGGACCTGATCCAAAAAGCCTGGCCAAGAGTGGAAGGTAGTTCCAGCTGGGGAATGAAGTTTCATCCCTGCCTGTAAACATGGGACAATGGAGATGCATATTCTCAGAGCAAAAAGAGGATGGCTTGTCAGCGCTTTAGTGCCATTTTTGAGTAATGCTAGAACGTGATCGGGATGCAAAGCAGAGCTGAATCTTTGCAGAAGCTCCCGTGGCTCCCGCTGTCCCCCCGGGGTCTGCTCTGGGATGCAGCTCTCGGGCTGGCTGCTCCCACCGCGTTGCCGCCACGTGCCGGGGCGCGGGAAGCCGCCGGGGCCGCGCACAGGGGTCCTGGCGCCGCTCGCCAGCCCGCTGCGGAGGCCTGTGTTTGCATCAACGCTCGCTACAGCGCTTAGGCTCACCGAGGCCCACCGGGCAGCCTCGCACCGCTGCGTGACGCGCGCCCGGCGGCAGGCCTCGCTGCCGCTGCCGCGCCTGCCGGTCCCCGGCCCACGCGGGACAGCCCGGCCCCGCGGCGGGGCGCCTTTCTGCAGGGACCGGGGGAGGGGAGGCTCTTGGCGGATTCCCACACCCCGAGGCCGCCCGGCAGCCGCGCAGAGCCCCCGGCGCAGGGCGGCCATTGGCTGCCCCGGGAGCACCCGCTGCGCCTGCGCCGCCCCCGCCGCCGCCCCGCGCACGCGCGGCGCCCAGCGGCCACTGCTGGCACCCGCAGCCCCGGCGGGAGGGGGCGGGGCCCGCGCGCCGAGGGGGCGGGGCCAACCGGCTTCCCGCCCCGCCCCCCCCCCCCCCCCCCCCCCGCGTACCTGTGACGGTGCCCGTTGTGTGAGGGAGCCCCGGCGCCCCACAGCAGACAAGGGCCACGATGGTGCCCGTTGTGTGAGGGAGCCCCGGCGCCCCACAGCAGCCATGATTTGCTGTAGCGTGGGGTGTCTCTGCCCAGACTGGTGACCTGGTGTGGGGGCTCCTGTGTCCCTGGATCTCTCCGTCCGGGGTCCCTGGGGTTTCTCTTCCGCTTGTGGTGTGCGCTGGCATCGCTTTCAGCTCGCCTCCACCAGCAAGTCTAAACACAGATTGATCATCTTGGAAAAGACTCGTTAAGCACTTGTTTAAGGCAAATATTTACTACATAGAATAGATCTTACCAAGTGGCCTCAAAATATGTGATAACTTCTTTCTGACAGATTTTAGAATGCGCATTGCTAGGAATCGTCAAATCTAAGAATTAATGGAAACTCCCTAATACTAATTGCTTGGTTCACTTCCAGAGGCAGCTTATAAAAACATAGAGATGTTTTTCCACATATGTATCATATCTACTACTTTTTTCTTTTGAAATGCAACAGATTGCATATTTGTGTACTAATTTCTGGTGCAGTCACAGCACTAAATATCAGATTGACACTGAGTCCATGTGCTTCCAAAAACTACAAACCTAAGTATTCTGATTTATTCATGTGACTCTTACGACAGCAAAAGCATAGAAGGAAAGTAAAAAATCTGAAAGAATAAATAAAAATACCTGCAGTTGCAAACTACAGCCCATATTTTTAAGCATGCTAGCATTTTTGGTTAACCTAGTATGTCATAAAATGTAAGAGAAAATGTAAGAGAAAAAAACAACAGTTCGACCCTCAAAATTAATGTTATATTAGAAGGCATATCAGTGCTTGCAATTGTAGAGAGCAGAACTGTATTTTTACAAAGTATGTTTGAATATATGGAGATGTGGTTTTGATCCTTTTATGCTGCATTATTTTCCTGATAAGCCAGCTCTGGGCACAGGTCTCACTGCTGCTTACTACTGTGTATTCCCTTCCACACCCAGGCTCCCATCTTTGGAGTTTTCTCTTTGCCCTTTTGTTTCTGTGGCTGGAGAGGCTTTTTTTCCCCCTCTCAGATCTCAAATGATTCAACCATCAGTTCCCCCACATCCTCAACCCCTGATAAGTGTGGACTTCTATGGAAAATCAAAGAGAGGGGGGCTTCTGAGCACTGCTACTTAAACAGATTTTTTTTTTCCAGGGAAAACAGGCCAATATTTCACAGAGTGCCCAGTTTAGCCCTAGAAGCAGCCAAGTCTGCTGAAAAGGGTAGTGAAACAGGTTTTGGAATGGCTCTGGCAATAGACAGCTTGCCTGGGGACAGTGTAGAAGTAGGAATTTTGTCTTGCTGGGAACCATCCCTAAGACAAGGAAGCAAAGTGATGTTCTGTCTTTCTGCTTGGTACCAAGTTGTGTCTCTGCGAGGAACATTTGTCAAGTTTGGCTTACACCAACCCTGGTCCTGGGCCACTTGGTCGCTGCCTGGCTCTATCATTGGAGAAATACTCTTATAAAGATGCATCATTGAGAATGATTGGCTGTTGGACAGATGAATTAGTGCAATATATCACTCTAGTTAGACACCCTGCTCCCATATATATCACCCAAGCAGAGGCTTTCCCCAGGGCAGAAAAGTCCATAAACAAAATCCATTTAATGATGGAGTCGAACTCAGGACCACACTCCAAGCTGGCAGCTGCATTGCTAATGCCAGCTCAGAATCTCAGCATAAAACCGGATTTTTCCTCAGCACCAGGCTGAGCATCATGTCTGCAGCCTTTCTGCTAGCCTCGAGTGTCCTTGTAGATTTCTTTTTTTCTCCTTGTCAACAGGCATAGTGCAGTGGCCGCTGTTATTAAAGACAAGGAGTCTGTGAATCATAATAGTATTAGGCACTATTACTTTTATCTAGAGACCGCACAGTTCTGCAGCAGTAACAATTATGTCCTTTTATAAGATATATGTGGGAATAGATGCAAATTCTACTTTTGCCTGAGCTTAACAGCCCTTTGCCACACAAAAATTGACAAGCTGGTACCACATGTAACAAGACTGTGATTTCTCTAGGTGCTGTGATAATCAAACTAATAAAAGCAAAGTTAGAGTAATACATGCACCTGTGAATGTATGGGCATTTGCTCATACTGCCATTATTAAAAAAATGCATTGTTAAATAATAGAGTGTGGAAATTGCAAGGTCAAATCAGAGCCAAAAATGTGAGGCTAACGATTTTGGAGCAAATGATCTCATTTCATTCCTGGAAGGGTGGAGGCCTAAACAGTCTAGAATTGAGTATAAACATTACAAAATGTATTGAAAACAAGTGCAGTCTTGTACTGAAAGAATAGCATGCCTAAAAACAGAAAGTCTGCAGGAAGGAGCTATGTATGTGATGTCAGAGAGACCACTTACATCTGGCTACACATGTAATTAGCAGCATATATCAAACATTCATTCCTAGACTCCTATAGCTGATGTTACAACAGAAGTTGACAGCCACGACCGTAAGGGAAATGGAGGGGCATCTGACGTATCTAGAGCCAGACAAAGAAAGTAAGAAAAGCTCTGTTAGTGCCGCATCCACACAAGCTTCTGAGGCCATCCTGGACGCTTAGGAAAGAGCAGATGTTTTAGAGTATCATAGATGTCACTTTAGAATGGCAATACATTGTTTATAAGATAACAAAGCTTATTCCAGCATAGCTGTGCAAGACTATGAGGAAATGTTGTGCAACCCTTCCCTTTCAAATAATGGCATCCCTTTAGCCAGTTCACCTTAGAAGTATGGCTAATAATCTGGCGTGAGCAGTTACGCTGGCCCCCTCAGGGTTCAAAATCTCTTGTGACCAGTTAGAATCTTTGTTTTACCCAGTCCATTTTATATCTTAAGTGCAGTGAGCCATGGTCACATTTCCATTTTGGATTGTCTGTTTGAGGAGTCTTTGGTGCAAGTTTCACTTCAGTGTCAGAAAATGAAAAGACATTTTATATTCAAATAGATGTTAGGTGTGCTGAGTCTCAGCAGTCCTACTGTAGTCCTTCCTTTTAATGCAACAGGACCTTGATTTAGTGGTTAAATCTGGAAAGACTTTATGCCTGTACTGCTGTTCATGAACTTGAAAGTAAACTGAAACAAAGAATAAACTCTTCCAATGCTTTTCATTTATTTCTATTTGATCCTTCATTCTATTTCCTTTTCCCTTGGCTCCTCTGATTGTTAATTTTACAGGTTATGGAGCTTTATTAAAGTAATACAGCAGGAAGATGCTATTAATGAAGAATAAAGGCTTTATATATTTCTTTTCAGTAATTTAGGTTCATTATAGTCAATACTATTACACTAAATAACAGATTAATTGATAAAGATGGGATTGGACTGACAGGAAATTGTCACTGTAACATGTTATCCTGCCTCAGAAGGTGCCCATTAATTAACACTTAAAACCCAATTTGGAATCATAATAGAGTTTTTATTAAAGTTCTTGTCATTCTCACGTACACTGATGAATTACCTCTCATCAGCAAAGTTACTGGAAGGACTGTCACAGAGCAGAGATAACCCAGTGCTGCCTCATGGAAAAGCACCTACTTGCACACACGTTTAATCAGCTCTAACAGGAGAAGTCAGAATCTGTTCTGAACTCGCAGCTCTATTAAAAAGGAAGAAGGGATTGGAACTGACAACCTGGCTGTTACATTGCTTGTTATTAACAGTCCTAGTAGTCCTTGCATTTGTGTGTACCGTCTAAACTAGCTTATTCAGGATTATCAACTCTCAGTATTCAGAAAACATGCTTCAAGCTTCAAAAATAATAAGAATTTTAAAAATAATATATGTAGTGGTTGTTTTGTTTTTTACAAGCCTTCTTGTTTCTGTGGCCATTCTGTGGGCCTTGGGCCCACAACTAGATCCTGATGTTTTGGGGTTTTTTTATAAGAAAGGGTGAGACACCGGTCGTCCTACTTGGGAGCAGCTGTCCACAGCGTGGAAGTTCTTTTGCCACATTCGTGGTCGGCTGTCACGGTGGTGCAGACAGTGAGAACAGGAGCAGTGCAGGCTCAGGGGACAGAACTGCTGTGCTTACTTGCTCTGGGGCCTCTGACCAGGCCGAGTGTTGTCCCTCTTTGTGCTTTGGAGTTAGCACAAACCATGCCCCTAGGTCTGAGCCTGTCACCCTTACTGCAGGGCCCCACAGGGCAGGGAGAGGACAAGAGATGGATGGATAATCTGGGATATTATTCTCTCAGTCTTTTCTTCTGAACACTGCTGCTTGATCCCAGAATGTGTTCAACAAAGCAGTATTTCCGGACTGGAAGGTTGTCAGCAAAGTTTCCTTCTT
Organism: Dromaius novaehollandiae; assembly: GCF_036370855.1. NCBI lineage: Eukaryota > Metazoa > Chordata > Aves > Casuariiformes > Dromaiidae > Dromaius > Dromaius novaehollandiae. The sequence goes on along the minus strand of NC_088119.1, from coordinate 11,483,144 downwards.
GCAATTCTACCTCTACACATATTTTGCAGCATCTCATAATTCCCTAAATGCCTGCACTCCCTATGATATGGCCCCTTTTGCTTCCCCAGAACAGCCCCTAGAAACTGGTATCAAGCTTAACTGTTTATGCAGCTTCCCAGCTCACTTCACTGGGGGAAGAGGAAAGATTGCTAGCGTTTAGCATGTATCCAGTAGCATGCACGATCACCAGTAACTAACTCCCTGCATGGCACCAAGAATCATGATACTCCAGCTCAAACATCTCAGCTTATCATGGAGATAAAGAACAGGAACTGCAGACTGAATAGGCAGTGATACGTGTATATAAATATAAGCATATATATGTATATGCATATCTATAGAGAAAATAAGTTTAGAAAGGAAATGTTCTCTTAATAATGTTTTGTCTCATCAGCAAGTCTTATAAAAAAATTCATGTATGATTAAGTCAACAAAATCCTTATACTAGAGAAATCAGAACAGGAGATTGGGCCATATGCCACATCATTCATTTTGATCATGCATAGCACTTTACTGACTTCCAGCAGAATTCAAGGGTATTATCAACCGACCATGACAATATTTAATTAATGGAAAGGGAGTGTTAATGGTCAGACTATGTTAAGAGAGGAGGTTTTGCTTTACTTTTAGAAATCGAAGTTAAGTGTGCAGTGGGTGGGCTGTTCAAACGTGGATATTAGGTAAACTTTTAACATAAAACTGTCATTTTAGCAATCCCAACAGCAAAATCTCTTTTCAATGCATGTAGTAGGAATAGGATGGGCAGAAATAGCTAGACAGCATTTACTTATCCATATACATAATGAGAGGAACCATGTTCTTTCCAGTTGATTCTGGTGTGTGGAAGCTCCTTAGGGTAAGAACACAATTCAGGTTCTGTCCTCCCCGTGCCTGATCCCTCTTCGCAGCCCACCAGGATAGTCTGCTGGTTGCTCTGGCAACTCTTGCCATATGGACATATCCTCCGATCTCAGACATGTGAAAAAAAAAAAAAAGAAAAATCTGGAGGGACAATTAGCAACTTGTTCCTACTGAGCATCTCTACCAGCTGAGCATACTTCTGGATGTCCTGTTTCTGTAATCAGAATTTGCAATTCCATTACTGCAAACGTGAAGGAAAGTGACAGGTAGGATGTGACTGGTGACAGCAACAGCTCCATTTCGAGTCTCTGGAAAACCCAGAGTATGCAGCATTTCTAAAAACCAAAACCTAGCCATCTCTCCAGATCCTTGTGGATGAGAAATGGGGAAGCAGCAAGCAGCTGCTGAATAACCACCAAACTAATAAAATGTTTACCATGATTATGACTAAGTAATGATCTTACATTGATTTGGTGCCATCACCTCAAGTTGTCCAACAAAGACGCATATTCAGCAAGCTGAAACACAAGGATAATTTTTATCTACTCAAAGAAATATGCTTACTACTGGAATGCAGTACATCTGTATTTTGACTGCATATGGTGACGCTGCACAACAACTCAAAAGACAGAAATCAGTAAAAAATCGTGCATCCACTAGAAACTGCAAAACATATTTTGGAAAGGAAAAAGAAAATTATCTGAAGCCAGATTCAGTTTTACTTGAAGCTAATCCTTCCACTTCATACCACAGCAATGAGGCAGGATGATCATTAATTACAGCTAGTTTTATGTGTTGTCTGACAGCATCTTCAGTAACAAAGCAGACTTCAGTGTCATGCTGAGACACGTCCAAAATTGAGTTGGAGAATAGGAAAATATTATCTGTATGGAATCACTGAATCACCTGTCTTCTGTCCCTGTACCAGTTTACCTGCCTTCTGTATGACACCAAGGGTATATAACATATCCTGCATGTGTCTGTATCTGCAGAAATTACAAGATAAGCTGGTCTAGCCTGCAAGTCTGTGGCAGAATTGCAGCTGCGGGCGCTTGATACTACAGTCTGTGCAGACAGACCTCTGCTGGACCAGTGCTCATGCAAACCTCACTCTCTCTTTGCTATTGAGAAAACTGCATGTGAAAAATGTGTTTGACTGCCAGAAATGAAAATTGTTTTGTAAAGAAAAAGCAATAGGATAAGCCCTGGAGCTGAATTAGTTACAGGATTATTCAAATACATTTGGGGAAAGAGTTCTTCTTTTATTATTTTAAACTCTCAGCAGAGATTGATTCCTAAAAGTGAATGTACCATTTTGGCCTATGCACCACTCAAATGTAGTGTGGACCTGATCTGCATTATACTAAGAACCAGTGCAATGTTTTTTGTATCAGAAATGAATTATATATCAAATTGTCACTCTCTGCTGGACTAAGCCTCGTATTAAGGTTCTTATTTTTCATTTGCTTGCATGCTGATTGCTTTAGAAACCCACTGATGAGATAAGATTATAATAAAGCAGAATAATTCCTCCCAGACTCTAATATGCCCCTCAGAGTCCATGCTGTGCTGTTCAGGGGGTCCCACTTGTTCAGTAGCTGATTTATGAGGTGGGGCAGCTTCCCAGAGTCAGGAGAGAGGGAGGGGGGGCCATCCTTGGACAAAACTCAGGAAAACCCCGTGCGATCCTGACCCAGAGAGCAAGCTATTCTGCAGTTAAAACGCTGTGATTTTGTGTCAGCAAATGCTCCAGGGATACTGGTGAGGAAGAAGAAGGGGAGGGGAAGTGGTCGTAGCCAAAACCTGACCAGAGTGGCTGCAGGACCACGAGCCTCGGGCAGCTCTGGGCCAGAAGTCTGCTGCTGCTGTGCCACGCGCGTGGTGGGTGTCAGCACCCGACTGAACCGCTGCTGCTGATCCTTTCGAATGACCCAACGCGGTGCCAGGCAGCCTGGGCACGGAGCTGCCGCTTGCAGTGAATAGGGATTTTTTTCTTCTTCTTCTTTTTTCAGTTACTTCAGAAGTATACGGGCCAAACTGGCTCTTTGAGGGATTTCAGTGTTATCATTAGGCTTGATAAAAATCTAGTTACCAGAGTGGCCTGAAGGCAACTGCAGCGATTAACAGCCACACACGGTTTATGTGGTTGGAACCAGAGAGTCTCTGCCTGCCGCGGGCGGTGGCACTCAGGCTGGTGTCAGCCCCGCGGCTGCCCACTGCGCAGGCAGGGGGTAACTGGGCAGCGGCACTGCACCAGTGAGCCTGGCTCGTGGCCGCTGGTTTTTCCTGGTGCACATCTCTGCCTACAGCCACTGTGAGAACATGACTGCTTGTATATTTTAAGCTATCATTAAGACATTTGCAGCTGAAAACTGGAACCCCCAAAAGGCATTAATTAATAGTCTTCTCCTGAAATTCAGGGAATGGCATTTCATATAGTATTTTCCTTCAAAATATTTTAGTAATTCACCAAAGTGATGAAGTCCCTACCATTTATTACTATTTTCCTGTAGTATCTTTCCTGGTGACTCATGCACTGTGTCTTTGTAATCCAATAATTGTTTTCAATTTCCACATTGTGTCAAATTTAATTATATTTCTAGCGTTTAACCCAGTAGTTTAACTCTTTGTCTTTGGAATCTGTATCTTCATTATTACTCAGAGGCAGATTTAGATGTGCAGTATGTATAATAGGTCTTTAATATTGAAGAGAATATCCATTATTTTTTATTTAGGGCTTCCCCGATAAGTAGTTGGGCTGTGGATGTCAGCCAAAATTACAGCTTTCTCCTTACCAAATCAGCTGCTGTGTTATTAAGAAGTTTGGTGGGTATACGCGTCAGGAATATATCTTTTTTGTTGTCCCTATGTCCTTTCATTTATTAGGCCAGACTAGATGGATCTAAAAGCCTGTTTGTTGATTGTTCATAATATACTGTCGTTCTTTCTATAGGATAAAATAATTTTGTGGTATTCTGAACCGTATTTGTAGCCCCTCAGGGATTCTGGTAAAAGCAAGAGATTTTGAGAGCCTGTGAAAACCAAAGAAGGTAGTTCTGGAGAAGGCCTTGTGGACATGATGGTCGATGCAGAGGCCTTGAAGGCGCAGGTGCAGACGAGGTGACTGATTTCCCTTGCTTTCTGATGGGGAGTTAGGCTGTCCTTGGAAATCCCTCCAGAAGTACTCTGTTTTAGACACAGAACTTCAGATTCAGCCTGGATTTGTTTGGAACTCAGTGCTGGGACTAAAACATTTGTAAAGCTATAGAAAGGAAAGGCTGTTGCAGTTTGATTTTCTAAGAAAATGAGTATCACCTGATTTTGCAATTACAATGTTTCCCAGCTGCTCTGACCTATTAAATAGAAGAGTCTCATCACAGCTTGCTGTGGCAATTCTATCCTTCCAATTCCTTCTGGGTTTCTGTAGGAAGAGGTGGTTCATAAAGGGAACTTTAAAAATCTTGTGTTAACAGGGAGGGCCAGAGTAGATAAATACAAACCTAATGCCTGAATGGAACTGCAGGTTTCATAGTGGTTTAGGTTGAGGGGCTTCTGCTCTTTAGAAGAAGAAAAAATCTTTTGTTCCTGTTCTCCCTGTCTTAGTCCACCTAGGGAGGGTAAATGCTACGGTAATCTGCAGATAGGCTTTTCTCGTGATCTTGCCAGCTTCTGAATCAAATGGGAAGTCTGTGTAAGTGGACGCCTTTGGGATCCCTTTTCATCCCCAGCAGAGGCTAAAAGCAGCAGAATGCAGTTAGCGTAAAGGAGGAACACGCTTTGGCAGGCTACAGTAGCCTTTCCAGGGTCTGGTAACAGTTGGGGTGTCAGCCGTAGTGGACTGACAGGAGAAAACGAGGGGCGAGAGGCTCCCATGAGCACTGCTGGCGGCAGGATGTGCTCCGAGTCAAATGTCAGGGAGCAGCTGTGCTGCTTTGTGGCCTCCTGTCACTGATGCCACAACAGCCTGTCCTAACCGACCTGCCTCCAGCGAGCGTCAGGAGCTCCTGTGTTGGGTCAGGGATGCGAACCCAAGAAATCCTGCATGAATGCCGAGGGGAAAGTCCTCATTCCCAGCTGGGGGCAGGCACAGCTCTGGGAAGCTGCCTGGCAGCGTGTCCTTCTTCCCTGGGTGACATCAGGGGTGCTGCAGGAACGCCGGTTTCTGCCTGCTAATTCGCTACGGTAGCTGGGGCTCACTGGCTGCAGACAATAGTGCTGTTGTGAATGAATCCAGCACACACACAAATGCGCTTTTCTCAGCATGCGAGATAACTTAGCAGCCTTTGCTAATCAACAGCCAAATACCCTTCTCAGCCTGGAAAGCTGTGTTATCGGCATTAAGCGGGGTGAGCACCCTCTCTGTGAAGGAGGGACCATAGCAGCTCTGTGCTGCCAGCTTTCTCACATCAGGCTTCACATTGCTTCGAAGAATTAACCATTTATGTACTTGCTACTCTTATAGCACGAGGCAAGAGAAGCAAGCCCTCTGCATCTCGTAAAAGCGCCGCAGGGATAAAGCCCCAGGAGCTGGTGGGTGCGCTGGCCAAGTGCTTGGTCCCTCCCGGGGTGAGCGGCAGCCTCGGGGCTTTCACCTTTGCGGAAGCACTGGGCAGGCGGAGCGGTGCGGCCCCAGCGCCTCCGCGCTCCCGAGGAGCTCTGCAGACGCCCGAGTGGAGCTCAGATATCCTAGACGAGCCCCGTCACACCCTTCGGGAAGCTCGGATCTGTCCGTCTCGGGGTCGGGGGCTGCAGCCAGGGCCCTCAGCTGCGCGCGAAGTAGGGAACCCCCAGGTGCTGTGCTGGACTGGGGAGGGCTGACTGCCTGGGGGGCCAGAGCTGCTTCTCCTGGCTCTGCCATGCCCAAGCTCGTGACCTGAAATTAGTTTTTTCTCTGTGCACCTATTTCCCCGTTTACCAGTACGTGCTGAAACTCCCCTCTTTTACCTAGCAGTGTTAAGCAGCCCTGGCTACCTGTGTTCAAACAGCTCTAGAAGCAAGTTGAAGCAGCTGCCTCTGTGCTGGTATCGAAGACCCAGAGAAGAGCTTCACCCAGTCTCGTCAAGAAGGACCGGACCAGGGCTGAGTTAACACAGCCCAGAGCCCGATGCTTTGCACCTTCTTCACCCTGGGGCACTGCTCCAAAGTCCCCGTGGGTTTCTAGAAGGGGTTGCTTCGGGGAGAAGGACCTGTTTCCGCGTATGCACAACAATAATCCATTTACAGGCTTGGGACTCTGCAAACCCCAGAGATCAATGTTGATGCTCAGTAATAGAAGATAATGAAACGTAATGAGGAGTGAGAAATACATTTACCTCTCAGGTGTTCTTAGTAACTGTCTGCATATTAATAGTTGTGGGATACTTGGGGGTAAAGACTTCCCCTCTCTTCTTTCTTAGAAGCAGGGTCTTGCCCTTCCTTTAGCAGATCTAATTGGCCTTAATTCTCCGAGATGTGGCCATTCCCTGCGATAAGATCCCAGTGCCAGGAGCAGAGGGAGGGTGAAGCGCGCCCAAAGCTGCTGCTGCGACGGGGGAAGGAGGGGCCGAGGCCACCCCGCACGCTGCGGGCACCAGTCTTTAGGAACCGGCTAAGGTGCAGCAGTGGCCTGTGGGCTCGGGCACCACGCAGCCGCTCGGCACGGCCTTGGCTGTGCCCGGGAGCGCCTCCGGCCCTGGGGCTGCGGCCGCCCCAGCTTGCTCTCTGGTGCAGCGCGGGCACGGGAGGAGCCGCTGGCCTCCCCTCGCCCGCCGGACACGCTCCCTGCCTCTCCGGCTGCGCGAGGGCAGGGAGAGGAGCTCCCGCTGCGCCCGAGTGCGTTCGCAGAAAGCAGCACTCGGAGACTCGCCCACCGTCGGACGGCGTTCCTGCTCGCAGCCCAGCTGCGCGCCCGTCCTCAGCCGCGGCCCCGGCGGGCAGCTCGTGAGGTCAAGGAGCTTTTCCTCAGCAAGTAGCTGCCTGCGGAAGGTGATGATAAGTTACTGCCTAGAGAGGGAGCTCCTAAAAGCAGATTTTGCTTTGTGCTTTCACGAGGAAACTCATCTGCAGGTCTGGTTTGCCCCACAGCCATTCGGTGCAGCCGGGCTCCCCTGCCAGGGTGACCGAGGACAGGAGTGCAAAGGCTCTTCCATTTCTGTAGGATCCTGGCTCTCGCACGCTCAATGACTCATGCTTTACCTCTGTCAGTTCAGTCAGCCCTCATCCGCCCCGCAGCCCGTGGATCTGCGCAGCCTTGGTGTCAGATCTTGTTTTTCTCAGAAACCCGCTCTCCCTCGGCGGGGCGTTCCCCCCGAGTGCACGGACCCCCTCGACCAGGGCTTCAAGGGAATGATAAAGTTGCCACTCGCAGGAATGGAGCATTTTCCCTCAAGATCCAGACTGAAGGGGCTGTCTGTCCCAGTCAGCTGCTCGTCATATCCCGTCCTACCAGGATGCTTTTTTAGGCAGGACACCTGCACTGGCAGTGCCGCTCATTAATTTCTCTGCAGACACTAATTAGAGGCCTTGTGTCCTCCTCTCTTGCTGTGTCTTTTATGTGTCACTTCCACTTCTTCCATCTGCTTGTTTTTGTTTCCCTCTTTTCTGTGCTGACTCGTGTGCCCAAGGCGGCACGTAGGTCTGGAGGTGCCTCGGGCGGGCGGTGGCCGTCTCCCTGCCGCGGGCTCCTGCGAAACACCTCCTCCGGTTCGTGTCTGTGAACCACGGCTCTGCACCGTCCCGGACCAGGCAGCGTGACCCAGCAGGCAAGATGGAAAGCCAGCATGTGGGCAGGCTGGAGGGAGGAGAGGGTTCACACCGTGAGCCAGAGCTGGCTTCCGCGGGGTCCCAGCACTCCCGGTTGAGCAAGGGCTCTCTAGCCTGCGATTCAGGCTGGAGACCTCGCTTTTTTGAACCGGTCTCCTTCCATGGATGGCACCGAAGCCTAGACGGCAAGTCTCCTAAGCTAGCTGGACTGCGGGGTTCCCCAGCTTGCAATTCCTGCTGATCCTGCCCTCCTACCGCGTGCTGGGGCCCTCCTTCCGCGCCCGTGGGAAGGAGGACAAGCATGCCGCGAGGCAGCACGCCCGCGGGTTAGGTCTGTGCGTGCTTGTCCTGGCTGCAGAAGCCAAGAGCCAAGAGCGTCACGCACCCTGCAAAGCCCGAGCGCTCGCTGCCGTTGGTGCACCGTGGCCTCATCCCTTAGGGCGCTTCAAAGCAAAGGGAGCGCTCGCCTCTCCAGCCTTTAGGTGCCGAGGCACTGCTGGGTGACATCCTGTGCACAGATGCACTGCTGCCTTTTATTTACTCCCAAATTACCTGCCATTAACCCCAGCAGCTTCCTTGGAGCTGTTCCCATGTTAGAAAAAAAGAGACCACTTTCCTCTTGTGTTTTTCTGTCAACTTCCTTCTATACATTAAAAAGAAATCTCCCATGCTGCTGCCAGACAGGCTGCTGGTCTGGTCTGGAGGAGCAGGGACCCAGCAGTGGCTTCGTTTTGTCTGTTCTGTGTCTGTGTCTCTCCTTTCCTCCTTCGGATTTTTTTTCTTTTTTTTGCCTTTTCTCTACTTCTTTTCATTTTGCTTCCTGTGTTATCTTGTTTATTCCTCTTTTAAGAAAGAGGGAGAGGGAGGGTGAGAGAGACTCCTTTGAAAAGTCTGGTTAAATGAACCACTGTGGGAGTCCAAATACTCTTTATAGTCAAGCAAGCCGGTTGAGAAGCGACTGCCCGAATATTAAGCTGCTTGCTGAAAGGGGACTGCAAAGAACGCCCTTACGGTCCCCTCTCGGAGGGAGAGGAGGGGACGGGGACGCTCGGGTGTCCAGGATTCAAGCTCGCTCTGAAATCACAAGCCCGAGCTTTCAGAGGGGGCTTCAGGCAGTTGATGCTGGGTCTCGTCTGAGTGCGGCAGACGCACGTTTCGGGTTCCATTTAGCCGTGGCAGCACCTAGGTTTCCACTGCCGCTAGATTCTCACAGGCGGGTACGTTTCTGTGTCTGGTCGGTGCTGGCAAGATCTGTGTCTGACCTCGGGTCCTGTTCGCTCTGGCAAGATCCATATCTGAGCTCTGGTCCTGTCGCTCTGGCAGAATGCACGTTTTTTGGCTGCGACATGTTTTTTCATTTTAATCTTTTCTTGGCTGTCCTAGAAGCAGCTGGGCACAAATCGCTGTCATTCCAGCATCATCATTTTCATACCGCAGGCTTCCAGCTAGTTAGAGCTGCACTGAGGAGACTGGGGGCATAGCAGTGACATTTCCCTTCAGTACAGAAAATAAACATGTTCACAGAACCAGAACCAGAAGTTTTCAACAAAAATCCTGCTCCTTTCATGTTACCCCAAACACCATCTGCTTTTCTGGCACCGCAGTTGCAGTAACACTGTTTAGTGCTGAATATGCGCGAGAGATGTCACCTGAATGTGTTCTGCGGAAAGCAGTGGGAAGACCATGTGTAATACAGCTGCCCTCTGTTAAAGACAATTTTGAGTTTCATATCCTTCTTCCCGTACTTTGGGGATCTTGTGGGAAGCGGCACTGTAGATTCCACTTACTGTAAAGTGACCTTGTTCATGCAGCCCATTATTTCTTAGCTGCGAGTCCTGATCAGCTAGTCTGTTCTGTTTTCTCTGGCCTTGACAGCACTGCAGGACACCAGCGTGCCTACGTTAGCAAGGAATTCACCACGATAAGAACAGCTCGGTAAATTGAGGTAGGCGATCCTGAGGCCCCACACCTCCACAGGACCTATTTGCTAAGGACCGGGTGCACAGAGCAACTTTCTGGGAGCCCTCGCTGCTGCAGATGCTTCGTGCACAGCCAAGCGCTGCCTCCTGGGCCTAGGAGACAAGCCTGGAGGAGGGAGGCTGCCTCAGCCCGCAGACCTGGGCCAGCCAGCAGCGGCTGCCAGACCTTCGGACGCGGAGGGGCACTGCAGCGTGCCGCCAGCAACCCTCGCGCCAGAGCTCTGCGGGAGCTGTGCCGCGGCTGGCCTGGGCACACGCTGCTCCTTCCCCAGTTCCAGCATGGACAGCCAGCAGCACTAATCCCTTCTGTCCAGTTTAGCATATTCAGGCATTTGCGCATATTACCTTTGAAGTGCTCTGAAAACAAGATGTCTGCAGGCAACGGCAATGCTGAAGGACTTGGGTGGCTGTGGCTCCCGGATGCCCAATTAGTGCTCTTTTGCCGGACCTCCCCCACTCTGCCGCGGCCCATTTCTCCTCGCTGCTCCCTCCCGCTGCGGGCAAGGAGCTCTGGGTACCCTGCAGAGGTGGCAGCGGGGTACTGACTGCTCGCCCCCGGGTCAGCAGGACCTCCAGCCTCCTTCCTCCCCTGCGTTTCTTGCTGCAGGCAGGTTGCCGTGCGAAAGCTGGGTGATTGCTGGCGCCCGCTGCCCGCCTGGCCCCTCGCTGACTCACGCGGTCAGGCCCTTTCCTGCCTTGTTCTTCCGATCTATAAAGCTGTGCTTGTCAGCAGCGACCCAGCCACCTCTCCGTGCATTTTCAGTACTCTGGGGAAGCCTTTAATGCATGTCAGTTTGCTTTTGGTTCGGTGCCTGTTAACCTTGGCCCCAGACCCCAAAGTGTGGGGCATGGCCATTAACTGACTGCCGGGGCTTCAGGCACCGCGTAGCTGCTCTCTGCCGAGCGCCCGGGTGTCCACCGCTCCCTCAAGGCAGAGGTGGCCGGGCAAGCGGGTCTGCAGGGTGGTGGGAGCCCTGGTGCCCCGCGTGCGGGCTCCGCAGACCGGCCCCGACGCCTCTCCCGTGGGGCGGCAGGGCCAGGCGCTGCGTGAGTTCAAGGTGCAGCTTCCTCCTTTCGGCCCGGAGCAAGGAGAAAACCGCAGCCCGTGCTGCCGCGGGGCTCTTCCAGAGCGAAGAGCTGTGCCCAGGGCTTCCGCCGTGCTTTTGGGGCAGGACATACCGGGGGGCCTACAGCCACTGCTGATAGCCGCGGCCCGCTCCTTCATATGCCGAGACACTTGGCACAGCTCAGGTTCGATGATCACGACCCAGCACTGGGGATTTGCTTCTAGGGTGAGCTAACAAGTTAATATGGAGCCACTGGGAGTCTGAATTAATCAGTGGACCAGAAACGCATTTGTAGAGAATACCAGATTAAGTTCAAAAGCAGTCTTAGCCTAAAAGATACTAGATGACACAAAAAGGGTGGCATGCTTGCCAAATCCTTCTGTGCTTACATGGAGAGAAGGAAGACAGCAATTTTGAATGCACACGGGCTAAAGAGGACTTGGTAGTGACGCTTGTGAGCCGTTGCTTGGTGCTGATCAAGCAGGCACCGGTTTTGTTCCCTGCTGTTTGTGAGGGCTCTGGGGACCCTGCCGAGAAGGAGAAAAGCCTGGTGGGGCTGGAGGCTGCCTTTGGCCCGGTGCCTCCTCACTCGGTTCCCCTTCTCCCAGACTGCAGACAGGCACTTCCAGCCTCCCGCAGCCGGCACCACCCCAGCAGCCGTTTCCTGGGCTTTTCTTGTGCTAGTAACTCGGCTGCTCCGGCTGCTCCAGTAACCTCCGTGAGCCCTGGGTGGGAGAGCAGATACAAAACGTTAACTCAAAGGCTATCTTCACTTGCAGCTAGTGACACAGTGAGGATGGGGGCACCTCGCACCAACTCAGACTGGTGGCTCGGGCGTAGATGGGCTGCGAACGCTGCACAGTATCCTGCACAGGGGTCCAGGAGGGAGCGAGGGGCTATTCAGGCAGGCGGCTCCGCTCCAAAATGAGCACATGCAGCTAAGCAAGTGCATCGCATGTGTGCATGTGTGAGTGGATTTCAAGACAGATGATGTCAGGACACAAACAGAAGTGAGGCAGTAAGATATTTTGAGAGGATGCGTAGTTTGGCTATTAAAAACAGAGTCAAGCACTGTGCATTTTCCAGTGATGTTTATTTGTTTCCTGTAGCCCACTGACACAGCTGAATCTGGCAATGGAGCAGATTTTTTTTTTCCTTAAAGTGTCTATGTGACATCAAGTCAAGGCTAACACTGTAGTCAAAGGCATTAGAGAGGGCAGCAGCAGAAGCAATGAGAGGTGTTGGCAGCAGGCTGTACAGCATGTCAAGAAGAGCAGGAAGCACCATCCCTCCCACTGCCACAGCGGAGGCAGGGTGCAGATACACACACAATCTTTTTGGTTATCTGAACCAGACAAACACAGCACCATGCAACACAATCTGCAGCTGGAAATGGGTGGAGAACAGGATATGGACAGTCACTGCAGTCTGCTTTTTCGGAAGCGATGTGCCTCGGAAGTGCAGCTGCCCATGGCAGGAGCGGTTCGGCGACTAACCAGGCTGTCAGCAGCTGGGACACAAGCTCCCGAGGAGCATTTGCTTGCTGAAGGGAACCACAATTCTCAGGATGCCTCTGCTGGGATCGACCTCCCCCCTGGAGCCAGATCCACCCTGCTGCTTTTCACCTCTGTTCAAACGGAGTTTGAGTATCTAAAATAACTCGAAACGAGCGATGTACTGATTTCCTTTGCAGAGGGCAGGCTACCATGTCGTCTCATCAGGTTAAGATTCCTCCCCAGGGCACCTTCCCTCCCAGCTCCGGCCCAGACCTGCACCTTCCCAGTGACCTGCCGTCCAGCCTAGCTGAAGGCAGCACCGACGCAAACGTCGCCTCTCTTCTAAAGGACGATCGCAATAGCACCTTCCCCCGAACACACTCTGCTGCTAACAGTTCCTCCCGCTCCCACTCGCCATCCCAGATCCCACACAGCCCACTGCCCCATGCTGCGTGTGTCTTTGCAGCTGCACGTGCGCATGGAGCCTGGGCCGTGTGTGCAGGCGAGTGACACACACCCAGGATCACTCCCTCTCGCTTTGTTCACCCAGTCGCAGACTTTCCAGCACCTGAATACTCCTCTGCCAAGTGGTTCCTTTACCCCAAGCAATCAGCACAGCAACAGCCAGTCCAGAGGTCTCCGTGGTTGGGGGGTGACTCATGCACCCTGGTTTGCAGCTAGGACCTTTGCTCAGCCCTAGAGACTGAGAAAGGCTTTGGAAAGGCAGGCTGGCCCCGCAGCCAGCACCATGCCCTCGTCTGGGCCAGTTACTGTACAAAATGGACAATACACACACATTATTTACAGCCTGTTTTTCACATGATGGAGCAGCTCTTGGCTCGGTCTTTCCTGATCTCTGTGTCATTCAGTAAGTCCGTCCTGCCAGGCATCTGCGATGCCCGCTTCAGTCCCCGTTTGGAGTTGCTGCGCTTCAAGTTCTTGTGCACCCTGTTCACCGAGGCAAGCGTGGTCACGTGAAACACATCCCGCACGCTGTTTTCCGAGACCTTGGAGGAGCACTCTGCATAGGCCACTGCCCCGATCTGCCGTGCCAGCGCACTGCCCTGCGATCCAGAGAGGGTGGGGAGAGGAGGAAAGGAGGTTAGGACGTCAGCGCTCCGCAGAGAGCATCCTTTCACACCACGTTCAGCTCGGTCTGTGCTGGCGGCCCAACGAAAGCATGGGCACAGCGGGGAGCCACTCCCACGGCATTTATTCATCACCTCCGTAACTGAAGCGCAAGTGTGTGCAAGGGCACTAGGTGTGAGCGTGGCCTCCCGAGAAGACAGTGATGCCAGGCGCCACGTGCCTGCGTGCTGCTCTCCCAGCAGCAGCCGAGCTTTGGCTCTGAAGCAGAGGTGCACCCTCCTCCCGACAGCTCCCCGTCCGGAGCCCGTGCAGGGCCAGCGAGCCTGGAAGACCCGCCGTGCCCAAGTCAGGATGCAGCTGCAGGTCACTGCAGCTCCTCAGCAGCAAGCTGTTACCACTACCAGGCCTCACCCTCCCCGGGGGGAGGAACCCGAGCCCAGCTCTGCACCAGAGATCTGGCTGTCAGCCAGCCGGGCACTTGCTCCTTGACCTGGTGGGGCCCAAGCACGAAGCAGGCTTCCAAGGGTGCTGGACCCTGGGGTGCTGACCCTTGTCACCCGCACTGTGCTACCTCCTCAGCTGAGGGCCTGCACAGCCCCTCTCGCCAGGGCCATCCTCTGGCCCCCAGAAGTGGCTGTGGGTCTCCACAATGAGGAGCTGGGGACAGAAGAGTCCAGCAGCAGACCCTCCAGCCACGACTCGCCTCCTCGCCAGCAGTGGTTGCCCCCAACACGGAACCTAAGCAGAAGAGTCACTTGCAGAGCAGAAAGAGCTATGCTGTGCTAAGAAACACAGAAACACCTCCTGCGCCCTCCCCTTTAGATGGTTCAGCTTGTCAAATCAGGCATCTCCACCACCTTTGAGGAAAGACATTTCAGCTACCAACCAGAAGGTTGTTCAGCAGAGCATCAGGAATAAGTCAAGTTCTCCCCAAGGGCAGGGAGAAGAGTGCTGCGAGATGAGCAGCTCAGAGTCTGCTCCATTAGCCAAGACCAAAACAGCTTCAGGCCAAGACCTGGCTCAGAGGGTCACTTGCTGCTGAGCTTCCTTGTACTAATACGCCTCGAGAAAAGCCCCCGCCTCCCTCCCTGGGAACCCTACGGGGTGGCTGCCGAGACCCACCTGCTCGTGAGTGACAGGGATGAGGCGCTGCTTGGAAAGCTCCCGGAGGGTGTTGAGGTCTGTCCGCATGTCCAGCTTGCAGCCAACCAGCACAATCTTTGCATTGGGGCAGAATTCTTGAGTTTCCCCTTGCCACTGCAGAGAGGACAAGAGAGAGGAAATGTTCAGAGGCAGCTTGTGCAACAGGCACCGCAGGAGACCAACTGGCCCCTCCACATCAAGATGATTCTGGCAACAGGCAGCCTGCAGAAGGACAAAGGTTGGAAACTCAGAGGCAGTCGCAGGGTCTCAGCCCTTTGCACCCAGCCCCTTTCAGACCGGGCCTAGAGCCCCGTCTAAACCCCCTCAGCCCTGGAGGAAAGTGCAGGCCAGGAGAATCAGGACATCAGCTCGTATCGGCCAGCACCTTCCAGCCACAGCTCTTCCATGCCTCCCGGCCAAGGACAGGACTCCGAAGCCCTGACTCGTGGCCTCGGTGATGCACAGCAGTGAGCTGCGCTCCCCCCTCTCTGCAGGGGAACGACACGCAGGAGCCCTGGCCCCCAGCACCTCCTGACCATCAGAACATGCTCTGCCCAGCCAGCCTGACCCGGCACGTCTCCGCGCAGGACCTGGAGCCGAACAAGCCGGAGCCCTGGGACTGCTGCTGGCAGCCACTGCAGTGCCCGTTTCATGCTCGCGTGCCTCAGGCCCGCAGCGCCCCATCCCAGGCCTGCGGCGGTTTTGTCCGTGCTGAGGCCGACGTGCCCAGATCTCGGGAAGCGGGAAAGGGCTGCAGGTCGAGGACACGGCGGACGGCGGCCGCCACGGCGAGCGGGGCTCCGCGTGCCCTCATCCCCAGTGAGCGTGCCGGCGAGGAACGGCTCTGGACGCTGTGCCGAAGACGGGAATCACGGGGCAGGCAGCTCTCAAGGTTCTGAATATAACATGAGGCTCTAATGGGATCGTCCTGGAGAGCAGGCTTCAGAGGCCAAGCCTGTGGTGCGTATGGCTTTTCCAAACTGGGGTCACAGCTGTTAAGATGGTGATTAGCTCATCAGGGCACTTTAACGACTGTCACAGGTAGGGATGGGAATAACTAGAGTGCCTCTCGGATAACTTTCTGCGCACTTGTCCCAGTATGTCCTGCAAACAGGCTCAGCCTAAGCTGCCACCTCCTGCCCTGGGTCTCTGGAGACCTCTCTTGGGTATGACTATGGAAAAATAATGACCGCACGGTCTGGTGCACAGACCTGGGACTCCAAAGGTCACCCTTGCTGAGCCTTTTGGAGCACAGTCAGCAGGGAGCTATTTGCACAGCACACTCATTATTTGTTTATCATGGGGAGCCACATTTTTAAAGACATTAAGACATTCAGAGTATAGTTACAGCTAGGGAAATAAAGAGCTGAAGCAATGGAAGGTCAGGGCAAACATCCACTTCCTTGGCACTAATGGACTTTTTAGAGCTCCAAAAAATGAATGCTCAATCTGCAGCTAAGTGTCTGCAGCAGTAAATAAAACCATCACCTGTGACCTCTGCCAGAGGAGACTTGCACAGTCGCCATCGGTGTGCCAACACCCTGCTTGCATGTCTAGTGCTTTTGAAGTAACGGGCAGATGATAAGCAGAGATACCACTGGCTAAAGGTGTCATTTGGAATTAGCAATTTCCTGCCACAGGAGCTGACGGTAAAGCCTATACCCTAGGCAATTAGAAGAAGAAAAAAATCCCACCACCTGGTGTCCATAACCTGGTGGGGAAAGGAAGTGCTAAGGATGACACAGGTTACATTTGGTCAAATATCTGAACAAAGCAACTGCAAAATAAGGAAAACATTTCTTTTCCACGAGGAGATTGGCTCATATTTGCTCCACCATGAACTGCCCTCCCTGCTGCCAGGGACACTCGTCTAGCGGGACTCGCACGCATCTCCACCCCGCCGGCACACGCCGGGCTGCTCGGCTTGTGGAAGTCTCTGGTGTCGGCCACAGGCTGTCAAGGGCTAAAGCGCCAGGAAGAGGAGGATGCTATAATGCTTTCGGAGCTTTCGGATTTACCCAAGGGGTGAGAATCCCCAAAGAGATGGAGCTATAGGGTCACCTCTAACCAGCAGAAGGTCACGGATGTCCGTAATGACGTAGGGTTCCCTGGTCCGTGGAGTGGTGTGACCCCCTTCTCACACAGCCGACACCCACGTGGGGAGCTGAGATCTGCTGCACTGTCAAGACCTGTCTGAATGAAGGCACCACCCCATGAAAACCAGCTTCGTACAAACTGAAAAGCTGTTTGTTTGCCTTCTCTCAGGTGGCTCCTTCTCCTTCACTTGTACATGCTGTTTATATAAACTAGGGTCCTACAAATCAAAAGCGAGTTCCTATTTTGCATCCCAGATGGGCAGCAATAATAAAGATTTCCTCTGCTGAATTAGCATCTTTGCCCACGGCTGGAAGAGGCACTGTTATTCTCCTTAGTCGCCTGATATCAAAAGCTAAACCCCATTTCAACTTCACGGTGCCTTAGGAATTCTCCTCACCTCTGTAGGCTGTAAGCCTGCACCAAAGGAAACCAGGCATCTACTCAGAGGCACTTAAGAAATCCCTTGTGATTTAGGGTTTATTTTAAGCCACCATATCAAAAAGACATTGCCTAACAGTATTTGAAGCATCTGTGAGGCTGCACAGGGAAGACCTTGCACTGAGCAGTGCAGAGTCTCACATAAAGAGTATCTGCAGAGAGACACATAAATAAATGTCAGCTCCAGCTAATTATTAGTGGGTTTGCAGCTCGTTAAGGTGTAAGCAATTTGCTTGCATTATTATTCTGCTGACTCGCAAGCTGAGGAGTGAATTCTCTGAGTCCACATGAAGCATGGCTGCCTCTGCCCAGCAAGCTCTGTACTGGGAACTGCTTGGGAGTTGAACACTGAGCCATTGACCGCGTTGTCTGAGGGGTCTTTGTCCCCTCACCAGGACACTGGAGCCCCAGCTCCGCTTCTCAGCTCTTCCAGCCGCTGAATAAGAGGCTTTTGCTTCAGCACAACATTTGGCAAAATGCAGAGGGGCTGAAAGGGCAGTCACCACGCTGTGACGTGCTCAGACAGCGGCCAGTCCAGCCCCAGGAGCTTGGGGCTCATTGAGGAAAATGACAGGAATCACTTACGGTCTGCAGTGCCCGTCACTCCTCAGTATCTCAGAGGGCTTCACGAGCTGGATGCTAGCCATGACTCACCGCTGGGGCAGGATGCAGCGGCAAACGTCCTCCTGCACAGCCGGGAGAGCGCACCGAAACCGCAGCTCCCTGAACGTCCCGGAACGAGGCACGGAGCAGCCAGGACCAGGGCGCTCCAGGATGAGAAGGGTAAGGAGGACATTTAGCAGCTCCCCGGGCAGCACCCTGCGCTGCTGGATTTCGTGCTGTCGCACGGATGCCGCCCTCCCCTCCGGGCTCCGCACGCCCGGGCCCGCTGGAGCCGGCCGGGGGTGCTGCACCGTGGGCCACGTCCCCGCGGGGCTCCCGGGGGCTGGCAGAGCTGCCCGCCAGGAAGAGCGGCTCTGCTGCAAGGTGCTACCTGCAGGCAGACGCTCCCAGCTGCTAATGCAGGCCTGGGCTAGTCTGCTCTGTCGGGGTGACAGCGTTCAAGGCCCCGCGTGCTCTCCAGTCCAGTGGCATTGTGCCACTTCATTTTATTCATGTACAGGCTTGAAATTCAGTGCCCGCAGCTCATTATTCTTGTTGTCAAGCTGTAGGGAACTGATTGCTGTACTTTCTGCTGTGCAGATGCTGAAATGAGGGGACAGCCAACAAACTGAGCACTCTGCTTGCATGGAAAAAGGCACCAGGGGCCACCTCTCGACTGCTGCAAGCAATTCATAACACACTAACTGGTGGTTACGCTAACAAGGGATGCACGACACTTTCCAAGGTCTTCATTAAAAACAGAACAAATGCCCTGCATTTCCCTCTCTCCCCCCATTTGCACATGTGCATACACACAGATACCTCCCCTGCAAGCTACCATGAGCTACATTATCCACAGGGCTCCTTTCAAATGGAAATATCTTGCTTTCTGCTACAGCCAATATGAGGATTGGCAGCAGCAGACCATCCTCATCTGCGTATGCCAACTCCAGCTAAGGTCAGGCCACTTGGGCCAGAGCTTCCAGCCCTGATCACAGCGCCTGAGAGCAGGACCCCAAACTAGCCCCACGTGCTGCTGCAGAACACCCCGTCTCACAGGCGAGGACCCCTGCCAGGCGCTGACCTTCTTGAGCACGCTGTCCAGGGTCTCCGGGCGGCTGATGTCGAAGCAAATGAGCACCGCATCTGAGTCGGGGTAGGCCAAGGGACGGACGTTATCATAATACGCTGAGCCTGCAGAGAGGAGAGAGAGGAGAGTTGTGAGCAGAAAGTCTCGTCTCACCAACTGCCTGTACGGGCAGGCTAGAAGCCGTAGCCTTCTCTGTCAAGCAAGAGATCTTTTAATTCCAATAAGAGCTGGGGACATCATGGTTAGCAAGCTGGTCTCTTGAGAAATACAAGACAAAAACTGCACATCAGCACCCAGCCAACAACGCAAATACCTGCTATTGAGGGTCAAGGTCCTTCTGATGAAACTACAGCCCATCTCATCTCTCATTCAGAACAGCATAGCCTAGGGTAAATGACATACAGAGGTGCACAGAGGAAACCGTGCTCTCCATGCAGCCCTGCTTTCCCAGAGCTCTGCTGGCTCCTGTCTCTTCCCCGCAAACACCAAAAAGCCATTGGCACTAGAGAGCCTGCTGCAATCACACCAAGTACAACGAGCAAGACAGCTGTCCTGAGATATCCCAAGGTTTTGTCCTTGTGTTCTTAGACTTATCCCTTTGGAGACTAGAAATAAATGCAACTTTTGCACCCCTCTCCCTCCCGAGTAAGCATCTGGTCAGCAAGAGGCAGTGGAGCCGTGCTGGCAGGGCATGCTGGCACTCTGCAGAGAAGGGAGCTCGGAAGGGCTGTGATATTGTAGAGCAACACATGCCTCTCTCCACCCTTGCGTATTTGTTCTGTTACTTGTCATGCAGTTGCTGCAGCACTAACGGCAGCAAGGTGTAGCTGAGAGGAGGCAGCAGACAAGGAATGCTGCTGCTGCTGTCGCAGCTGGTTCATCTGTGTGCGTTTCAAACACAGACATGGATTGCATTCATTTTTATGGAGCCCTCTCACTAGAGCAAAATAGCAGTAATGCATTTGTGCTCCTACTCCCTCCTGCCTGGTTATCTTTATAGAGGGGAGCTTGCTCCCAGAGATTGTGAGAATTTAAGACAGGTAAAAAAAGAGCTGCCTTCTGCACTGGATTTATACTGGAAAAAGTCAGACAGATTCTTTTTTGTATATAAAAGATGTGCCAGGATTTGGAGAACAAGCTATAAATCAGAGGGGATGATTCTGTATTCTGCAGGCTCTCTCAGTGAGCAGGCAGAATGCCCAGTCCGAATCCAGCACGGCTTCTCACACACTCGCACACACATACGCACGCACAACCCTTCGGTGCAAATCTCAGCCATTAGAGTCATTGTCCCATAATGTTTTTATTTGAAGTGCATTCTGTGTACGATTGTAAATGCCTCAGCAAACAGTAATGGAGCAATCAGCTCATTGCTACTTAAAAACACTTTTTCAGTTTTATATTTGGCTTTACAATGGCTGAAACTTCCTGGAGGGATGAGAAGCAGATGTTTATTTATCAAGAGGGGAAGCAGAGACACCAGAGTCCTTGTTGAGTTGCCTCCTCCGAAAAAAGACTCGCCCGCCCGAGGCTGAGGAAACAGGATGCGCTTCCTGCGCGGCGCCCTGGGAGAACTCGGAGCCAGCGCTTTCCCACCCCGGGAGGAGGGTGGAGCACCCGGCCCCGGTGTCAAACGGCTCCTTGATGAAGTTCGGCACCTGATGAATTATGGATGATGGTGGCTTATGGTTCCGGGAGGACGAGGATCTGCCTCGGCTGAGCGTGCGAGAGAAAGGGCCGATTCTCCGCGGGGGCCTCGGGCTCCGGGGCTGCGCTGGGGCTCACGGCCGGTCCGCAGCACAGAGCGGGGCACGGCCCCCCGGCACGGCCGCGGCCAGGGCCAGGGCCAGGGCTCTCCCGCTGCACGCCAGGCGCCTCGCAGAC
The DNA here is from genome assembly GCF_036370855.1 of Dromaius novaehollandiae. Lineage (NCBI taxonomy): Eukaryota > Metazoa > Chordata > Aves > Casuariiformes > Dromaiidae > Dromaius > Dromaius novaehollandiae. Next base: position 11,462,635 of record NC_088119.1, on the reverse strand, counting down.
ACCCCGATGGCTGCGCGGGACGAAGCCGGGAGAGCAGACCCCGCCGCAGCCACCTCTCCTCCGCCCAAAGCCCGCAGGGGAGAGGCTGAGCGCCGAGATGTGTCGTCTCCTCAAATCCTGCCCAGCTCCAAGGAGACTGGGATCCAAGGACGTCCCGGGCGGTCCGTGCAGGAACCTGCGCGGCCTGCGGTGCCGAGGCGTGCTCCAGCTGGCAGTGCCGGCCGTGCCCGTGCGGCCCCGCCAGCCCTGCAACAGCCTGGGGCAAGGGCCCTGCGACTTGATGCTCATTTGGATTCACCACGAGATCCGCAACAGGTACGTCCAGCTCCTCCGGACGACAGCCGTGCTGCTGCCGGCCTGCAGAGCATAAAGGCATCGGCACCCCCACGCTCCTGGCACTTAGCAAAGCCACTGCCGAGATCTTTTTTCATGCAAAGTCACTGCAAAGAGAAGCAGCTGGGATCCAGCACAGAAGAAACAGACCCTGATCCTCTGCAGAAAACCCAGCCCTCTTCCTAGAGGGAAAGTCATGCTCTCTCCATGGAAACAAGCCGTCCCCGCTGTGCCTTCGCCAGCTCTGGGGACAGGGGATTCAGGCTGGTGCGCAAGGAGGCAAGGTGCGCGGGGGCAACCCTGCGTCCCGGGCTTGCAGACTGCTGATGCTCCAGCATCGGGCTGGCGTGAGCAAACTGCTCCCTCCCGTATTCCTGCAGCGCAGCAAGGTGATCCCGTTCCCGCCGAAGCGGAGGCAGCACCAGGGTCCCCTTCAGACAGGTTACCAGACAGGCTGTGGATCCAGCGCTGCTTCTGCATGCTCAGACTCGCTGGATCCTTTCTCGGGGCCATGCCTTTTCCCCAGCGCGCAGAAAGGTGCCTGCCCCAGGCAGGGGCCCCTGCCTCACCTGTCAGGAAAGCGTTCCCACACCCGTCCTCTCCCTGCCGTTCCTCATTTTACGTAAGCACTGCAGATAAATCTGCCCCCCTCACAGCCCAGGAACGCTCCCTCTTGTAGAGGTGGGGTTGGCTCCTTTCAACACGAGCATTGCTACCGCAAGCTGTGTCATAGCAACCTGCTGCTTCCTCCGGCAGCTCTGCCGGGGGCAGAGCCCGCGCGCCACGAGCAGCCAAGCACAGCCCGGGCGTTATCTGTGCAGCCGCAGGGCTGCCGCTGTCCCCGCTCCGGTGCCAGGCGATGCGTTCCCCCCATCCGTGAGCCGCAGGAGCGAAGATCCCTGCGCCGACGGGGAGGAGGCGAGGGAAGGGTTGCTCTAGGTCAAGAGCCTCATTTTCTTAATGAGATCAAAACTGCCTTCGTATTCAATAACCTTCTGCTCCCAACTCCAAAGAGCAGGAGCTGGCACCTTCACGGGCAGCTCGACTCACACGTCCTCCTGGCAGCTGTGAGAGCCGATGCTTGCAGCCTCTGCTGCAGAGCAGCTCTGCCCCATCCCGGGGGACCGAGGGAGGCGGATGGTCCGTGGCGTCCGGCAGAGCAGGGGAGCTGCTGTGCTCCAGACTCGGGTGATTCCCAGCTTTCTTTAGAGAGGTCTCTGTTGAACAGGGAATTCTCTTTGGGGGATTATTGCTTTAGCTTTTGCATCTATTACTTTTTCATTGAGCTTGACATTTAGAAAAGAAACCAAAACACAAAAGCCTCAGTTCCTTCAGCTCCAGGTCTCCAGTTTTATTAGATCTGAGTACTCAGTGCCTCTCGGATATTCCAGCAAGACACCCTAGAGACCTATAGTCTGGCACTTCCAAGCACACATGCACCCAAGGCTTGTGTGTCTGCAGATCCAGCCTCCCTTTACTGCGTGAGTCATTCTCCCACTTGGCACCCAGGTTTGCATGAAACGGGACCTATCTGCATCTGGTTGTGATTAAAGAGAGAAAACTGGAGCAAGCTGGCCACCAAAAGCAGCTTAAAAATAAAATCCACGCTGTTGCTGTCTGAAATTCAGAGGCAGATCCAGCCATGAATAGCTCCTCTTCCTTATCAGCTGGCAGCCCCTCGAAATACCTGGCGTGACTCTGCCAGGGAGCCTGCTCTTGGGCAGCGGACAGAAATGTGCTGTTTCATCTACACCAACATGGTGTTAATCTTCATTTGTTCCTTATTAGCTGTTCTGAGAGATAACGAGCCTCCTCACACAGGCACCCTCCATCCAACGACAGCACACTGCAAACCAGGAAAGCAAATATGCATGCAGAGCCACGATCCGCTCCGCAAGGGGCTCCCACCACCCCCAGCCGGCTCTGGCTCGAAACAGAGAAGAGCACTGCCAAGGCCTACGTTTTTCAGCACTGCACTTGACTCGGAGGTTTCACTGTAAGCTCTTCCCATACAGCCAGAACTGCTGCAGCGCAGGCTGCTTTCTGTAGGGACAGCCAAGAGCATCCGCACAGAAGGAAGCAGAAATTCATCCCAACTTTCTGAAGTGCTGCATCAACAAGCCCAAAGAGCACTGGGTCACCTCCCAGCAGACTTTAAAGAGACTCCAGAGGATGTTCTTTGCTAGAGAAAACCCACTGCCAGTGCAGCCAAGCCTTTGTCCAGAGAACCAAGCTGCCGCAGTATCCTGACCTCCATCCATGGCAAGAGGCCTGCACCACTTCTCAGCCAGCATCAGACGCGAGAAGACAACCCCTTCCACTACCACGGATCCGAGCCGTTCCTCGCAGAGCTTCGCCAGCCCCCAGCTCTCCAGCACTTCCCAAGACGGGGGCTCAAACCCTTCGGAGTCCCTGTGTATCAGGGAATATGTGCTCAGTGCTTCCCGGGGTTAAGCAGGGCTTCCTGGATGTGAATCCACAACTCCAGCTGGCAAAGAAATTTATCTGGGCAACAGCGTACTAGTGGCAAAAGCTATGACTAGAGGGGCACGACTCCGAGCCCCTTCCTCACCCTCACAGGCTGGATAGGGAGCCCTCCAGGCCCGGAGCACAGCCATGCAGCTGCAGCAGTGGTCTGCTCAGGGACTGGGGACGCAGAGGATCAGTCACCACTTCCCTTCCCCACATTCATGTTCCAGACACTGCCATCCTGGTTAATATTACATGAAGTGCCAGTGAGTGTGATAGCTCTCATGATGAGTTGCTTCTCTGGCAGTGCAGATGATGATGAAGGTGTTAATAACAACATGATATTTTATTTATATCACACCTTTAAAACTGAAAAAATCCCTGTGCAAATCAGAGACGTGCTGGGCATGGAACAATCCACCCAGCTGCTTCCAGCCTGGGCCTCAATGGTGCACAGCAGCCCACGGAGAAAGCCGCCGCTGAGGACGGAGAGGGCAATAGCTGGGGCAGCTCGGAGCGGTGCAGCTGGGTGCTCCCCTCCTGGCACCCAGCACCCACCTCCCCGGGAGAAGCTGGCCTCGGTACCACTTTGAATGCACTCGCCCAATGCATGCAGCTCATTTGCATGAGAAAGGCACATATCCCCGTATAACAGCCCAGCTATTGTCTCCTCCCAGGGCCCATCGAGGGGGAAGCATAAAAATGCTGGATTGAAAACCTGACAGTGAATGAAAGAGGCAGAAGTGGCAGCTGTCCCAGACACCCTGGGTAAGAACGGCCAGACAGTCCCCATGGTGAGCCTGCAAAAATCTCAGCTGGTTTTCTAAGAAATCCAGAATACTTCAGAGCTGCCATTTCCTCTGCAGATGCACCAAGAGGACACAGAGTCACCCTAAAATACTTCCCCGTTGCTAGAAAGGGGGAAATAAGCCCAGAGAAACAATGTCAGAGTTCACAGTGGAGGGAGGAGGGAATCCAGCTTCGGGGAACACGAGAGCAGCATCAGCTGAACAGCCCCAGAGGTCGTGGCTAGTCCCTTCATCCTCCTGGGTACGGACTGTGAAAGAAATTTTTCTTCCATGTTCTTTTTACTGAACTAAACTGGACCATACAAAGGCCCAGGTGGCATTTAAGGGAAATAGGCAGGTCCCAGCCTGGGCACAGGAGCCTCCCCAGCTAAAGGTGGGCTCAGATACTCATTTACAAGGAGGCAGCTTCACATGCACTCATGTCTGACAGCAGCCTCGCCCATGGTCTCCTCTGCCTCCACGGTGTCCCGTACATGCCTCCAGCTGCCAGTTCCTCTGGAAATACTGCTGGCACTTCCCACTTTGCAAGAACGCCCAAGACAACTCCTCCTCCGCCATGAATCAGTCTGCAAGGTCGCCCACTTAGACCCAGGGAGCCCTGCCTCCAGCATCCCCGGAGGAGTCTCCCAGAGCCAGTCCCTCGCTCACGTGGAACCAGGAGCATGGCAAACTCTGCAGACCTACATCGCTGCCTTGAAGATGTGAGATGCCTTCATAAAGGCAGAAAGCAACATGTGAAGAGAAACGGCTCCACGGCTCCAGGCTCCCCTGGCACACAGACCAGAGCACGTAAATGCCCCTCACACTGCCTGTACCATCAGTACTGATGGGATTTATAAGCAGGGGCCCCGAAATTGGCTTCTGATGCTGCAATAGCTGCACATCAAGGAGACAATGATCTGAACTGTCAGGAGTTCAGAGACCAATTTCATCTTCCCAGTGTGAAACCAGACCCTCTCTCCTGAAAGAAAATCAGAGAAATTTCTCGCTGGAAGATCAGTGAGCAGCAGCATATTCCAGAGCACCCTGCGGGTCCCGGCTCAGCTGGGGCTCGGAGACAGGTTAAGGATCCCTGACCCTTGCCTGGCTGGTTATGGTCTGAAAGGGGGGGAAAAAATGCAGATCCCATTGATTCAAGAAATGTATTTCTGACACTAATACAGTGCTCATTGCGGTCCAGCCCAGAACAGTGACAAGTGGCAGAGACAGGAATTGAAGCACTGGTGACAAAGACGGACACATGATAACCAGGGGCTTTGACAACAGCAAGCAGCACACTCTGAAGCAGGACCTGAGGAATTCAGGGGTCACAGTTTAGAAACAAGAAGCGATCAGTGACGTTAGAGATTAGAGTGAGTCGAACTGAGAGCAGAGCAGACCCAGCGAAACAGGGTCAAACAGAACCACGGCCGTGCCAGGCTCCACCCGGCAGCGAGGACACGACTGTCTGCATGGGAACCGCCAGGCAGATGCACAGCGCGCCGCCACCCCGCAAGCCACGCGGTGCCCATCTGCTGCCCCGCGTCCCCCGCGCTACCTGCAGCAACGTCGCAGAAAGACGAAGCCAGCTGCGGTCTCACTCAGAGGCCGTTTCCCTCCCAGCCAAGCAGGCAGCGCTTTTGACGGTGCATCCACTGCAAGGAGAGCTTCTGCCATCCCTACAGGCACGAACTTCAGAAGGGTTTCACCCACGTGAAGACCACAGTTTGTTCTTCAGAAGTTCGAGCGTGGCAGAGCCTCAGGATGGGAGGGCCCCTTTCCTCCGGGCAGCTAAGCTGGGGTCAGCCAGTTGCCTCAAAGCGCAAAAGGCCCTGCCTGCCAGCGAGAGCAGCACACGGGACGCTACGTCTCTGCCGGAGAGATGGGGCATCCCACCACGGACAGAGGGAGACGGAAAGCAGCAGAGGGGACTGCCAGCCACTGCCAAGCACCTGTAGTCCCATCCTCTGAGGCACACACAAGTAGTAGCATGGCCATCAGCCCCAAGTCTTTTACATAGGCTTTTCCTTTGGCTCGGCTGCACCATTTTTCTTGCTTGTGCAACTTTAGCGTAAACCCCTGAAACCCAGAGAAAGAGGAAACTCTTCCATGACACAGAACAAGCAATCATGTGGAAAGTGTATAACTGAAACAACAGCTAATCAGCTCGGACAATTAACCTCTGCTCCTAATTCTTGTGATGCACTTAAAGTCAACGAGTAAATTACAAAACAGCCCAGCTGGCATGTCTTCAGGATGGACGTGATCAGGATGAAGGGAATGGTATTTGCATGGGCTGAGGTGGCATTTCTGGGCCCTTCTCCAGATCTCATTACTGGAAACTTGTCACTTAACAGGAGGCTGTTCTGCTGGATTTACTGGCAGAAGACGTCCCTGCCAAGGCAGGCGTAGGGCGCTGCTGCCTCACCCAGCCCCGTACCTGCTCGCACGCCGATGCACGGAGGGCTAGAGGCGCTTGCTCAGATGCACGTGCAAACTCTGCAACTTCGAGGCAGCTCTGGAGGCTCCTGGCAGCACCTTCGGGGAAGCATCCCTGCATGTCTCGAGACAGCGGCGGCTGCAGAGGCAGCGCGAGTAGCTGGTCCAGGCTCCGCAGAAGGATGCTGGAGATCCCGCCTGCGGCAGCTGACAAGGGAGACAACCAGGAGCTCCATGTCCCTTCCTGGCACTGTCGCTGTGTCACAAGGGCAGCTGGCACCGCCACAACCTGCCTGTCATCTATTCGATGGGCTGCAGCAAAGAACAGGAGTGGCAAGATTCCCACAGCACATCTGCCACACGCTCTGGGCTTTAGGGAACTTGTCCAAGGGCTGAACGCATGCAATTATCTTTATGCAATGCTGCACATTTCAGGTTTGCTGTACATAAGCAGCAGATCCCTCCTGGCTGCGTGGCTACCAGATAAGGTTTCTCCCCACAGGGAAGGCTGGGCCTGTAAACTTGTGTGGTTTAATTGAGTGGAGATCTTATCTTCAGGACCCGGCACCAAGGGAAAGCCGCATCCTCGTCATCACCACACGGAGCGGGGCCGCAGCGCTTCCCTGCCACGCCGAGGAATCTCACAGGCAGCCGGCTGCCGTCCCACTGGCCCTGCCCAGGCGCAGGAGCACAGCGAGGGGAGAGGGATGCTTGCGGGACGTGCTCCTCCCGCACGGGAGAGCCGTGTCCCAGAGCTGCCAGTGCTGCGCTCCAGGACAGGGTCTGGTCAGAGGTGGAGACAGACCCACTCCACAGAAAGCCCTTCCTTGCCCGGGAGGTGGTGGCAGCCAGCCGGCCATCGCTGCTGGCACTCAGCGCCCTCCCCTTGCAGCCCTCCGGACACGCGGCAGCCTGGCTGGCGGGTGCGGAGCTTTCCAGCCTGGCACAGCCGCGAGGGGACCGCGCGGCCCCGGCGCTACCCAGCAGGACGGGAGGTGCCGCAGGGGCGGCCGCCACCACGGAGCCTCGCGGCACCACGGAGCCTCGCGGCACGCCGTGCCCAGTGCAGCAGCGCGATGCTCCGGGCTGCACGGTACCTGCCGAGCGCAGCTCGGCTCCAGCCCGTCACAGGTTCGGCCTCTGCCCACTAAAGCAAAAGCATTTCGGCGGCTGTTTCTGCTGCAACTCTTGGAACTTCTGTCCCGCTGGTTACTGACCTGCTTGAGAATATGACCCAGCTGCACATATTTTTAGGCCTAACTATGTATTTGTGCTGAGACGGGACACAAGTATGTTACTGCAGACTCCCAGCCTTGATACGGGGCACAGGAGGAGTTATTTTTGTATGCAAAGGGCAGCTTTGCATTTTTTCTCCGCATCAGATTGCAAGCAGCAGCAAACCCTTTGGAGACAGGGCATCCTCCTGCACGAGGAAGAGGTGGCCGCAGCACTGGAGCCGGGCGCTGGGAGCCGAGGCACAGGCAGCCCCAGCGGCCCTGCCGGACTCGGCCCGTTCGAGCCAAAAGCCCCAGCAAAGACCTGCACCCAGGCTGCCGCACGCCGAGCGGTCTCCTCCCGAGAAACAAAGCCTCGACGCAGGCTAAGCCTCAGGCCTGGGGGCCCGGTAGGATCCACGCTCTAGCACCTGCCTTGGGAAGGCACCTCGCGGCACACGCTGCCCGAGTGTGTCCCTCCCGCCGGCACCCAGGGCCGGGAGGGAGCTCGACCAGGGCCGAGCGGCACCGGGGAGGCGACGGGGAAGCCCGGGCGCCTGTGCCAGGCCGGGGCCACTCGCGTGACTGACGGGGGCAGCAAGTCTCCACGCGCTGCTGAGCGGGAGGGAGCTGCCCAAGGCATCCGCTGGGTTTCCCAGGCTGAACAGCCCCGTGAAGGCACCTGGGTCTTGCTGAGAATACAGCTACCGCGTCGCTCCGAGAAGCCCTGCTCCTAGCAGCACCTCGGTCGTTGCGCTCCCTCTCGCACCTCCGATGCACGGAGAGGCAAGGCGCCCGCTCCTTCCAAAGCGTTACTAGCGGTCACAAAACCACCCGCCCTCCAGCACCCAGCTGCACAGAGGCAAGGAAGAAACCCTTCCTGCCAGGTTTCAGTGCTGCGCGTCCGGGAAGCACCCAGCACCCAGCCCTTTTGGGAGCAGCATTCCCAAGCCAGCAGGCATCCCGTCAAACAGGAGTTTCCCTGTGCCACCAAGATATCCGGGCTGTGCGGAGAAGTCGTTTCTGTGCCAAGGACATTCAGCCAACAGACAGCAAAGAGAAGAATTTGCCAGAATGGGAGTCTGAAGAGCAGCAGACTCGTGTTTCCGCGAGGCTCATGAGCGGCGGTGCTGGAGCGCTGTGGCTCCTCGCCTGCCCTCCTTCCCTCCTGCACAAAGAGGCCAAACTGCTTTTCAACGGAGGCTTGAAAAAGACAGCGCACAGCAAAGGCTTTCAGGGGGAATGGGACATCCCCGCTGTGCTGTGAAACAGCACCTGGAGCAATTTCACTCTCACGCTGCCTGGATGTGGCACTGACTCAAACAGAAACAACTGAGAGCTGCAACGGGCACCCGCAGGCGAGAGGAGCCGGGTCAGCACGGCCCTGCGCTCACTTCTCCCGGGCAGGGACGGGTTAAGGCACTGCAGCGGGGCAGAGCCTTTGCCCTCCCCAGGCAGCAGGGTTCCACCCTCGTGAAGGGCTCTTGGTGCTGGAAATTCCCTAGGGACATCTCCAGCCTCAGAAAAACTCAATGGGCAAATGGTTAAAAGGCATTTAAAGGAAATCAGAGGCCCCAGGACAATTTCAGAGCCATTCAATTCCCCTTTGCATCTCTTCACCTCACGACAGTGTCTCTAGCTAGATTTACGGACTCTAACACAGCACAGCCTGCATTCGCCACTCAGCAGGAGAGACAAACGCAGCCCGCGAGGCTTCGCGCCAGGTCGCCCCGCCGGCCAGCCCCGTGCACCCGGGGCGGGGGGCAGACAGCCGCCGTGGCAGCACCATCAGCGCCAGGCGCGGGGAGCTGCTGCTGCGCGTGCGGCCGCGGGGCCGGCTTCCCGGCACGCTGCTCCCGCCCCAGCACTGGGCAGCGCTCGGCTCGCCCCGCGCAGCCGCTGCAGTCCCTAAAGCCTTTCGCAGCCGACTGCAAGGGGGTGGGGGGGATCGGGCATCGGCTCTCCTGCCCAGGTCTCCATCCAGGTCTCTGGAGGGCAGAGAGACGCGAGCTTCAGCTCCGGGTCCTTATCAAGGAGAGGGCAAGTGCCCAAAGGGCACCGGGCTCCGCAGCATCCCCTGCCCTGCCTGGCAGGGAAGGGATTCGGCACCACCGCCGAGCCCTGCCTGCGAGGCCGCTTCGGAGGCCGCGACGGCGAGGGAAGGGGACCCTGGCGCCAGCCGTCCGGCACGAGGAGGGCAGTGAGCCCCCTCCGGGCCCATCAGCCCGGCTGGCTCGACTTGCTCTTGTGCAAAACTTCCTCCACCAGAGCTTCTGCTTACGAGCATCACCAAAGGGTGGTGGAAACTGAAGAGCAGCCTGCAGTCTGCAGCTAAAAATATAGTTTGATTACTAGGGAAAATGGTTGTGCGTGGCTTCGCAGGACTGTCAAGTGAAGAGCTAGCTCCTGCGAATTTCAAATTCCAGCTGCAACAGAAGGGAATTTATCTGGAAAACTGTCTAGTGACCTCTATCTGCAACCAAGCTGTTAAAAAGGGCTTACATTTTTCGTAAGGACAAGGGAGAAAGAATCAAAGTCCCTTTCCCCCCGGCTATAGAGAGAGGAATATAAAACAAACACATAGCTTTTGTTTAAAAAGATCAAAATGAAAGCGTAACAGCATCAGGTGCAGGTGTCAGATACATATGCGCAGCTTTAAAGCCCCTTCACCACATCCTCTCCTTCTAACACGTAAGATCAAAGTCAAACATTGTGCAGAATTCCTAAAAACGCCAGGGCATCGAGCACGCCTCTGCACGCTCCGAGGCTGAAGTCTCCCATCTCGGACACGGCCCCGCAGAGCAAAGCTGGTCAGTGTCCAGCCGAGATGCCCCCAGGCCCTTCTCGCAGGCTGCCACCGGGAAACCCCCGAGCACGGGGCCGGCGAACGGCAGGGGCGCCCCAAACCCCGCCGGCTGCCGGCCGCACGCCGTCCCGGCTCCCCGCGGTGGTCAGGGCTGTGCCGCTGCGGCGTCCGAGGGCTTCGCGCCGCCACGCCAGCTCGGCGGCGCCGGCCGTGCAGCGGCCGCCAGGTTGGAGCCGCCCGCGCACCAAGCACGGCGAGCGGCTGAGCGGAGCCACGGCCCTGCCAGCCCCACCGCCTCGGTGCTTCAGCGCTTCTCCCGCTGCTGCGGCGCCGAGAGCATCTGCCAGCTTGGGCACGGCACGGCACGGCACGGCTCGCGCGGGCAAAGAGAAAAACCCTTCTTCCCCTCAAGACACACCAAGCAGCACAAGCAATGCCTCCCCGGCCAGGAAGCCCCCAGCACAGGCTCAAGAAGCACTTCTTATACATTAGAGCTAGTCCAAGAGTCAGTAGAGCCACTGCTCTAGATAAAGCCAGGCCAACCTGACAGCTTTGATGGATGCAAAATTATAGCAAGGAATTTGAACTTACAAGAGCAAAGAAATTCTTAAGTCATGTGCTAATTCACTGTTATTCTTGGACACCCAGAAGACTTCATTTCTCACTGCGACTCCAGAAACAAAGGGGGAAGAACCAGCAAGTCTGATGCACACGCACTGACCAAGCCCAGCGCTGGCTGCACCACACACGCACGGCGGCCAAGACAGTTGCTGGATGTAAATTAAGAGGCGCACATAAGCTTTGCTAGATGCCAGTATCTTTATCAGCTCTGCATCAGGCAGTTCGCTTGCAACCAGTGCCCCCACCAAAACGTGGCAGCGAGTCTCGGAGGGTGCGTGGAGGGCTGGGACAGCCGCACCTACGGCTTGAGGATGCAGGGAGGCCGAAACAAAACACAAAAAGCAGCGGAGCACGTTGCTACAGGGCGAGCGATGAAAGGGAGCGCGTCCCCACAGCGCATTCCTCGCCGAGGTGAGGTCTCCTGTCGCAGGGCGCTGCTTGTTTTCTTCCCCATTCCCTCCCCGCCTCGCCGCGCACCCCAGAACTGGTTTTGTCGCTACTCGCTGGTGTCCCCGGACGGCCAAGGACGGGGCGGCGCTGAGGCACGGGGAGCCCCCGAGGCAGCGCGGGGCCGCGCGAGGGAGGCGGCCCCCGCGCCAAGAAACCCCCCGAGGGGGCACCGCGCCGGGGGCGACACCGCCGCAACCGCCCGGCGCCGCCGCAGCCCCCGGGGAGCCCCGAGCCCGGGAGAGCGCCCCGAGGGAGCCCCGGAGGAGCCCCGGGGGGGCGGCCCGAGGGGACCCCGAGCCCCGGGGGGGCAGCCCGAGCCCGGGGGGCGGCCCGAGGGAGCCCCGGAGGAGCCCCGGGGGGGCGGCCCGAGGGGACCCCGAGCCCCGGGGGGGCAGCCCGAGCCCGGGGGGCGGCCCGAGGGAGCCCCGGAGGAGCCCCGGGGGGGCGGCCCGAGGGGACCCCGAGCCCCGGGGGGGCAGCCCGAGCCCGGGGGGCGGCCCGAGGGAGCCCCGGAGGAGCCCCGGGGGGGCGGCCCGAGGGGACCCCGAGCCCCGGGGGGGCAGCCCGAGCCCGGGGGGCGGCCCGAGGGAGCCCCAGAGGAGCCCCGGGGGGGCGGCCCGAGGGGACCCCGAGCCCCGGGGGGGCAGCCCGAGCCCGGGGGGCAGCCCGAGGGAGCCCCGGAGGAGCCCCGGGGGGCAGCCCGAGGGGACCCCGAGCCCCGGGGAGGAGCCCTGAGCCCGGGGGGCAGCCCGAGGGAGCCCCGGAGGAGCCCCGGGGGGGCGGCCCGAGGGGACCCCGAGCCCCGGGGGGGCCCCGAGCGGCGCCGCTGCCCCGCGCCCGCACCCACCGGAGGTGTCCCACATGTTGAGCTCGGTGCGCTGCTTGTCGATCTCGAAGCTGGCCGTGTAGTTCTCGAAGACGGTGGGCACGTAGCTCTGGGGGGAGAGAAGGGAGGTGAGCGGGGGGGAGCGGAGCGGAGGGGGGGGGGGGAGCCGCGCCCCCCGCCCGGCCCCGCGCACCTCGGGGTAGCAGTCCTTGGCGAAGACGTGCAGCAGCGCCGTCTTGCCGCACTGCGTGTCCCCCACCACCACGATCTTGCACCGCGCCAGCTGCCCCTCCATGGTGCGCGCCCGCGCCGCCCGCGCCGCCGCTTTACCGGCGCCGCCCCGCCCCGGCGCCGCCCCCGCCCTGCGGCCGCCAACCGGGCGCCGCGAGGGGCCGGGCCGCACCGCCCCCGCCGCCCCGGCCCCCCCCCGGCCCCCCCGGCCCCGGGCCGCGGCTCCGCTGCCCGTCAGGGCGCGGCCGTCCGCCGCCAGATGCGGCAAGAGCAGCGGCGGGGAAGAGCGAGCCTGGAGCGGCGGGAACCGGGGTGTTTGGGCAGCGGAGCCGCGTTTACTAACGGGCTGGGGGGGGGGGGGGGGCAGGTGGATTTTCCTGAAATCGCGGCCGTTTTTGCTGTATAAATATTGGTGCTGGCCTGAGGTGGGGACGGGCGAGCAGCGGGGACGTGGCCGGGCAGGGGGCCCTGCCGCGGCGGTACCCGACGTGCCGCGCTCGCCGAGCCCCTGCCTGCGCCTTGGCCCCGCCGGCGGCCGCAGGGCTCCGGGCCGCGGGACGAACCGCGGGGCCGAGTTAGGTGACAGGCTGCGAAAGCCGAGGCAAGTCCGTGACGTGGTCAACGGGTCAAATCAAATACAGTTCAGGCTTCCCAGTCAGTTCCTCCTTCTGCTGCTTTGCAATGCGCATTGCTGCAGCACCTCGGTGCCTCCTCGCCTTGCCTTGAGCAACGCCGCGAAGATCCGTCACCCGCACGTTTCCTCGTCCCCTCCCCAAGCAGGAGGTCGCGCAGGACTGCGTCTTGTTTTGTAAGGCCCGTAGGGTTTCTGTGCCCCTCTGTACGCGTGCCCCTCGCTCAGCGTTACGTGGAGCAACACCCAACGCAAAGCGAAGGGCGCTGTGCTGGCGGCTGAAGGTAGCGGAGTGCCGGGTGGCCACAGGTGTGATCCAGAGCCGGCTGTTCCCCTGGCAAACACCCCTTCTGCAAGAGCTTTGCACCATGTTTCTCAATAGGAATTAATTTTTGCTTCCAGGCAGCAGATTACTGTGACCCTGCTTCAGAGGAGAAAACTTCCTCGGTCCCAAATGCTGGAGGCCGTTGCAAAGCCGCCCTGGGCCTGGCGTGACGTCCCCCGGGGAGGGAGAGCAGCTGCCAGCGCCTTTTGCTCAGAGCCGCTTGGGGCACTGCCGCTGCTGAACCTCAGGTCCCATTTGGTGCAATGCACCTTTTGGCAGGCAACACTTGCAAAATATCTGTTAGAAAACCTACCGTCGCGGTACGAATTGTCAGAGGAGGACGCAGAGCGAGACGTGCTGGGAGCCTGCTGTGACTGTCGCCACGTCTGGCGAGGCAGCAGACGGCTCCCACACGCTCGCTCCTGACGATGCTCCTCCAGCGGCCGCATCCTCCCTTGCAGAGCCGTGCTCTCGGGCATTTGCGTTGCTCGTGCAAATTAACTTGGCTGTGGGATGTTTATGTTTTCTGTACTGGTGTGCAAAGCAACTAGAGGACCTCCTCAGGACCCGAGCAAGGGAGACGTCTGGGAAGCAGCCAGCCTTCCCCAACGACCCCGCAGCCGAGACCTGGCGCCGCGACGCCCCGGTCCTGCGCCTGCAGCGAGCCCCGCAGCCCGCTCCTGCACAGCCGGTCAGCGGCCCTGGACCTAATTTTAGACAGGATGAAGCAAGTGAACTTAGCCAGGTGCCCCGTTCTCCACGCTGCGGCCCGCTCCCCCGCAGGACGCAGGCCTGCACCTAGCAAGAGGCACCCGAGCGTCACCCCTGAAGGCACCAGCAGAGCTCAGGCCCGTCCCGCTACACACATGGAGCCCCGTCCGCATCTTCAGGGCGGGTGCCCTGCTGCTTTGCACGCATCTTTGCTGTTCGTCTTGGTCTGCATCACCCTATTTCTGCTCTGGGATTTTCCCTGGTAAGACTAGGATGGAAATAAGGGAGGCGCTTGAATGCTCCTTTCTCATCGGATCTATTCTTAAATATCTCCTTGAACTCATCAAATATGTGAAAGAGCTAGAAATTTGTCAGGCAAAACTGCAGAATATTGCTGACTGTTAACATTCAACAGTCAAATCACTGAGCCCTGAACAGTGTCATCTGATGGATTCCCCCAGAAGACGAAGAGGTGGAGTAGCAGCGGAGTTTGGATGCACACAGCAGAGATACGCATCAACAGCAATCAGGTTAAGAGAAGGGAAAAAAGTCCCAGGCAAATCCCCTTTCATGTGTCCGGCCCGTTTACGTTCTGCGCTAGACTGATGCTGATGTGACTCGCTGCTGGCGTTAATGAAGTCCGCACCTCTGGGTGAGCAGTTTAATTTATGTGAGCAAGCCAAAGCTCGTTACGGCAGCCCAGGAGCGCTGTCAGATGGAAGCAGCATCCTTCAGCAATTGCCGGGACTGAAGCACGGAGGCACCGACTGACACAGCCGCTGCTGGCGAGGGCGCAGCCGGGGCGTGTGGCGGGGACACAGCCCTGCGTCGCAGCCGCGGACCCCCGTGTGCCCGGGGGGCCCTGGCGCCTCTGCAGCCGCCGCCGGAGGTGAGCAGCCCCTTTTTGGTGCCTCCCTGAGCAGACCCCTCCTTCGCACCCGTGCCGTCCGGCCCCCATCACGCCGGCGGCAGAGACGGGCGGGGCGCAGGGATGCTGCCAGCCACCCCGGTCCCCACTGCCGCGAGGGCTCGGAGGGCGGCTCGGCCGCGGGGCCGGGGCAGCCGGCGCTTCCCGGGTCGCCGAGCCCCGGGAGGGACGTGCGGGCGGGGAGCGCCAGCACTGACGCGCGGGGCATGGCCGGACCCTGTGGGCCGCTGACACCCCGCCACGACTCTGAAACGGGTCCGGAATTAATAGCTGAAGCAACCCGATTTTCGGCGGTGCGGGTGAACCACCTGCCACGCGAGGCGCCTGCCGCTGCGGGGCTTGTGCACGTCGTGCCGCGCAGCCACGGCGAGCGCGCAGGGGAGGCTGGTGTTTTCGGCAAGGTGAGACGTGCCGACCGAGCAGTCGGCCCCTGGCCGGTGCACGGTGCGCGGGCGCTAGGCATGGATTTTAAGACTGTAATTATCGGTAAATGGTTGGTGCCACGGTGGAAGGTCGAGGTTAAGGAGAAGATCCTCTCGTCGGCGGCTTTCTCCGAGGGTGCGCGAGCGTTAGCGGGGCGTCCGCCTCCCGGGGCGGCTGCAGCGGGGTCCGGGAAGGGGCCTGGCGCCCAGCGACAGCCGCTGGTCCCGGCTGCGGCACGGGGGAGCGGGAGCAGCCGCGGCTCTCCGTGCGGGCGGCGCTGCTCGCGGGAGCCGCGGCCGGAGCGGGCGGGGTTTCCTCGGTGCCTCGCGCCCGCGGGGAGTGAGGCCACGTCCCCGAGCACCCCGGGCACCTGACAGGGCCCCGTTGTCTCCGGGAGGGGAGCAGCCTGCGGAGCCGTGTCAGCGGAGCCGGGGTCAGCTGGGCTGCTCCGTCCGCGCCCAGGCGGCGCCCAGCCCGGGGCGGCCTCTGCCGGTGCCCCGGCACCGGGACGGGCACCGGGGCCGCCCGCAGCCTCGCCCCGGGCCGCCCGCCGCGGCTCCGCACTCCGGGTTTTCGCCGCCCCCGCCCCGCCCCGCTCCGGTCCCTGCGGCCGCGCCCTGTTCCGGGTTTTCCCCAACCCCGACGCCGACCCCCGCCCCGCTCCGGGTTTTCCCCCGCCCCGACCCCCGCCCCGCCCCGTCCCGCGCGGCCGCGCCCCGCTCCGGGTTTTCCCCCGCCCCGACCCCCGCCCCGCCCCGCCCCGCCCCGCCCCGCGTTTCCCCCGCCCCCGGCCCCCGCCCCGCCCCCGCGGCCGCGCCCCGCTCCGCGTTTTCGCCGCCGCCGCCGCCGCTCCCGCTCTGCGCCGCTCCGCCATGTCCGCCCCGCCGGCCCCCGCCGAGCCGGCCCCGGCCCCCGCCGCAGCCCCCGCCGAGGCGGCCCCGGCCCCGGCCCCGGCCCCCGCCCCCGCCGCGGCCCCCAGCCCCGAGCCGCCGGCGGGCGGCGGGGACGCGGCGGCGGCCGAGCACCGCGCGCTGGTGCTGACGGGCTTCGGCGGCTACGAGAAGGTGAAGGTGCAGGCGCGGCGCGGCGGCGGCCCACGGCCCGGCGAGCTCTCGGTGCGCGTCCGCGCCTGCGGCCTCAACTTCGCCGACCTGCTGGCGCGGCAGGGGCTGTACGAGCGGCAGCCGCCGCCGCCCTACTGCCCCGGCATGGAGTGCGCCGGCACCGTGCGCGCCCTGGGCGACGGCGTCCGCGGCCGGCAGGTGAGCGGCGGCCCGGGGGGCGGCGGGGCCCGGGCGGGGCGGCGGCGCGGGCCGGGCCGCGCCCTGCCCTGCCCCGCCCCGGCGGCGGGAGCGGAGCCCTCGTCCCTGCAGTCCCTGGGGCCTGCGGGCCGGGGAGGGGGGGGGGCTGCCCGGGGCCTGCGGGCCGGGGGGGGGGGGGGGGGCTGCCCGGGGCCTGCGGGCCGGGGGGTGGGCGGGGCTGCCCGGGGCCCCGGTGGAGCTGGGGGGCGGGGTGGGGGCGGGGCTGCCCGGGGCCCCGGTGGAGCCGGGGGGCGAGGCGGGGGCGGGGCTGCCCGGGGCCCCGGTGGGGCCGGGGGGCGAGGCGGGGCGGGGGCTGCCCGGGGCCCCGGTGGAGCCGGGGGGCGAGGCGGGGGCGGGGGCTGCCCGGGGCCCCGGTGGAGCCGGGGGGCGAGGCGGGGGCGGGGGCTGCCCGGGGCCCCGGTGGAGCCGGGGGGCGAGGCGGGGGCGGGGGCTGCCCGGGGCCCCGGTGGAGCCGGGGGGCGGGGCGGGGGCGGGGGCTGCCCGGGGCCCCGGTGGAGCTGGGGCGGGGGCCGCCGCGCCGCCCCGCTACCGGTCGGTCAGTCGGTGCCACGCGGGACGCGGCGGGCGGCTCCGGGCGGCTCTGGGCGGCTCGGCCGCGGGGGCCGCGGTGCTTCAGGCCGCTCCTTGGGGCTGCAGCTACCGAAACGGCCTCCCGAAAGCCCTGGCTTGTCGAGGGCGGTCCCCGCCCCCCCCCCCCCCCCCCCCGAGGAAGATGCCCTGGTCTGCTCAAGGGCGAATGCGGAGCCCGCGCGGCCTGAGCCCTCCTGCCCGGCCGGTCCCCTGCCCCTGCCCCTGCCCGGCCGGTCCCCTGCCCCTGCCCGGCCGGTCCCCTGCCCCTGCCCGCTGGTCCCCTGCCCCTGCCCGGCGAGCGGACGTCCCGTGCCTGGCGGTTGAGAGCAGGCTTCGGGGGACGCCTCGGCCTTCGCGTTTGAGGCTTAGACCGTGCAGGTTTGCCTGCAGCTGCACATGCTTTTTCCAGGAAAGATCCTGTTGATTTAAGCATTGCCCCAAGCCCCTGCCCCTTGGCAGAACGGTCCTTGCAGGGGCAGCAGAAGCCTTTCAAGTTGCTCAGACTCCTGCTCCCAGCTTGGGCCGGGCGCAGCCCCGTCCCTCTGCTTTGCCGCGATCCCGTCGGAGGACGAGGAAGCCGGGCAGCGTGTCGGGTGCAGGCCCGCGCTGCAGGAGCCCGCAGTCCCTCCGGAGCGTCTGGCACGTGACCAGATCCGTAGCGAAGCGCCGTGCTGCGCTTTGCCTGATGAGCGGCGCGCAGGCCGCGGGCGCCCGTCCAAGCCCGGGATGGCGCAGGCAGCGGGGACCGGCGCGCAGGGCACGCTGCGCGTGTGGCTGGTGCTGGCGTGCGGAGGGCACGGGTGCGGCGACTCTTCTGCTAGCCCGGAGCCCGTTTCAGACCAGCCTGTGGCTTTTTTGGTTTTAGGTTGGTGATAGGGTGATGGTGCTGGCTAGGTCCGGACTCTGGCAAGAAGTGGTGAATGTGCCAGCCAACCAGACCTGGTTGATGCCCGAGGGAATGAGCTTCGAGGAAGGAGCTGCTTTTCCTGTCAACTACATTACCGCCTACATGATCCTCTTTGATTTTGGAAACCTGAGACCCAACCAGAGTGTCCTCATCCATATGGCTGCAGGTAAATAATTGCTGCCAGCCCATGCTGTGACTCTTGGCCTCAATACACAGCTTCTTGACTGAGGGGGCCGGGGGGGGAGTGACACAGATCATCAGGCAATTGCAGTAGTGCTGGACTGACAAGATATCATATGCCAGAGATGCAGGTGTCACGTCGACTCAGACACCGGCAGATCCCCTGGAAACTGAACTGCCGCATGGTCGGACTGGTCTCGCTGCCTCCAAAGCCCTGGCAGAGCTGTTATGGGGCTAACCCCCTTTTGCAGAAGCCTGAATTAGTCTTCTCTGGTGTGATTTGCAAGTTTTGATCTGCCTCAGGCAAAGCCTTTATTCCGTGCCCTGCTGGAGTTGCAGGATTGGTACAAGCAGGGATAACTTACGTGTCCAGAGGCTTTCCAGCTGCTCTGATTCCTTGTTTGCTTCTAAGTCTTTCTCTCTGCTTATTTTCAGGTGGCGTGGGAACTGCTGCTGTTCAGCTGTGCAAGACAGTAGAAAACGTCACCATTTTTGGCACAGCATCTGCCTCTAAGCATGATGCACTCCGGGAGAGTGGCGTCGCTCACCCCATCGACTACAGAACAATGGATTATGTAGAAGAGGTCCGGAAAATCTCTCCCAAAGGTACTGTGTGGAGGATTTTTACAAGTGTCTTGCATTTCTTTGAAGTACAAAGAAACTTCTAGTTATTTTCAATTCCCTCTAGGTGTTGATATTGTCATGGACCCCCTGGGAGGATCTGATACATCCAAAGCGTTTCACCTCTTGAAGCCAATGGGCAAACTCATAACTTACGGTGAGTGTGAGAGCTGCCTGCTGAGCAGTGTGCCCAAAGCCTGGGGTCCTGTTTATGAGGGACCATGTGATAGCAGCGTAGGTGTGATCTGCATGGGAATGCTCTACATTGCTCTGGCCTTGGTCACAAGGCTGTGAGGGAGCATCACAGTTGCTTGCTGCTGTCTTAGAGTTCAGTTATTTCATCAGGGTTTTTAAGATGCCCCACTTGGGTGGGGCATGGAGGGGAGTGAGATTTTTGCCTTGTCCTGAGAGCTCTGGCCACAGACTGCAGTGCTCTGCCCTCCCATGAGCGATCTGCTCATGTGTGTGAATAAGTGCCTGCAGGGGAAGCTGGAATGTCCTCACGGAGGAACGCTGGCACAGCTGCTTTGTCTGGGCTGACTCAATGTAGGGCACTAATAGAAACTGGCTTTTTTTATTAAGGGATGTGTGGGTGATGAGGTTCGAAGCTACTGAGTACTTATCTCTCCATTCCCCAGCCCTGAAACACTGTGATTTTTGTCCCTGAAGACAAAGCGCTCACACAGCCCCCAGTGGGATTCCAGACGCTTGCATCAGTGCTGCCTCTGTTGTTCTGGCAGTTAACCGTTGCAGTGTGCGGCTTCCCTCGGGAAGCCTGGCTGTGGCAGAAGGCAGTTCAGGCCTGCCAGCGTGGCTGAATGTGGCGTGTAGCCCTCTCTTGCCTCTGCTGGTGTTTCGTTCTAGCTGTACTGCTGCCGCCCTCCTAAGGGAGGAGGAGTTCTTTATTTTTGCCGTGCGTGGGTGCTGATATTCCACAGTCTGCACACCTCGTGGCCAAAGCGGGCCCATGCTTTCACTGAGGGTTGACTGGGCAGATCAAGTCTGTTGATATAGTCCAGTTCGCACAGCTGCTCTCCACTACCGTATCCTGTGTGAGCAGCTGTTACCCTGGGTATTGTCTGACCTGTTACACGGGATGCCTGCTGCCTTTCGTGTTGTGTTGACTCCAGCTCATCTGTAGCTTTTCTTTTTAGGAGTATCAAATGTGATCACTGGACAGAAGAAGAACCTCATGGCTATGGCTAAAACCTGGTGGAACCAGTTCAGCATCAATGCCTTGCAGCTCCTACACCATAACAAGGCTGTGTGTGGCTATGACCTTGGAAACATGGATGAAGAGTATGAGCTTCTTGGAGGTGTTATAACCAAGCTGATTAACCTGTACAACCAAGGCAAGATCAAGCCCAAGATAGACTCTGTATGGCCCTTTGAGCAGGTGAGTCTAAGCTAATGTACAGGCTGCCATCATCCAGAAAATACTGTGTTTTCTGCATAGTAAGTTCTGGCTCAAGGTGAGCACCTCATTCGTGGGGGCTAAACTGTTGCAAGTCGCTAACAACCAGCAGTTCTCAGCCATTCAGCACCCTCCTCCCTTTTAAGATATTAAGGGGAAGGAAAGTGGCTGGGGTCTTCTGCTCCAATGCACAGAGCTGGATGGTGCCAGACAGCGTCCCTGTGGAATAGAGCAGGTGCTCAGATGTGTCCTCTGGGCAGCAGCAGCCCATGAAGCGACAGGGTTATACATCAGACTGGAGACTGCCCTGAGTCTGCACACTGTAATTATGCAGAAACCTGGGAAGGGTGCTGCTGCCCTTTCATGGATGGATGGAAGGAAGCCCAGGCAGTGAAGCAGAATGAGTGTGTTGAAAGGGAAGCTGTAGCTTTTTCAGCAGCTCTGGTGTGCTTGATGCTACTGCTTCACTGTGTCCGAGTAGAGCTGGTTGCTTCCCTTGAAATCTTTTGCTGGGGTGGAGGCTATTGCAGGGGATCAAAGGACTCGGTAATGATCCATTGGTGTTACTGATCTGCAACCTAGTCGGAGGCAAATGCTTAAGGAAAACTGTGTTGATTCCAAGCCTGGCCCAGGTGCTGTTTTGCTTAAAAACTTGTAAATGTTTTGTTCTAGGATTTTGTAGGTGGTAGGAGTGTTGTCCTTCTGGCTGTTGTCTGTGTCTCTGCAGTGTTTCCCTCTGTGTCACTAGAGCTTCCTTTCCACACCTCCGCTGTCTTCCACAGCTTGCACAGTAGAGCATCCTTTCTGTGGTGTGTATGAATTCTTGAGGCGTTTCTTGTCGGCAGTCTCGGGTAGCTGCCCAGCTCTGTCCAAAATGCATCTGTGCAGATGCACTCAGATGTCTGGCACTTGCTTGGACTGCTGGGAAAGCCACCTCACGGATCCCCTCAGACGAGTGTGGGTGGGCCAAGGGAGCCCGAGGAAGGGAGTGGCTGCACTGCATGGTGGGTGTGGGTCTCATGGGATTCATGTTGTTTCTAGGTGGCAGATGCCATGAGGCAGATGCAAGAGAAGAAGAATGTTGGGAAGGTCATCCTAGTTCCTGAAGTACCGAAGGAAGAATCCAAGAAAGAAGAGAACTAATAAGGAAAGAGATGTGTGCAGATTGTGAATTCCTGGTTTAACTCCCTGATCTCTTTGGGACCTGGAAATGGACAGATCAATAGCTTTCATCTTCATCAATACAGGAGCATCGTGGTTAAAGTTCAGATGAGGTTTGCATGCTCTTGTCATGACTGGCCCTTTGCCAGATATGCCTCTTGCCCTAGCTTTGTTTTGAAGCCTGTTTATTTCACACACTTTTCTAATCACTTGTTTCTCTACTGAAATTCCAAACTAATCTTATTTTCCTCTGGCCGTGCAGCTGAAGCTTCCAGGCAGCTAGTAATTAGCAACTGCCTAGCCTATCACTGTAAAACGAAAGCGTAAAATATTTTAGTAGCTGCCGACTATCTCCACAGAAACTGAGCCCACGTAGTAGCACTCACCCCGTCACCTTTGAGAAGCATGTTCAGCAAAAGAATGGGCCAAACTGTGGAAGCGGCTTAAGTAGCCAGAGGAAAAGTGTGGCTGGCCTAGTCTTATTCTAGCACTGGCTACTCTGCAATTTACACTTATTACACTCTCTCCCCTCTGCTTTCACAGGCCTTTAATACCAGTGCGATAGTAACAGGTCATCTTGTCCTTGCCTTGTAAATAATCAGCTTGGCATTCTGGAGTCTGTAGCATATTGCACTCTTAATTTGCAGTCACTTCCCTGTGCAGTCAGCAAATGACCTGAGAGGCTGGTCTGGTTTGTGTCTAAATACTGAAGAAAAATTTCAGTTAGGTACCGTGATCTTGTCCGTTTTCTGATCCCAAACTGTAAAGTCAGGCCAAGCTGTCTGATTTTAGAGACCATAAGGACTCAACTGGGTCTCAGAAATGACTGGAACAATTGATGTTGGCTCTGTGCTTTATTAGTGTTGGGCTCCAAGTTGATATCGTTAAGGCTAAACTTCACCCTCATGTTTGTATTTCCAAGGGCTGCAGCGCGGAATCGGACGTCAGCGAGACGGGGATGAACATCTGTTAATGCTTGCTTTGTGCCGTGCCCTGGGCATTGGGGAGAAGATGATATGGTTTGGGAGGTAACTGGCAAGAACCAATCCTGTAAACCAGCTTCGCAGGGAACCCTGGGCTAGCTCAGGATTCCATGAGAGTCATTCGGCGAAGCTATCACTGAGTTACACGAACAGATGGCAAACTGTCTAGCTCTGTGTCAAGCCTCTTTGCCTGGGCATCTTGAGCAGTTTCAATTGCGCTTTCCATTCTCTTCTAGCTATATCTTTAGGTAGCCACTCAAACCAGCTCACGTGTTGTGGTTTGGTGCTGCAGTAGGGCTTGCCTCTTCTTCCCCCTGAAACTACCAGTCTTGGGACTCTTAGGCTCTCTTACAGCACCAAGGCTTTAGGAACCACCTGGGGTGCTCCTCCCAGACTAGAACTCCATTTCTCTTCTTTTCTTCCATGCGCTTGGAAATGTAACTGTGCAGAGGCCCAAACCTAATTCTGTGAGCACTTAATGTCCTGGGTGGTGCCCCTCCTTCCTGTTGTACTGTGTTCAACCCGGGGTGACTGTGTTGCTGTTTGCGCTTGCTTTAGGAGTTTGAGATTGTCGTGGATTGTAGGTGCTGCAGGGTTTTAGGCTTCATTTTGGATTTGAAAAGGTAAATGTGAGGACACCAAGAGCAGCTGGCCATCATGGAAGAGCTCAAATGCTTGCTACTAGGAGTGCTGCTCAACCAAACTCTAGGAAGGAAAGGGCCTGCTTACCTAGGGCCCTGTATGTGAAGCCCTGCACTGCTCAAGAACACCGTGAAACATTGCCATGGGGGTTTTTCTCTTTAAGTAGCAAGAGAATGTGGCTTCTTCCTCTGTCAGCTGTATCCTCCACAGGAGAAATAAATGGTGCTCCTCCCATCTCTCAGTGCAGCTTGTCTTTTAGGTGCTGGGGTTCACTCCCTAGTTTTGCTACCTATTGCATAGACATAGACTCCAGGGGACTTGCTCTGGTTAACTTTTAAGTACTAAAACAACCCCATCGCCTAGGACCTTGGAGAAGGGCTAGTACGCAGTCACAGATCTGTATCTTTCCATTTCTTGCACTTGATATGTGAACTTCATAAACAGGCTAATGAAATTCACAGAACAACTCTTAACCTTTTCTGAATCCAAAATCTTGCTGCTTCTGCTCTGTCTGCCTCTATCCTGCTAATTTAGATGAAATCAAACCGTGTCTAATGCTCCTTTACCATGTCTGATAACAGAATGACTGTCTAAATTCATGAGATGTAAAGTCTGGACCTGCTCCTCTGTGAAACCTGACCACCTCGATGAAAGCGCAGCATGCTCAAATGGCACACAGCACTGCACATCTTCAGATCCTGCAAATTTATAAAGGGGGAACTATCCAATTGTGTTTTACAGTAACATCATCTTTTTCTGCTTTACTCTCAACTAAGTGCATGCCCAGTGCCTTACTTGGATGGCCTTAGATTAGGCAGCGTAGCAAGGCTTAACAGCCTAGTCCATCTCGATACAGTGTGAAGGAAGAAAGCGGGAATCTTGAAGCTCCTTGTAGGACATCTGACATATGCTGCCTTGTGATATACCACAGAAAACAGTATCCCAGTGCCTTCTCTACATGCTTGTAAGGACTAGGAAGTCACCGGAGCCTTTCCCATTCATGCCTTTCAAAGTACTCCCAAAAACCTTTTGTGATTCTTGCTAGCTCTGTTTTGTGAACACTGGTGATGTAGTTTTGACTTTCCTTGAATGTGACACCCTCTTTACATGTACTACAGACTTTCCAGGGCTGTCCTGGAGGTTCTGTGCCCCTGAATCCAGAAGAGTTGTATTGTAAAGCAGTTGTTTCCCCCATAATGACTGTTTGGCTCAGAATCTGTCCTCAAGTGAGGCATTACCTGCTGCCTGTGCCTTGGCTCTCTGGAAACAGTCAGGGCTCCCAGCTCTCCTAGGGTAGTTGCTAGTATATTTTCTATCTACAGATTCCTGAAGCCCTTTTCAGGGTATGAGTTATGAGCAATTACTATGGTATTCAGTTACTGAATTTGACTTTTTTTAATCCCTCAGTAGCAACAATGTTTTCTACAGAAAGACTAAGATTAAAACCTTGTTCTTCACTGCCTCACTAATTAATGCTCTAGGTTTTTTCTTATAATAGTCTTTTTTTTTACAGACAATTTTATGGGCCAATAAGTATGAAACCTAGGTCAAACAACTTTAAGTGTCTTAACTCATTAAAGTTAACCAGCAGGTTGTATACCAAGGACCAAAGCAAAAAGCCTAGGGTTAAAAAAAAAAAAAAAAAAAAACTGTTCTGTTCCAGATGTTGCTTAACTGTTTAGGGCAAACTCATACTATAAGGGAAACATGAGATTCCTGTGCTTAAGTTGTGCATGCCATTCCAGCTATCAGAAGTGCAGTTTAATGTTTATTTTACTGATTGTCTGACCCGCAGGCTGTGCCATGAGGAGAGGAGGCCAGGTGAAAAGCATGAGTAACGAGTTCCTGAGCACAGAAGCAAAGGCTTCCTTCGCCCTGCCCTCTGCCTCTTGTGCTGCCATGTAGGCGCTGCATTGGATGTATGTGCTTATGTTACTAAGCACAGGGATAACTGTTCAAATGCCACTCCAGTGTCATTACTGTAGTCACCTTTTCGGACTGACAGTTTTGGCAGTTCTGGTCTTGGACAAAATGCAACTCTTTCTGCTGTCACCAGGCAGCTTTAGTCAAGTTTTTGACTCTAATTTCTCTCAAGCTCATTTGTGTTGCATACTAACTGTAGAAGAGAAAGGGAAGCAGCCTCAGCTTGCACAGAGAAGCACACCCCCTACTAAGATCTGTAGCTTTAGCAAACATTGAAGATACTTGGGGGGGGGGGCAGGAGTTTAGCTGTATATTTCATTTCAGAACACCTGTGTTATATGAGAATTGAGTGACCAGTGACAAGTAAAAAGTGTGAGCATCAGGCTTTAATCAGTGCAGGATCCTGGCCAGCTTACAGCTGCTATCATAGGTGTAAAAAACACTGTTATTGCCAAATGAAGTCTCTGGTGTTCTAAGCCCTGGTGATGGCAAAGCGTGACTGGCAAGTAGTATGTGAGCATGATGTGAAACGCATTAGACTCTGAGCCTCTTACAACATATGGTCTGGTCTGTACTGTCTGAGTCATGTTGATTTGCAGATCTGTGATATGAGTGACACTCATCCTTACAGACACTTGGAAAATCTTTGTTTAAAAAATATTATTCCGCTTTGTGCGTGTAACCAAGTTGGACAGAAAGCAAGTGTGCCAATGCTGTTTACATGACTATAATGTGTAATGCTCCTCTGTCTAATGTTACCATATGCCTTATGTGTTTCAAATGTTGATTAAAAGCATAACAAAACCCTCAGTGGTCTGCTGCTCAATCTCCTGCCCGAGCAGGACCCTCTGCCCCCAGCTCAGCCTCTAGGGCACTTCCGTTGCTTCTGCAGGCAGGCAGTGAGCAGACACATTCAGTTTATTGATTTTAACAGCTCTCCCAGGGTGAGAAGATGCCTCTGCTCTTAAGGACAAATGTTAATTGTTGCCTTGAGTGTTGCATCCATCTTGTAACACGCTGCTCTGGAGGGCAGCTATAGCCATTTTCGTTTGCAAAGCCTGTTGCTGGCCTCTGCACTTTAATCTGTGTCTGGGTGTCTCTGTAGCCAGGCTAGATTGAAATAGGTGCCCGGGGTGACTGTAAGACAAGGGATGAGCAACCACTACTAGAAAGGGGAGAATAAAGCTTGTTTATTTGCATTTCTTCACTTTGAGACAATCCATGTCTGTATATGCTTGTGGGAGGCAGCTGTCCTAGGAGCTGAAACCTGTTAATGTTCCCTCCAAGAGAACATAAGGCTTCCTGCTGTCCCCAGAGCAGGTGCTGGGGAGGGGCTGTAGCTTGGGGCTGTCTACTTGAGGAATAAAATGTCTAAGTTAACAGCTGAAATTAATGACAGCTCAGCTTTGCCACAGGCTCTGGAGGTGGCTGGGCTGGAACCTGCCTGTATTAGCCAGAGGGGGAGCAGAATTGCAGAAGGTGGGGCTGGGCTGCGAGCAGGCTCCTGCTTGGATTTGAGTTATTGGCTCCCTGTTGAGCGCCACATGAGGCTCAGCCTGGATCCGGTGTCGAAACCAGCCCCTGTTTAACTGGCTGGTGAAGACATGCATCCAGTAGGAGCTGGCATTTCAGTGAAGCTCAGATTCAAATGGGGACTCGAGGCTGAAGGAGCTGCTGTCACTAACGTATGGATTTCTGGCTACCTTGGGGGATGCAAGGAACTCTGGACAAACAACTATTTTTCCCTGAGCGATCAGCTTTGAGCTGCAGTTATGGCAGCTGGGAAGGAAGGGGAAGTGAAGGAATGGGATGTAGCTGCTCAGACAGGGAGTCTTACATGATACCAAATTTCTTCAGGACTGTGCAAACCTCATGGAGATACTGGGCATCTGGATAGCCATTCCTGTGGGGACAGAGAGGGAAGTGGTGTAAATGCTGGTGACGGTACCAAAACCATTGGCTGGGGGCGGGGGAATGGGGATGACAGTTTACTTTTGCCCTATCCTTGTAACAGGGGTGAGCATGGAAGTCCTGTTCCCTGGAGCTACAAGCAGCAGCTGGCACTGCTGTTTGCACTGCTGCGGCGGGCACCTGGAGCTGACTGCAGGGAGCTGCCACGGGAGAAGCCAGAAGAACTGCAAGTGAACAGGGCCCAGAATTCTTGCTCCATGGGGGCCTGAGGAGCGTGGGATGGGTAAGGGCTTTAGCTTCAGCTGGAGTGTGCCAGGGCTGATCTGCCACACTGCAGCTGCCCTGCGAGATGGACCAAAGGCAGGCACCAACTCTGCCCTCGTGGGAGCCTGGAAGAGCCCCAGGTCCCAGATTTGTTAAGCTGAGGTGCATGTTTCTGCTCCTGTCATTGCTAAGAAATACCTGAAAGCTTTGATTTAGCTGACCCATACCTGGCCTTGCCTCCATTCCAGGAGGTTTTGTGTGGGATCTGGCCCCATGTCACTCTTTCCGCTCCATCGAAGGACTTGATCTGGAACGTTAGCCCATGCTCAAATGCTTTCTTCAGCAGCACTGCTGTCTTCTGCCCTTCCCTGTTGTCAGGCAGGTAGGCATGGAAAGTTCCCCCTTTGTAAGGGTGTCCTGGGCAGGGGTCACCAACCTTGTAATGAGAGGAAAACATTTTAAACAACAACCTGAGTGCGGACCCTCAGATCCAGCTTCTGAGATTCTGCCCAGCTTGAAAATACACAGAAGTTGGTGGCCCTGTGGGCTGATATTCCCTTGAATTAAAGCTGGAGTTCATACACTCTTCAAATGCAGCAAGCTGCTCCCAAACCCTGTGTAGAAATTTTGCCTTTCACAAGGCAATACCTCTGTCACTTTGTATATGATGAATGGAGCTATAGCTGACCCCTGCCCCAGCCACATTCCCAAAACACGTTTCATTGCCTGCAACAGGACGGGGAAGGCCCTTGCGGCTGGATACCTACCCCTTGCACACCATCAGGGATGTTGTAGACAACCTGAAGTGTTAGGTCTCGATAGTAGCCAGGCAGGCTCTGCGACAGGGAGGAAAGCCTGAACGTCCCCGAGAGCTTGCGGCCTGGGGCAACCGCGGTGGAGCGGCAGCAAGCCGGCTGGGTACCGTCTGCTGCAAAACACGTCCTGCACAAGGCATGGCCACAGGGTGCCTGACATGTCACGCACGAGTCCTGGCAGGCATCACACCGAGACAGAGGGGTTTTGCAGGTTTCCTGTCCAAGGCTGGGCCCTCTGGTCTGCAGTGATGAGAGGTCAGGCTCCTGCTCCACATGGGTCCTGCCGGTCGGCAGTAGGGCCCTTTCCGGGCCCCTGGGCTCTGCTGCGGGTGACTGCTCTGCTGCAGCCCGATGCAGCTCAGGGGTGGCAGTCCTGTAGAGCCAGGTGGGCAAGGAGTGAGGAGCACTGTCTGCTGCAGGAGCTGGTGACTGCAGAGGTCCCATCTCCTCCTTGTGGCCTCCTCTGCTCTTCTGTCTTGCAAGCTGGAATCTGTCTGGCAAAACCTGCTTTAGCCGTGCGATGTCAGGCTCCACTGTCGACAGTTTTGTCTTCGGCAGTTCTTGGGACTCCCTCAGGCCAGCAGGACTTTGGTTATCTGCTCCGGCAGGGCTGAGAAGGCTGTGTCCTTCTGCATGGTCATTGGCCTCCTCCTGTCCCAGTGCTTGCTGGAACTGCCAAGGGCTGGGAGCTCTCATTTCCTCAGCCCCTTGCAGCTGGAAAGCCCTGAGCTCGACTGAGTGGGCTGCTTTATCATTAATGTCCAGGTGCTGCAGGCTCAGCTGTAGGGACTCCAGGCTTTCAGGAAGGGCTGCACCCAGCGTGGCATCCTGGCTTCTGCTTGGTTGGATGGCACTTGGCGCTGCGCTCAGAGCTCTCACTGGGCCCGGAGACACAGAGGAAGCCTTCAGGGCATGCAGTCTCCTGGAAGAAAACACCTGGAAGGCCTCCGTCACTCCTGACAGCATCTCCTTGGGGCAGGCAAGATAAAGCTTGTACTTGTCTTTGCTTAGTCCAACCTTGAGGGAACTTCCTTGCAAGAGGCTGCACAGTTCGCTCAGGGCATGGTCATCTGGCCCATCTATAGCAAGCTCCGAGTAACTCATACTCTGACACACGAGCTCAGGACACTTTTGCACAAGAGTTTCCACCGTCCGTTTAGCCTTGCAAAGCTTGTTCCTGTCCTCTGACTGCAATGTCAGCACAGTGCAGTCTCCAGCACGATGCTCTGAGATCTGCACACCTCCATCCCCGCACAGGTCATCAATAGCAGAGCAGCAAACATCTTTCAGGTAAGACCACTGCAGAGCGTCCAGACTCATTTCTTCACTCACCCTACTGCCTCCACTGACGGCCCTGACAGTGTCTCGAGGCCTGTTGCTTTCCTTTGACTTTGGCAGGGAGAAGCTATTGGAGCGTCGCAGTGAGGCCTTAGCTTCAGAGGGTTTGGAGTCCAAAGTGGAAGCGGTCCTTGTGTCAAAGAGATTCAGGGACTGAAAGGTACCAGACAGGCTAGTGAGGGGTTGGTGCTTGATGGGACTTGAGCCTTTAGAGTCCCCAGAATGCTGCGAAGTGCTGTTTTCTTTGCCCCCAAAGGGAGACAGGGTCTTGGGTCCCATAAGCATGGCACCTCCTTTCACACGGTCCCATTCTTTGGAGTCCTTCTGCTGAGACCCTGCTGCTGACCCCAAGACCGCATCTGTTGTAGTGACACGAGGCTGCTCCTGCTGGCTCCGTGCTGTTGGGTCACTTGGACTGAGGGCATCGCTCTCTGAGACGTGCTTTCCAGAAAGCTGTGCTTGTCCCTTCAGTGGAGGGTCCTGATTCAGCAAAAGCCCTGGGCTGGCCTGAGACCTGTTAGCTTTCGGAGTGCTGAAGTTGGCAGCTAGCTTGGGCTCGCCTTTCAGCTCCAGCCTTCCTGGGCTCAGCCTTGAGGGTGAGGTGTCCATGGGGCTTTTGGGCTTGTGCAGTGCCGCCTCTGTGGTGTGGGAGGTCACCGGGTGCGAGGGTGGGGAGCTGCTGAGCTTGCTGACTGTGTGCGCAGCCCTTCTTCTGGTGCTGAAATCGCGAAGATACTGCTTGGCCTGGGAAACATCAACCAGGTTTCCAATAAGAAAAAGCTGCCTCTCATTCTCATGGCAGAGCAGCTGGGGATAGAGTTTCTGCAGCTCACGTGACAAAGCCCTCTGTGTCTGGCTGTCCGCACCCAGTCCTCTCTTGTCGATCTTCTCCTTGCGCAGGCTCACTTCCAACTGCTGGTAGAGCTGCTGCAGGGCCAGGCGGGCCTGTCCCAAGGCATCCATGTCCCCAGAGTCACCTGCAGATGGTTGGAGGTACAGTATGACGACGCCATCGCTGCTAACATCCACCACATCCACATGATGCTGGCGTAGCACGCGATGGTACTCGTGAGCACAGAACCTCTGCATGTACAAGTAAATATCTGAGTCCATCACTAGAGAAAAGTCCTCCAGCTGCTCCATGGCTTCCCCATCCACTGGACCCCGGTGTGACGGGCCCTCAGCGGCCTTTTCACACACCTGGTCCCACTGCGGCAGTTTTGCTGTCTTTGGCGCAGATTCGACAGAGACAGGCACTTGCTGGTGCTCGTGGATCCTGGCGCCTTGAGCCACATGGCTGGATCCTGGCAGGAGAATCTCTCCAACTGGTTGACTCGTGATGTTCAGGCTGCCCAGCAGATCTCTGCTGAAGGCCTGCAGCTCAGTGAATGGTCCCTTGACTACGCAGTGTGTGTCCTTGGAGTCAAAGTTGATCTGCACATTGCTGTAGCCTTTATGCAAGTTCCTCAGAAGGGTTTTGCCAGCAGGAAGCTTCCCGTAGTCGACTATCATGTAAACATGTATGAAGATCTGCAGAAACAGGGCAAGGGGGGGGGGGGTGAGAAAGCGAGGAGCAACAACGAGGCACAGGGGAGGTAAATGCACCTGGCACTTGCCACAGTCTCTGCATTGTTATGACAAGAGATGACATGACCGGCCACCTCCATCTCCCAGCATCCAGCTTTGCAGCTTAGGTGGGAGCATAACACTGGCAGGACAGAAAGCTCCGGCCAGCTCAAGCAGCCTCTGGACCTTCTACACAAACTGCACAGAGATGCAGCCCCACTTACACATGCTGCAAGCTGTGCAAACAGCCCAAAACCAAGAAATCCACTATTCTGACACAAATACAATCCCTTCTGCATCTGACATGCAGTTGCTTTCTTGCTCTCCCGTCCTCCGGCTGTAGTCCTCAAAGCAGTCTGGCACCACAGACCTGGGGAAAGGTCGCCGGTGCCAGCCTGGCTGCCCGCCATGCCTGTGCTTTCAGCATGCAGACATGAGACAGGGCTACTGCCCACCCTCCTGCAACCAGAGGAAGATGCAAGAACTCACCAGTGCCTCTTGGGCACCAGCGCATCTCCTAACCTTGCCGGGGGGGGACACAGCAGAGAGAGAAAGAGACAGAGAGAGGAAAAATACACGCTTTGCCAGTCCAGCTAATGACATGGCAGAGGCATTAAGAGAATTCCCCCATGGGCCACCAGATGGGCTGGGGAAAAGTGCTCCCCACCAGTCTTATTATTCTCCCTTGCTTTGACAGGCACAAATACCAGACAACCGAGTGCAAAGCCTGCTCGGCTGTCCCTGTGTCATTAGCACGAGGGAAAAAAATCCTCATTTGAATATGAATGAAAATGAATTTGCTCTAAATCCCGTTAGGAGGGAAGGCAGGCACGCGGCCTCCCTTCCCGCCTGCGTGTGCTGGCACGGGCCGGGCCGCGGCTCCTGGCTACCTGGTCGGGGCTCAGCTCCGGGGCGTGCGCGGACACTTCCAGGGGGTAGCGCTTCCCGCCGACGGACAGCACGTGCTCCTCGGCCTCCAGCACCCGCCGGGCCACTGCGCGGGGAAAGCGGCAGCCGTCAGCCTCGGGCCGGGCCGGGGCCACGGCGTCGCCCGCTCCCCGCGCGTCTCACCTGCCGCCTCCTCGAAGGTGACGAGGGCGAGGGCCGGGGCGCCGGGCAGCACCTGGACGTCGGCGATCTCCCCGCCGCCGTGGCGGGCGCGCAGGAAGTGGATGGTGAGCTTGTCGGCCACCCGGTCGGGCGGCAGGTCGGAGGGGAGGCCGCCCACGCGCACCGTGCGGCCCGCCATGCCGCCAGGCCGGGGGAGGCCAGGGAAGGCCGGGAGAGCCGGGCGGGGGGAGACCGGGGGAGGCCGCGGGGGGCCGGGGGAACCGGGCCGGGGGAGGCGGGGGCCGCCGGGAGGCCGGGGGAGGCCGGGAGAGCCGGGCCGGGGGAGGCCGGGGGAACCGAGTCGCGGGAGGCCGGGGGAGGCCGCGGGGGGAGGCCGGGGCCGCCGGGCCGCGAGCTCACGGCGCCTGGCCTGGCCCGGCCCCGGCCCCGAGGAGGCGGCCGGGCCCCTCGCCGCGGTGCGGCAGCCCCAGGGGACCCCGGGCCGCTCCCCGCCCTGTCCCCGGTGCCCCCTCGCCTTGGCCGGGCCCGTCCCCGCCCCGCCGCTACCTGCCGCCGCCCCGCTCCGCTCCGGCCCCGCCGCCGCCCGCAGAAACGAAAGCGAAACCGGAGCCGCCCCGCCCGGGCTGCCGCGGCCCTGCACCGCCCCCGGGGCGGCTCGGCTCGGCTCGGCTCATCGCAGAACGGCTCCGCTCGGCTCGGCTCAGCACGACGGCTCGGCTCCGCTCGGCTCCGCTCGGCTCAGCACGACGGCTCAGCTCGGCCCGCCTCAGCTCGGCCCAGCTCAGCTCGGTTCGGCTCGGCTCAGCTTGGCACAGCTCAGCTTGGCACGGCTCAGCTTGGCACGGCTCAGCTCAGCTCGGCTCGGCTCGGCTCAGCTTGGCACGGCTCAGCTTGGCACGGCTCAGCTCAGCTCGGCTCGGCTCGGCTCAGCATGACGGCTCGGCTCGGCTCGGCTCGGCTCGGCTCGGCTCGGCATCCCAGTAGGAGCCCTGCTGGCATGGCTGAGCAAGGAGCAGGCGCCGTGGGGCCCGGCCGGCCTGACCTGGCCCCTGGGGGTGCCCCGACCCCGCCGCTCCCCCTGCCCTCGCCCGCACGGGGCCGGCTCGGCCCACGCTCGCACGGTCCCCATCCCCGTCCCCGCTCACGCGGGGCTGCGGTCCCGGCTCCTGCCCCGCGCCCGCCCGCCCCGCACAGCGGTGACACCGCGCTGCCCCGCAAGAGCTTTATTCCCGCGCAGGGCCCGTGGGCCAGCGACCGCGGCACGGCAGCAGCCGGCGGGACGGGGCCCTTCCGGGTGGCCTTGGCGAGGACTAACCCACGTCCTCCCCAAACACGGCCACAGCCTGTCGCCCCTCCGGGACGTAGCTGAGGGCATCCACCTCCCCCCCGCCGCGGCTGCTCTTCTGGAAGTGAATCTCCAGGGCATCCCTCATGAGCTCTTCGTCCAGCACATCCGGGATCCCCGAGAGACGGACGGTCCTGGCACAGCGGGACGGCTGCAGCTGGCAAGGGCAGAGGAGGGGAGCTGCGCGAGGCCTGGCACCACGTGCGCAAAGCGTCACACAGGGAAAAAGTTCCCTTTCCAGGGGCGTTTTCTGGAGAGGGTTTGGCAGCTACTCTGATTTTGGGGAGCACGGGGTGAGGCCGCCAGCAGCCTCTGGCTTGCTGCTGATGGGCTGGGGGGGTGGGAAGCCCTTCGGGAGCCCCCGGCCCTTGCTGGGCTCTCTGAGCTGGCAGGGTGCTGTTTTGCTCCAGGGCTTGTGTCCTTACCTGCAGGCTGGTGATGTCTCCACTCATGTAGGGTGATATTTTGAGCTCATATTTTGTTTTTCTGATAGGGAACTGGATGTGTCCTCTAGCTATTAGCTGCTCCGCCACTGCAGGAGGAGAGGAAAGCCCTGAGCAGCCCCGGCCGCTGCTGAGCTCCAGCAGAGGTTAAATTCCTGGCACGGCCCCTGAGAGCAGCCCCAGCTCGCTCTGCCATGCCCATGCCCATCCCCGGACGTGCACGGCCCCAGGAGCTGGCCAGGTTCCCCCCTTGCTGGCGGCCCGGCGCATCCCACGCACCTCCTTCCTGCACGAAGCTCAGCACCACCTGGCCAGCGTCGTCCAGGAACTCCAGGCTCTCCACCTCGCCGCCCCCGTTCTTCGTCTTGCTGAAGAAGAGCTCCAGCTTGTCCCGCAGCATCTCCTCGGAGAGGCCCAGGCTGGGCAGGCCAGACACCAGGATCCGCCGGCAGCTCCGGCTCAGGCTGATCTGGAGGGGGGCACGGGCCAGTCGGCGTGCCGGCGGGGGGGGAACGTGCCGGCCAGGGCAGCGCGGGGCCGCGGGAGCCGGGCAGCACGGGCCGTACCTCCAGGGCAGAGGGCAGCAGCAGCTCCACCGGTTCTGCCCGCACTCGCACTCGGCACTTGTCCAGCTCTTCCCTGTGGCTCAGCTCCACGACGTGCTCCTTCAGCTCCAGGATCCCCTGGGCCACTGCAAACCGGGGAAGCCCCACGGTGCCGGGATCAGCGGGCGGGGGGCAGGACACAGGGCAGATAAGGTGTCGGAGAGGGGCCCAGCCGTGCCCGTGGGCGCTGGGGCTGCGGTGCTCCGGCCGGGGCCGGGCGAGCCGCAAGGCCGGCCCGGGAGGGGTGCGGGCAGACCCCGCGGATCTGGGCACCTGCCGGCGGCAGCGCTGCCCTCCAGCTCTCACCCTCTGGCTTCTCGAAGGTGATGAGGGCTGAGCCACCCAGCAGCGGGGAGCGGATCTGCGGCTTGAGCATCAGCGTGCTCACGTCCTCCTTGTCCGTCACCTGGCCCTTAAACACCATTTTCTTCTCCGGCAGGGAGGGCAGAAGCTAGGGTAGCATACACAGAGAGTGCCTGCAGGTGACCTGACCCTGCACAGGGCCTGCCCCTGCCAAGCCACACACGAGGAACAAGCTCGTGGCTCAGAATAAACAGCTGGAAACCCGTAGCAGAGGCTCTCCTAGGGTTTGGCAGTGCCCAGGGTCCCAAAGCCACCTGGCACTTTGATCCCACCTGCTCGCAGAAGCTGGGCCAGTCGTCCTCGTGCCCAGCTGCAGTCACCTGCAGCCCTGCCAGCACCGCCCTTAGCCAGGCTGCCCCCCCTCAGAGCAGACACGAGTGGCCGTGTGCGGAGTCAGGTGTGTCCCACCACCACCCCCAAATTACCGTCGCCAGATCCTCCGTGAGGCCCCTCCTCTTCACTTCTTCCAGTCTCTCTTCCAGCATCTGCTTCTCCTGCCTCAGCCTGCTCCTCTTCTCCTTTGCTAAACAAATGCTCTCCCGGAAGGAAAGACATGATGAGCACTAAGGGAACCATCGGGAGGGAAGTGAGGGGGTTCAGCGTTACTCCTGATTGAAGCAGAGCACTGCTCTTTGATGTGCCCCCCCCACCCCCATATATCCCTTACTCCTGCTCTGGACCACTGCGGCCCTGCTGCTGTTCCTTGCTCCTGACTGTGGCCACTGCTCCCACCCACCACAGCACGAGCCCATTGCTCAGCACAAGCCTGTTGTGATGGTCCGTGAGACCTCCACGTGGTCCAGAGCAAAGTTGTCTCAGAGCAGTGAGGTGAGTGGTGCGGCTGGGCCATCCCCTGCCACTTTTCCAAGCCCCAGACAACTCCTCCAACCACTGACCTGGCAGGATGCTGCGTGGACCCTGCTCAGAGACATTTGTTGCTCGAGACGTTTGTGAAGGTATTCGCCCTCTTTCCACAGCTCTCGTGTCCTCTGCTCTGCAGCTTCCTTGGCTCTTTGCAGCTCCACGCAGTCTTGCTCCAGAGCACTGCAAAGCTCCTGAGCGGTACCATCAGACACAGTGAGGCATCCTGCCGACACTGCACGATCCCCGCCGGCTGTCCAACCCGGCCCACCTGCTTGGCTGGGAAGGAGGCAGGCTACCCCCATGCAGAGCCCCAGACTCCGGGACAGGCAACCATGAACACCCCCCCCCCCCCCCAACACACGCACACACGTCTCTAGCTCATACAGGAGCAGATAGTTCACAGTCCAAGGGAAAACAAAAAAACCCCAGAAATCTGTCAGAGTCCAGATGCAGAGACCTGGCAAGGAGGTAGGATAATGTGAAAAGCCACCGCCAAGAAGATGGGAATATTCTGCCTGCCGCATTCGCTGGGGCAGGACAGCTGCTGTGGCCATGCGAGGAGGTAAGAGGGAGGCTTCGGAGCTGATGCTGAAGACAGCGAAGTGCTGGAAGAGGCTGGCTCGGGAAGCGCGGCAGCTCCAGCCTTGGAAAGGCATGCGGTTTTGCACCTGGGCCTGGGCGTACCTTGCAATGCTCGATCTCCTGCCAGACTTGCTCGGGGGTCATCTCCACTTCCACAGGTGTGGACAGCCGGATGAAGGACTCCTGAGGGCCAGGAGGGGTTAGCAGCCCTGTCCCACCACCCGCTGCTCCCCAAGACCACCCATCCGCACGGTGCAGCCGCCTCCCCATCAGCACCAGGCCTGGGGCTCCCTCTTGGCACTGCCTCAGGACCCCGTGCCCTGCCCCAGAAGCATCCTCATCCCACCCCACGGCCCCCAGGGGCTCGATGCCACGGTGAGCTTCGACTACCTCCTCCGGGTCCATTTCTGCAGCGCCTGGGCCTGAGGAAGGAAAGCATCGGTGTGTCAGCCCGCGGCACCGCTGCTGGCCATCGCCCTGGGGAGCGGCCGGCCGCCCCCGCGCTCAGGGGCAGAGCCGAGCAGCCCGGCACAGCACCGCGGCCCACCCGGGGCTCCCGTGCTCCAGGGACAGCCCGGCACCCCGCCCGGCGCCCGCCGGCCCGAGACACCCCGCTGCCCCCCGCGGCTCCCCGCTCACCCACCCGTCCGGCGCGGCCGCCTCCCGGACCGTAGCTCCGGCCGGCGCCGTTTCGCTTTCGCTTCCACCGCGGCTCCGCCCCCGGCCTCACCGCCGCCCGGCCGCCGCGGGGACCCGCGGGCCGCGAGCGCCACCCGGGCCTGGCGCGAGGGCGCTGCCGGGGGCCCCGGGCCGCCCCCCAGTTCCACATCCTGCAGCGCAGCACAACTTTGGCCAAACGACCCGCTTCGGTCAATCACGCCTTCCCCTCCCACGCAGGACACACACATCTGGAAGGTGAGCACAGCTGGGCATTCGGATCTGGAGCAGCTGCCGCTTACCCGATACAGAACATTCACACAGGTAACAACTTAACATCCCACCTGCACTGCACAAGCCCCTCTTTCCCAGAGAACCAGCACCAGCAGGAACGAACATCTGGAATTAACCACTCACACTCTCACACTCCTCTTCTTCCCCCAGGCTTAACTGAAGAAAGATTTTTAAATGCTGACAGGAATAAAAGTAGCAATAACAGTAAAACCACCACATTTCAGCACCAGAAAAGGCTTTCACTGCTTTGCAGAGGAGTGAGAGACAATTGTTTGCCCTAGGACAGTTCCCCCTTATTTCAGGTCATATAATGCTCCATGAAATTCTTTTAAACATGCCTGGACTGTAATTGCTTTGCAGCTACTCGGAGGAAACACAAAGCAAGAAAGTCTTTATCACAAAGAAAAATGCCTAGCAATGTTTCTTATACAAACAACAAAAGGGTTTTTAAGTAAACATTTATTGATGCAGCCTTGAAACAAATTTAGAATCGTAGCTTCTGGAAGAACCACTTATTCTTGCCGGTCTTGTATCTGAAAAAGAGGAGTGTGAGCATTAGAGGACACGCTGTACCAACAAGCAAAAAGGGAACAGCACAAAACATTCACTTATCTGTCCCTATCCTCCCACACAGGCATAACTCAGTGCTCTGCTTACCCAGAAGTAATTCACCTTGTCTCTTCACCCCTCTTTGCTAGTTAAACTACTGCTGAAAGGCCCAGCGGCAGTTAATAGCAGCTTCCAGATTTTCTCACTAAGCTTTCACATGAAGGACACCCAAACTACAGGAGTTTCCACACCCCTCAGAAGCTGCACTGACAAAGAACAGCCTACGTTTACGAGCAGAGATGTCCAGCACGTGTGCGCTTTAAAACATGCGGGTCCCTGCGCAGAGTGCTCCTGGGCTGTCAGCAACAGAGCCCCGCTCTTTGCTGGGGTGGCACAACTCCTTCCACTGAAGGAGTTTCCAAACTGACCGCTGAGAAGGGAAGACATTAACCACAAACACTTCTGGGCAAAGTGTCAGCACTGTCCCATCACGCTAAATCCAGTGACAGATACCAGTGAATTCAAGGCAACAAGATGCCAAGAGATCATCCGGCACCTGAACAGCCCCACGAGGCCGCAGCACAGGCAGAGATGCCCACACAAGTGCACTGCTGTTACAGAGCATCCCAATCCCAGTGAAACACACAATCTTTCAGCCCATAGGGTCTAATTTCCTGAGGGGACAGTTGTGTAAACAAGCACAGGACGTACAACGAAGTCAGATACTCAACCAAAAATATACTCAAGGAAGTTGGGGCAGAAGTGTCCACCTGGCACTTCACCAGAATCGTGAGTCCTAAAGCAAGGAACGAGCACTGTTGCCACTGAAAAAACAAGCTGACAACTCACCTTTCCTCAAATTTCACCTTAGCTTCACGCCTTGCTTTGCGTTTTAGTGCGGGGTCCCTGAACACATCCTTGTTGACAACTGTTTTGTCCAGAGGAATATCAACGGAATACCTGGAGAAGAGAGCAGCAAGGCTGGAAACAGTCAAGGCATCTGGTGCAAGGAGAACACAACGAACAATCTAGAGCTGTCAAACGCACATACTAGTACCAGATTAAGAAATCCTACAGCACTTCACATTTTCCTAATTCAGGAAAGCACAAGGCCACTGAAGCATCCAGAAACATTTAATTCAGTATATAAAGAAAACAGCTGCATTCTTGACAAAAGACAAGCAGATGTCCTGCATTTTGTACTTAGCGGCCCATAACAGCAGAAGCTGCAAGAAGAAAGGTAAAAGAAGAAGAAAAAAAAAAAACAGCTTACTGGGTCACGACAGCTCTGTTACAACTGTCAAATTCCCATAACTGTTTCAACAGTTCACCTGTGAGGTTCCACGATCAAGTTAATGGAAAGCAAGCATGGCTGCAGTAAGAGACGGCTGTATTAACCGCCTAGGGAACTCATGAACACTTCATTCCGGTTTTGCAGTCCCTCAAACCCACCACCACCGAACAAGAGCATGCTTCTGCAGAACCTGTGCCCCACGCTCGTTCATCAGGTGGTGGCACCAGCAGTTCAGGTGTCCGTCCTGCTGGCGGCTCTCCCGTGACTGCGCTCACCTGGTGGGCATCAGGTGGTTGTAGTTGTACACCTTCACGAAGGACTTGATCTTGGACCTCTTGGCGATCTTCTTCTTGCCCATGGCAGCGGTCACCTTGCGTGGGTAGCGGTCGATGCCGGCCACCAGCGCGTGGCTGTAGGGCCGGTCCGACGTGCCGTCGTCGATGTTCTGCAACACAGCGCGACGGTCACGGGCCGCCGCGCGGCCAGGGCCGCCCCGGGCTGCCCCGCGGCGCCCGCCCCGCACTCACCTTCACGATGACGGCCTTGCGCCCCGAGTAGCGGCCGGCCAGCACCAGCACCACCTTCCCCGGCTTCATGAACTTCCCCATCTCTGCGGAGACAGCACGCCGCAGTCAGGGCCGGGCCCGGCCCGGCCCGCCGCGCGTCCCCCGGCCGCCCCCGGCCCGCCGCCCCCGCCGATGGCGGCGGATGCGCCGCCACTCACCGAGGCTCCGCCGCCGATGGCGCCCAGACAGGAAAAGGAAGGGCCCGGCGCTCCGGCGACCTTTCACCTCGCACACGTCACTTCCGCTTCCGCGGCGGAGAGCCAACAGCGCACGCGCGGGACGAGACACCACCCCGCCCCCCGTTGCCGGGCAACGGGCTGCAGTACCGCCCCGCCCCCGGCGCCTCCCGCCCCGGCACGCCGCTCCCGCCCCCCCGCCCCGTCCCCGACGCCCTCTCACGCCCGTCGCCGACACCGAGGGGCGGCCCGGCCCGCGGCGCCGCACGGGAGGGGCCCGGCTGCGGGCGGGGTATCGCTCGGAGGGTGAGCGAGCTGCTTTCTCCACTTCATTTCGACTCCGTCGCCGCGACGCAGCTCCCCCCCAGCAGAAAGCTCTGCCGTTACACAGACGCACAGAGGGAGCCTGTCTGCACCACCGAGCGTTACAGATAGATTAAAATCCTGAAACTGATTATAAATATTACAAAGCCGAGTGAGCTAGCACACCTGCAGCACCAAGGGCTGATATCTAACACAAATTGAAACACAGTAACCAGAAAAGGATTCGTCCCACATATACATTTGCTAAAGCAATTAACACACCTGTAAAACACCAGGCTACTGGTACCCTGATGTTTGCACAGGAGCTTCAAAAAGGAGCTCTGGGATTCTTGCACAAAGCAACTTGAATGTCAGTCCCATCACCCGGCAGCCTGAAGAACATCACCATATCTGTGGGCTTCTGGAGCCACTAGTTCAGAAGGTACATATGCACAGCACCTGTGATTCAGCAGAATTTGCCCCCAATTTTCTTGTACATTCATGTTGGGAAAAGCAAATCACTCACCCCCAGGCAAGCCATCAAGCCTAAGCAGCCAACGCACTGCTGCCAAGCATCCATCAGATTGCCTTACTCTTCCTGCAAGAGGTGTCTCACAGTGGCATCGTTTAGATCACAGATTTAAGAAATGATCATGCAGATGCAGCACGGGAGCTAGCTGCACTGTATTCTGAGGGGCCTTCTCCCTCGGAGAGGCTTCTGGTACATTCCAGGCAGCCAGCTCGATACACGAACATTTAGTGGCATCTGCTGATCAGTGAAGCAATTTTGCTATTCAGAGCTTCAGAAATAGGGCAAGGTGAGGTGCTTTACAGCCCCCAACCTCCAGCATTTTTGCATTGGCAGCCTTGTAAAACACAGATTTCCAGCATCAAGACACTGTAAGATTACCCAAAAAGCAAATATCAATTTCAAAGAGCCAAATCTGGTTTTTAAAAAAGCCAGGCTTCTTGAGCCCAGCAGCTGCCTACTTGAGGAAAGTGGATGATCTACAATAAAAATACATCAAAAAGCATCTTTGATGTTTTTCAGCTGCCGGACAGCCAAGTCAACTGGGAGGTTGAACTTCAAGTTGCTCAGGCGACTGAGAATGTTGAGTGCACTCTCAAAGCCCGTGTTTGCCATGTAGCTCCATGGCTGGTAGTGAGATTGTACCAGAGCTCCAGATTTGCAGATCAAATTTATCCAGGAAACCAAGCGCTGCTCATTTAGTGCCATGCACACTAGGGCCTTCAGTTCAGAGTCTGCACTGCGCTTGAAGGGATCATGCTCAGTGAGGACTGTGTGAATCGCTGTCAGCAGGCTCTGTTTGGGGGTAACAGCAACTCCTCCTGTCACGGGCAAGGCAAAGGACTGGGAGAGCTTGCGAGCCGGGGATTCCACAAAGGCCTGTCCGTTCTTGGCATCGTAATACTTCACAAAGAGTTCCCAGGGGTGCATGGTCTGCGGCGACGATGTGAACGCAGGAATTAAGCACGCGATGGGTGCCAACACCAAGCTCATTCCTTGAGAGGAGGCATAGAGCCCATGAGCCATCAGGTCTCGTAAAGCAATGGTCAG
This sequence comes from Dromaius novaehollandiae, assembly GCF_036370855.1. Taxonomy (NCBI): domain Eukaryota; kingdom Metazoa; phylum Chordata; class Aves; order Casuariiformes; family Dromaiidae; genus Dromaius; species Dromaius novaehollandiae. The sequence goes on along the minus strand of NC_088119.1, from coordinate 11,421,132 downwards.
CTCCTTCCGCACAGCTAGAGTCAGCTCATCTCTCCCTCCTAAGGGAATATCCTGCATGCTGGAGTAACTGATAACGTGATCTTCCTGCTGGTGTTTTGTTGCTAGCTGCCTCACCCGGTCTACAGACAACTCCAGTTTCTTAATTAAGGGGGAATAGTCCTTGTTAGCTTGGTCCTTCTGCCAGAGGGTGCGAGGAATCTGACCAGTAGCACAACCGAACTGACTGACAGCAAATATCTGTAGCACAGCAAGCATACGACGCATAAGGTGCAGGCCTGTTTCTCGCATCTTTCTGGCATCTTCTGGATTCACTGATTAGGTTAGAAAAGAGGAAAAAAAAAAAAAAAAGCTCTCATTAAGGAATCAACTTCTCTCTGCTCTTTCATACACACAAAAGGAATACGAGTGTCCGTTCCTCCTCCACCAGAGATTCTGCTTCTCCTTAGGAGTTGCTGGCAGTAGAACTGATGCTGCCTTTTCCAGTTTCACAGCACTGAGGCCAACCAGAAAACAAAGTACAAAACATTGTTGAGAATGGGCCATGCAATCAGCTCTGTCTTAAATCCTGCAACAAGGAGGAAATCCCACACCAGCTTTTCCAGTGGTATCATGCAATCAAATCAAAGCCTTTGCTGGAGGACACCACCGGCTACTTTCAAGAAGCTCCTTGTCTCAGTAGGTTAATATCCTCTTACTCCTGAGACCATTACTAAATTAAGAATAGCCACACGGGGTAAGGCCTGAAGTCCATCCAGCACAGCATTCTGTCTCTAACTAGTCTCAAATTATAGGGAACACTGGATCCATCCAGCTCACGTCTGCTCACAGAGCCAAGAACTCAGAGAGCATTACAATGTAGGCCAAAAGCACATGCAAGACAAGGCTGCTCCATCTGTCTGCATTTTGTGCTAATTATCAGAAGTCCCTTCTATTCCTGATTCAGCTGAGGACCAATCCCACCCCTCTATGCCACACATTCAGGTTTGGTGAGAACTCTAATGATCCCATGTGAGAAAGGGAAAGGAACTGGACACAGACCTTCTGTCAGTGGGATTTAGAAAGAGTAGAAACCCAGCAGCCAGAAAAAAAGCAAAGCAATCTAAAGTGACGAGGTGCCAGTTCATGCTAGCTGAACAGCAAATGAATGGGAGGAGGAGCAGCACTGAGAGCTCAGAGCCAAGCAGGGCCCACCTCTATTTCCAGAAGATCGTGTATTTGGTTTGTAGGAGCCACTGCCATCTTTTCTGCCTGAACATTCACAGTGTCCATCTTCTGCCTTACCAGAGCTCCCAACTTCATCTAGAAGAAGAAATCCACACTATTATTTCACACTGCTGTGAACTTAGGCTTCATAATCCAAGTGTTAAGGTAAATATCCCCTTAAACCTCTCTACACCCTGCCAGTCTCAGGTTCTCCTCACCATCATGTTAGAAATCTGTACTTCCCCATGACCGAAAAAACCTTCCTACATTCTCTGACATCTGTGACCTCCCACCTCATAGCTACGTCAGGGAATTACAAAGCAATTTCATTTGCTTGTCTAAATATAACTCAGCACTGACCCTGAATGAAGTTGATGAACATTTCAAGATCCCTTATTTGTGTCTTGAGTTGTTCCACCAGCTGCTCCTTCACCCTGGCTGGATTAACAATTTGTGCTATGGCAGCATCCACACGCTGTCGCAGCTCCTCTGGAGAGAGAGTCGCAATATCTTCATTCAAGTCCATGTCCAGCTTCTTTATTAATTCATCTATAATCATCTGCAAAACACTACAGTGAGCAGCACAATCTCATTATGTGGCCCATGAGCTCCAAAATACTCCTTTACCCATTCATATGTTGGAAACAGGCCAATCTTTGCTGCACACAGAAATTTGTGACAGATGTGTGTCAGGCTTATGCATGCAGACTAACTACTGATACTGTATTACAGCTGCCAGAGAGAAGTAAGGACCAAGCCCTACAGCCTATAAGGGGCTCATGAATGCTAAGAAAGGACGTCAGCAAAAGGACATAAGGGGCTTTACCCGCTGTCTTTCCATAACCACAGACTGTGGCAGAGAATCATAGTTGCCCTCTTGGTAAGCAAATGTCTCCAGGTCATCCAGCTGTGTCTTTAGCTGCAGGATCAGCTCTCTCTGCTTTTCCTTCTGGACCTCAGTTCGTTCCTGCTTCTCTCGCTCACTCTGAAACAAAGTTTTTTGGCAAATAAGAGTGAACATTTACCATCGTAGCCAAGCCTAGACGACAGGATCATGGTATAAGGACTGTTTGCTTCAGCTCATGCACTTAACTAGCAAACACTGTGTGCTATTCCTAACAAAAAGATTTGCTTATACATCAAGGCTCTGCAAGTATCAGTCACATCACCTCATCTTACAAGGGAAGAATGTCTTTGGACCTCCTGCACCCTACGTGCCGTCCCATAGGGCTGAAATCCAGGGAGCACTGATCTAAGCAGCAAAACGATGGTCATGTTTCAAGGAGCTTCTGAGATACTACTACATCTCAGAGCGAAGCAGTAACACAGAAAGCAAGGTTTAAACATGCGCCCCCAGGAACCGGCTGCAAGCAGTCAGAGGCCCGCAGGCGTACACGACAGGACCTTGCGCAGACCTGCCTCCAACCCCTGCTCCTGGAGCCCGCTGCCCGCCCTGCCACGCAGGGAGCCCCAGCACCGCCACGGGGAGAAGTGGCCGCAATAACCCCTCCTTGCTTCAGCCACCAGACTTTCCCCCGCAGAGCGCAGCCGCAAAGAGCGTTACCGGTACAGCGACGGGAGCGTTACCGGTACAGCGACGGGAGCGCTAGGCAGGTCGAAAGCACTTACCAGCCCCTGCAGGCGGAAAGCATGGGAGGGAAAGGTACCGAATTACGCTGTTTGAAACGCGACCGTGCTCTCTCTGGCTTAGGCGAGCGCCGCCGCCCTGCGGGCACGGGACCCCCAGAGGGCCGTGAGGGGCGGGAGCGCGCTCCGGCCGGGGGGCACAGGGCCGCCCGCGGCCGCACTCACCGGGGCCTCGCCGAGGCCGTGCGCCAGCGGCGCGGGGCAGCCGCGGAAGGCGAAGTCCTCGAGGTCGCGGAGCAGGCGCTGCTGCTCGGCGGGCCCGGCCCGCGCCACCTGCCGCAGCCGGAACTGCACCTGCGCGAAGTGCGAGGCCAGCGCCAGCAGCGCCCCGTGCAGCCGCCGCCGCTCCGCCCGCAGCCGCGGCACCGACCGCGGCGACCCGCCCGCCGCCGCCTCTTCTGCCTCCTCCTCCTCCGCCTCCTCTTCCGCCGCCGCCGCCGACACGGCGCCCACCGGCGCCCAGCGCTCCCCCGGGCCCAGCGGGCCACCGTCCGCCTCCATGGCCGTCGCTACCGGCGCCGCCGCATCGCCGCCATCTTGCCGCCGCGGCGCGGGGCGGGGCGCGGGGCGGGGCCACAGCACCGCCCCCCCCCCCCCCCCTGCGGCGGCACCACAGCGTCTCCCCCGGCGCGGCGGCACCACAGCGGCCCCGCGGCGCCCCCGCGGCACCACAGCGTCACCCCGCGGCGCGGCGGCGCGCAGCCCCCCGGGGCACCGTGGCACCACAGCGCTCCCGCGCGGCGCGGCGGCGCGCAGCCCCTCGGGGGCACCGGAGCCCCCGCGCCCCCAGGGAGCCCCCGGGGCCCCGCGGCGGCGGCGGCGCCGCGCACCGGGACGGCGACAGGGCCCCGGCCGGCGGCCCGGCTCGGGGGCGCCGCTCACGGCGGGGGGACCCGGGGCGGCGCTCCGGCCGGTGGCCGGGCCGCGCCCCCGGCCCGAAATAGCGCGGGGAGGGGCGGGGCGAGCAGCGACATGGCGAGGTGAGTGCGGCCGGCCGGGGCCGGGCCCGGGCAGCCCCCCGCACCACCGGGGCCCCTGTGCGGGAGAGGGGGGCCCCGCAGCGACGCCCCGAGCCGGGGCAGGGAGGCAGGAGCCCGCGCCCCTCCCGGTTATCCGTGCCGCGGGGAGCCCCGGGCTCCGCGACGCCCCCCTGCCGGGCACCGGCCGCCGGGGGCACGGCGCTGCCTTCGCGGGGTGTCGGTGGCCCCAGCGGGGCGGCTGCCGGCCGTGGGCCCTGGCCTGGCCGCTCTGGCCGAGGTGCCGAGGGACCACGGGGACGCGCCGGTTCGGCGAGGGCGAGGACGAGGGCGAGGGCTGATCTCATGTTTTCCAAGGCAACCCGCAAAGACGCTGTGGTACGACCGCCCCCGGTACGTCTTCCTCGAGTTCTGCGTAGAGGACAGCCGGGACGTTAGAGTCGTCATCGAGGAGCAGCGGCTGGTGTTCAGGTGCGCTGCCCCGCGGAGCCCGGGCACGGCGCCGAGCTCTGAGCAGTCTGCGGGGCAGGGAGGACCCCGCCGGAGCAGGTCGTGAGCGGCCGCAGCCCTGGCCTGAGGCAGGTTGTGTTACTGTATTTTGGCAGCTGCAGAAATGCGGACGGAGTGGAGTTCTACAATGAGATCAACCTGTACGCCAGGGTGAACTCCAAGGTGAGGCCCATCTCTCAGCAAACCCTTCCCTGATAACCTGCGTCAGGCTAAAAAATTAGCACAGCCTGTGCAGTCCCGAACAGCACTGCTGACGCTGCAGAGGTTTCCAGTGTTGAACGACAAGCAATGCTGCCCGTCTGCCCGGAGGCGGCAGGTGGCTGAGTGGGGTGAGCACAAGCCGGGAAGCCCTGGCCCTGGGTCCGTCACTCACTCCCAGTACAGCCTTGGGCCAGAAACGTGCCTTCTCCATGGCCTTCGGCGTTCCAGAGCTTGAACATGGCTGAATTTTAAACCTGTGCGTGTTGATCAGAGAGCGGAGCTGAGCAGACGTTCAGGTGGCACGTCCCTGATCTCTCGCAGGACTCGCAGGAGAAGCGCTCTGACCGCTCCATCACGTGCTTTATAAGGAAGTGGAAGGAGAAGGTGGCCTGGCCACGCATCACCAAGGAGAACATCAAGGTGTGTGGCGCCCAGCAGCCAGGACCCCCCCTCGGTGCCGTCTCCCCGCTCCAGCCTCAGCACACGCACTGCACCCACATGGCGCTTCCCAGCTCCTAAGGGACCAAACCTGCCCCCAGGCCGGTACCGCGGCCCCCACCCTGGCACCCCAACCCAGGGCTCTCACAGCCAGGCCTTTCCCTCACCACAGGCACGGGCAGGACCAGCACCCTGTAGCTGAAGGGATGTATATTCCCATTCCTGGCCAGTCCCCGTGCCGTGGGGCCGGAACGGCCTGTGCTCACCCCCCGGAGCAGCCTGCTCCGGCCGCAAGGATCTGCCCTCGCGGGGTCTGGCTCAGCGCTGTCCGCTCCCTGAGGGGGTCCTCTCTCTGCCCGCAGCTGGCCTGGCTCTCCGTGGACTTCGACAACTGGCGAGACTGGGAGGGAGACGAGGAGGTGGAGAGGGCCATGGTGGAGCAGTACGCGGAGGTGAGCTGGCCGGCAGGGCCCGGGAGCGCTGTGGCCTCCGGGTCCCCGGGCGCCGCGTGGGGTGGGTGCTCGGGGCGGGTGGCGGGAGCAACCGGGCGCTCAGCGTTCCCACGACTGCTTGTTTCCCACCCAGCTTCTGCAGAAGGTCACGGACAAAGGCCCCCCCCCCGCGATGGACGATCTTGACGTGAGTAGAGCTACTGGGCCAATTCCCCCCAGGAGAGGAGCTACAGCAGCTCCTGCCTCCGCCCCGGCTCGCCCAGGGCCGGCCTGCAGCACCGCCAGCACCTCCCTGCGGCAGCCCAGCCCCAGAGCGAGGGACGGGGACAGGCGCCCCCGCCTCCCCGGCCCCTCGCTCCCAGCCGGCTCCTCTCTCCCCCCAGGACGACCTCTGAGGCCAGCTCCCCGGGACAGCGCAGACGGCAGGAGGGTCTCCCCGGTGCACCGGAGCCCACGGCCCGGCGGCGGAGCTGTCCGCTCTGCTCGGGCCCGTTACGCGGCGGGGGGGGGTCAATAAACGTGAGCTGCCGCTGTCTGTTGTCTGCTGAGGCCGCCGCTGCGCCGGCCGCCCGGGAGAGCCGCCCCCCCGCCCCCCGTCGCACCGGGAGAGCCGCCGGGACGGCACGGAGCGCCCCGGCCGCCGCAGCCGGGCGGACGGAGCCCGCGGGCCGGGCCGGGCCGGGCCCCCCGACGGGGCCGACACGCGGGCGGGGCGCGCGTACGTCACCTCGCAGGCCCCGCCCATCGGCGACAGGGCGCCCGCGAACGCCAGGCGCGTGTCCCGCCTCGCTCGCCGTCGCCGTGCCGGCTGCCAGGCCCGTGTCCGCTGCGGCTCGCCGTCGCGGCGCGCGTCCCGTGTCCCCTGCGGCTCGCCGTTGCCGTGCCGGCTGCCGGGCGCGTGTCCGCTGCGGCTCGCCGTCGCGGCGCGCGTCCCGTGTCCCCTGCGGCTCGCCGTTGCCGTGCCGGCTGCCAGGCCCGTGTCCACTGCGGCTCGCCGTCGCGGCGCGCGTCCCGTGTCCCCTGCGGCTCGCCGCCGCCGCCGCCGCCATGGTGTTCCAGTGCCAGCGGGACAGCTGGGCCCGGCAGGTAGCGGCGGGCGCGGCGGGCGCGGCGGGCGCGGGGGCGGGCGCGGCCCTGACGTCGCCGCCGTCTCTCTGTTGCAGTTCGCCACCAGGGTGGTGTCGTGCAGCGCGGCGGAGCTGCGGCTCGAGGGCGGCGGGGAGCCGGTGCGCGGCTTCCAGGTGGTGCTGGAGGACACGATCCTCTTCCCCGAGGGCGGCGGGCAGGTAGGGCCGGGCCGCGGGGCGGCCGGGCGGCCGGGCGGTGGGCGGCGGGGGCGGCGCTGACTCCTCCGTGCTCGCAGCCCGACGACCGCGGCCTCATCGGGGACGTGCCGGTGCTGCGCGTGAGCCGCCGCGGCGCCGAGGCGGTGCACTTCGTGCGGACGGCGCTGGAGCCGGGCGCCCCGGTGCTGCTCTCGCTGGACTGGGAGCGGCGTTTCGACCATATGCAGCAGCATTCAGGTACCGGCCCCCGGCCCGACTGGGAGGCTGCTGCAAGCACCCCAGCAGCACCGGGGGGGCCCAGGCCCGGGACAGCCCGGCGTTGCCTCGCCCCGGGCCCTGGGGGGGGGTCCGGTCAGTGCCGTGCTTGTCCCCTGCCGTGGGCTGGGGATGAGCAGTCCGACAGCGCCCTACGCACAGCCTAGCCCTGGGACCACTCGGGAAGGCAGGGACCTCCCTTGCGAGCTCTTCCTTGGTTTGTAAACAAATTGACTTTGAGCAGGTTTGGAAGGAAATGTAAACGCTTCGGAGGGCACCATGGCGCGCTCGGGTGCCCAAGGCCCGTGAGGCATTCGCTGGCTTTTCTGTCTGCTTCTAAGCAGTAGTATAAGCCCCATGGCTCTGAGCATGTGCATGGGCTTTTTGCAAATGTCTAGGAGATTGCCAGCAGTAAAAATATACTTTGAAAATCTCTTTTCTTGCGTCCAGCGGAATTCAAGGCTGTTGCTTGCACTTCTCTTCCAGGGCAGCATCTCATTACTGCCATTGCAGATCTGATGTTTGGATTCAAGACAACTTCATGGTGAGCAGGGAAGGGCTCCTTTTAACCCCAGTCTTAGCTTGTTTGGTGTGTGCCACTGTGCTGCGCCATGAGGAGATGAACACTGATAAATCCGTAGAGCAGTTTACTCTTGGACATTCCACTTGACCACAGAGGGCCTGGGAGAGGTGACTGAACTGGAGAGAAGCTGTGCAAAGTATTTGCTCTGTCTTTTCCCTCTCCAAATGTTTAGCATGCATCTGGCACTGTGTAAACAACAGGGAGAGCATGGAAGTATGTTTTGTTTCAGTCACCACATTCCCAGCAGTTCCTCTTGCATGGCACTTGGTGCCGCACAGAGGGATCTTCCAGCTGCTCTTAGCTACGGTGGCAGATGTTCTTCATCTGTGCAGGGAGCTGGGCCGCCAGAGAAGTGTCATTGAGCTGGACACCCCTTCAATGACAGCAGAGCAAATAGAGGCCCTGGAGAGGAGTGTGAACGAGAAAATCCGGGAGAGGGTACCTGTGACGGTGAGGGAACTGGCTGCAGATGACCCTGAAGTTGAAACAGTGAGTTATGGGGGAGGGAACTGATGTGGGAGCAAAATACCTGCAGCACGGATGTCACCTTGTTTGCCATGCTCCTCATTTTGCTAGGTGAGAAGCCGAGGTTTGCCAGATGACCACACAGGGCCAGTGCGAGTTGTAAGCATCGAAGGCGTAGACTCCAACATGTGCTGCGGGACTCATGTCTCTAACCTGAGTGACTTGCAGGTGAGGGGCTGCAGCTGAGTTACGTTCCGGAGCCTGACTCCACACATTCAGATCTAGCACAGCAAAAATCCCTGAGATCTAGCATCTGACAGAAATTGCCCTAGGTGTTAAAACGGAGAGGAGGAAGCCCTGTGCTGAGTGAGCCTCAGCAGGGCCATGCACAGGTCTGTAGTCACTGTCCAGTCAGTCCTGGAAACACACTGCCTTGGTCTTTGTAACAGAACTCAGCTCTTGCCTATAGCAATGATATTTTCCGAACTGCTGATGTCTCTACGGAACGTGTGAGGTACAGTGCTAGTACGATGGTGCGTTGCCACGTTACTAGCCATTTATTCCCCTGCTTAAAGCTCTGACGTTTTGTGAGGGTTTGTTGTGATTGAGAAATCCTCTGTGCAGGGAGGCAGAGATAAGGTTCTAGAGCTGCCTTTAAGTGCTCTGTCTTTTCAGTCATTTGGGGAAACTGTGGTGGGTCAGATGGGTCTTCCTTTCAGATCCCATACCTGGAAGCTTTTGTGTGAGGAATCAGTCTATATCCCAGCAGAGACAATTTATCCGACATCCAGCAAATTGAATTAATTCCACCTTATCACCATCTTTTTTTGGTGTACACCTTACAGAAGATTTTAATGAGTGTAGTTTAACTGGCAGAGAGTCTATACACAACAAGGCATAGTCTAGTAGAAACTGTCCACCTCTCTGAGAATAAGCAAAATACTGTTCTCCTTTTCTGACCAGTGCATTTTTCTTTTTAAGGTTATTAAACTCCTTGGCACAGAAAAAGGGAAAAAGAACAAAACAAACTTGGTTTTCCTGGCAGGAAACAGAGTGCTGAAGTCAATCGAACAGAGTCACACCACTGAGAAGGCTCTAACCTCACTGCTCAAGTAATATCCCTTCACTTCCCTTCTTTCATCTTTGTTGGTCCTTCTGACAAATACGGCATGAGCCTAAGGCTACATCTTCCCAATGTTTCTGATGATAGATTATCTGCTTATGCTCCTTTAATAGATCCTTTCTTTGTCCTTCAGAGTAGCAATCCAAATTCTCCCTATTGTTTCAGAAATGGACCAGGTGAGCACGTAGAGGCTGTGAAGAGGTTGCAGAGTTCTGTGAAACTGCTTCAGAAGGTATGAGGATGGCTCAGAAAAGCAGATTATGGCTGCATTTTGCTGGCCTGAGCATTAGTCATGACAACTGAGAATAGAGTTTAGGCATCAGTTTTTTGGATACTGTGAAAACTGATCCCATCTCTGGGAACACAGTTCAGTCCTCACACTGACTTCTCCATCCGCAATACAGTTTATTTGCTTTTCCTCCAGAATAACTTGAACCTGCTTAGAGACATTGCTGTTTTGATAGCCCGGGACTTCAAAAGCAAACCTGTTCAAAGTGAGCTGTTTGTGTTACACAGGTATGGGGGAGTTCAGAGGAAACAGTAAGAGGCCATGGTATCTTAGATATTTTATGGCAGTTGCTTCTCTCTGACACCAATTCAAGCTTGTTTATGACAATTATTGCTTAGAAGTCAAATATTCCTCAGGGAAGAATACAAACAAGGTAAATAGAATATTAAGCTACCTCCGGCGTAAGAAGGTTGTGTAATTAAAGAAATATGTTAGTGATTCAGTCACTGAATTCTTTTGGTTTTATAGCTAGGAAATAATTGTGTCTATCTGATCTCTCTCTGACCTTGATATTTTCCAATAAAGCTGAAGAGCTTCATTTGTTAAAAATAAACACTTAAATAATTTCCAAATATGTCCGTAGGTATGTACAAGAAGGATTTAGATATATAGAAGAAAACTAATCTCCCTCCTCATAAGAGGGCAAAACCCCAGGTGTGAGCCTAGACTGCTTGCACAGATTTTTAGCTTTCAACTTCTCTGATGGCAGAAAAAGCCAGTGGGAAATTTTACTCTTAAGAAAAACAAAATAGAAAACTAACAAAAAACAAGCTTGGGTAGTCACTGTCTTTGGTTTGTGATTGATATTTGGGGCTCTAGATGGGAGTTTTGCCTCTCTCTGAAGTGACCTTTTTATCCATATAGGAAAGAGGGTGACTCTGAATTTATGAACATCATCGCTAATGAGATTGGGACAGAGGTGAGTTACTGATAAAGACTAACCATACCAGGAGCTTCTTCATCCACATTGTAGCACAGGCGGGGGCTGGCCAGGCTTCTGTTTGTACAACAGCCATGAGCTGCTTCCTTCCAAAAGTTACACAAGGTTATCACCCCCAGCAGCCTCAGTAGGCAGGAAATCTTCAACGGTCAACAAATACAACAGTGAAAATTCAGAGCACTGTAGAAAAGCCTGTTCCCCCAAAGAGCAATACAGAACCACATCAGCTGTTTTAATTTAGCATACCCCAGTCCCTGTTCTGTTCCCCATAACATGTGATTCAGCGTAACAGGTTCAAAAGCCTCCAGCCCTACTCCCTTTTAGTTTCTTCAAACTGAGTCTCAGTCTCAGTAGCAAGCACTGGCCTGTAAATTGTTTACATGTCTGGATGGGACTTGTCAGGGTCTCTGTCCTCCTTCCGGACAAGGAGGACACTGGCCGGTCTGGAACAAGGCCCATGTCTCTGTCCACAGGAAACCCTGCTGTTCCTGACTGTGGGAGATGAAAAAGCAGCAGGACTCTTTCTTCTGGCTGGGCCTGTTGAAGCAGTTGAGAATTTAGGTCCCAGGTAACAAGTTCTGTGGCTTCTTTAAAATTAGTAAGAATTCTAATGTAGCAAACAAGCACCTGCGCAGTATAATTAGGGCACGGATCCTTGTTTGCCCTCTGGAGCAGGTTAGGGAAGGTCACCCTCTTCTCTGCAAGTGAGGGCATCAAGCATATGCTGTTGTTACTGCAGGGTGGCAGAGCTGCTGGGAGGCAAAGGTGCTGGGAAGCAAGGCCGCTTTCAGGGCAAGGCAACCAAGATGAGTCAGCGAGGAGAAGTGCAAGCTCTGCTCCAGGAATTCATCAGCCATCAAAGCCCTGAAGCGTAAGAAACAGTCCTCAAAGTAGAGCTGTCTTCCCTGCTCTCTGTAATCTCCACCAACTTTCCTCCCAGAGAATAAAGACATAAAAATTACGGCTGTTTTGCATACGCTCTGTGTGAGCAGATATGGTGGTCATAGAAAGCTGAGGAGGGGGGGGAATCTGCCATCCACTATTTTCTCCGGCCTGTGATGCTGCAAGGTTTCTTTCATTTCCCCAGACAAGTAGTAATATTCTTAAGTGATTAATAGTAGTCACTTTGTAATCATTTTGTGGGCTTCCTACAGACCAGGAGAGGGTCCCTCCTGTTTGCAGTGCACTGTGACTTTTACTTTATACCAGCTGCTGAGGAGTAATTGCTTTATGAGCATGTTTATTCATAATAAGCTGGATGCATTTAAAAAAATCAGAATACTGGGAAGAAGCAGGGGGTTGAATATGATATTCACCAACAGCTGCAGAGAAAATGAATCAAGCTTTTACTGCTGAAATTTTATAGGAAGAAGGAAGGAAGGAATGACAGGAATTAGAGGGTTGCTGAAATCTGGACATCCCCCTTAAAAGACCAGTCTAAGCTGTTCACCGGTTATTGCTGCCTATTGTCACTTCCTGAGAGATGAAACTGGGAGGCAGGATGACAAGATGCTGCAGTTAAACCTGTCAGCAAGAAAGGGAAGTAGCACCAGTTCTGTGCATAAGAAGTCACCATGTTTTTTTGAACAGACTTTTTTTTTTTCCTGTTTACTTAGAAATCTCTGCAAATGCTGGAGGACTGAACATGTTTGTGCTAATGCTTTTGCTAGCACCCCTCACTGCTGGTTAATATGCAGCCTGCTGCACTCTGGACTCCACAATCCCCTCCGTCAGCCAGCTATTGACCCAGCTGTGAAGCTGATGCAAGCAGTTGTCAGATAACACTGACTTCATGCTTACGTCTTAAAGCACTACTGCAGTACATTATTGCAAATTTCATTCATTTGTAGGTGGCCCTGGCAGAACCACATTAACACATATGTGCTAACTCTGTACATGACAATTAAATGCAGATAGAAGCAGCTTCCCAGCACTTTGTTTTGCAGGCAGCTGTACATGGGGCATTTCTTGTAGGTGTGTGCCTAAACATTTCCTTCACTTCTGCTGCCATGAGCTTGAGCTTACTGTACCATTCTCTACTCCCAAGTGGTGGTTTTGCCCCCACCTCTGCCATAGTTACTCTTACTCTTCTACACAGTGAGAAATGTCTATGGAAAGGAAGCCCCTGGAATTAATAAAAAAAAAAAAAAACCCTACTCCATAGTATTCCTTCAGTTTGCCTTTTCTGCGAGGATGATTCCTGGAGGCTGTTACAACCTTGGCTGCAGAAACAAAAGAGGTGGTGTGGAGACAGTGTGAAAAAGCACATGGCAGGTAGTCGGGAAATAGGTTTTTCTACCCCCTCCCCCCAAATGTTGGAACTGGCATGACAGGTTTAGTCCAAGTCTTGGTAATAAACAATTAGAGGAAGAGAAAACCTCTGTCATAAACCTACAGGATAGCAACAACCACAGCACATACAGTTTCCCTCCCATGGCTACTTGCAGCTGTCATTCAGCAAAGAGCAAAACAGCTCCTTTGCCAGTTATTGAGCTGTTTGTGAACAGCAGGATTAGGCTAGGGGTCAAGGCTGTGCAGGACAGCAGCTCCTGTTGCGGGCAGGCGGGCCGGGGCTGGGGCCGCCGGGCAGAGCCGAGCCGGGCTGGGCCGGGCTGAGCCCAGCCGGCTGCCCCAAGGCTCCACGTCGCTGCGGCTCAGCCCAGCCCAGAGGAGCCGGCCGATCCGAAAGCCGCGCTTGCTGCCCCAACAGCGCAGGGACACAAGCACATCCTCCGTCTGCACGCAGTGCACCTGGCAGCCCAGAAAATTGGCCCTGAAGCAGCTTTGCTCCCTGCCCTGCATGGCACAGCCAGATTTGGGCCAGGACAGCTCCCTGCGCTTCCATGGCAGCTCTGGGGTTTTCCATTTCTCCATGCTGCATTTTCTGGGCCGCAGCGACACGGGGACCAGCCCGGAGCCTGCAAGTCGGGGGGGGGGGGGGGGGGGACATTTGCTGAGCTCCATCAGCCAGAGTGCATGGGGGCTCCCGGCAGCTAACAAGCGTTAACACCTGCTGAGCGAAACCCTTCAGCAGCCGGGGCCATGAGGCGAGTGGGGAAATGCTCGGCACTGCCCCAGCGCATCCTCTTCCGCGGCACCCGAGGCAACGGGCAGGGAGGAGCCGGGGAGCCTGGCGCTGCCGCCCCAGCACTGACAGGGGACAGATGCGCAGTCCCTGGTGGAGACGTCATCGCTCCCTCCAATACTCTGCCATGGCCCTCACGGGGCGGCACACCGCTCCCGGCAATCTGCCCGCGTTCCGGCTTGCCAGCCACTGGGACACCCCAACTCACGGACTAAATACGCTGTTGGCTTTAATAAAATAGCCATGAATACAGATACACCCATGTGTGCATATATACACCCACACACACGTTTTTTTAATATATATATATGTATATATGCATATATATATACACACACACACACACACACACACACATACACACACATACATTTAAAAAACCAAACAAACGTGCATGCACGTACCCCGCACTACGTTGCCCGGCAGCGAGTGGCAGCGCACGGGGCACGCGGAGGACCGTGGGGGCGGTCAGGCCTCGGGACGGCCTGGCTCACGCAAGCCGGGGCTCCATCTCCAAGCGTTGCCCCCCCACCGGCCGGCTGGCGCCTGCCCCTCCGCCGCGGAGCTGCCTCGTCCGCGGCCCCGCGCGCTGGGGGACCGTCCGCGGGTTCGGTCCGTGCGGATTCCGGGACGGCGCGGCAGCGGCGGCGTTACCTGCGGGGCCGCCCGCCCTAGACGTCCTTCTTGCCCCCGGGGGCCAGGAGCCGCGAGAGGCAGTAGGGGACGAGGCCGACGGTGGCCAGGGGCACGGCCGCGCTCTTGCAGAAGGAGAGGAGGTAGAAGAGCAGCTGCGCGTGCGCCGGCGGCTTGAAGGCGTCGAAGAGGTGCAGGACGAGGAGGGAGGCGGCGGCGCAGCCCAGGCGGAAGGGCAGCGGCGGGGGGCCGCGGGGGGCGGGCGCGCGGGCGTGCAGGGCCAGCCCCAGCCCGCAGAGCGTCCCCAGGTTCCTGAGCAGGCTGGCGAAGGGGGTGGTGTCCAGGTGGACCCACTCGGGGCGGGCGCACCACCGCCGCGCCTTGGCCAGGGTCCACAGCAGGTCGACCCCCAGCACCTGCAGCAGCGCGTACAGCCCCAGGGCGAAGCCCAGCAGGAAGGCGGTGACGGCCAGGTACCGGCGCAGGCCGGCGCTGTAGATGGAGCGGACGTGCTGGAAGGTCTCGGCCACGGCCATGCCTGGCGGCAGAGGGGACGCGCTGTCAGCGCCCGCCCGGCCTCCTTGCAGCGGGAGCCGGCGGCACGGCACGGCACAGCCGGGGCGTGTGAGGGGACGCGCTCACCTGAGATGACCCCCGCAATGACCTGGTGTGGGAAGTGGGCGGCGATGAAGACGCGGGACAGGCAGACGCAGACCTGCACGGCCCAGAAGCCCGTCCAAAGCACCGTCCACAGCACCCTGCAAAGCCCAACGGCTGTGTCGGCACCGCAGCAGCGTGCCCAGGCCAGCAGCAGACTTGGGGCCGGGGGTTCCCTGCCTGGTGCCCGCTATAACACGTGTGCTCTGGGCCCCGCTCGGCCCCCCAGTCACCAGAGCACCCTCTGCCCCACACAGCTGATTTCGGCACGTGGCTTACCAGTACTTAAGCGTCTTGACCTGCTGCTCCCCCGCGGCCATGGAGAGCAGGGCCGTCACCATGACGTAGTACACGCTAGCAGCGCCCATGGCATGGCCCGAGGGGCTCCCTGCGCGAAAGCAGAGCTCCCAGTGAGACCCCCCCCCCGCTTCGGAGCAGAAATCATGAGCCGCCCTGTGCCAGGGGTGCCCAGGACCTGGGGGGGGGTCTGTGTCAGTGAGTAGTGCAGCACGGCACGGTGCAGCATGGCGTGGGATGGCATAGCACAGCACGGCACAGTGCAGCACAGCACGGTGCAGCACGGCACGGTGCAGCACGGCACGGTGCAGCACAGGGCAGCGCAGCAGGGCACGGCGCAGCAGGGCACAGGGCTTCAGGAGCAACCACCAGCTCCCAGCCCATCCACGGGGCAGAGAACAGGGCCACCCTCGCCGGCGCGCGGAGCACGCAGCGCGCACGAGTGCAGCCCGCGCCGCCCCCTGCGCAAAGCGCCCCGAGCACCGCGGCCAAAGTGCAGCCGGGGCAGCCGGGGCGGGGGAGGCCGGGGGCCGTGCAGCAGGCGCCGGTGCCGCGCCGCGGGGCAAGGTCCCTGCGCGCTGCCTCCCCGCCGGGCGCGGGGGCTCCTACCTGGGCCGGTCTCGCAGGTGAGCGGGAACTGCTGGATCCGCGGGGCCGAGGCGTTGCGGTAATAGTCCGTCTCGTGCACCCACCAGTACGGCCTCTCCCCGAAGAGCAGCCTGGAAGGAGGCAGGAGCCGGGGCTGCCGCAGCAGGCGGAGGCACGAACGCGGCGCCGCCCCAGCCGGCCACGGGCACTGGCACCGGCACCAGCAGCGAGCGGCGCGGGGGTCCCGCCGGCAGCAGCAGCGGCGCGGGGCTGACGTGGAGCGGGCAGCGGCTGCCCGGCCCCGGGACGGGGCCACTCACCACTTGAAGACGAGGTTGAGCCAGTCGCCGACGACAGCCACCCAGAGGAGCCGGATGCCCACGGGCCGGCGCAAGTGGAACCAGAGCGGGAAGAGGACGAAGAAGGTGTTGCGGAGGTCGGCGGCGAAGGAGACGAAGAGGAACCAGTCCTGGGCGCCCTGGAAGTGCACCTGCAGCAGGTGCGTGGCCCGGATGCCCGCGTCGTGCAGCAGGTTCATGCCCGCCTCCATCCTCGGCCGCCTGCAGCCCTGCTCCGGCTGCCCCCGCACCGCCGCCGCGCCGCTTTATACCCGGCAGCTCTTGTTTGCCACTGCAGGTCGCTCGTCCCTGCGCTGATCTTTGGACCCAGAACCACTTTTGCCAAAGGTGCATCACCGGGGGGTTGTTACAAACACGTCGGGAACAACTTACGTAAAAGGGGAAAACGGCGCGGGGGAACCGGCGCGGCGCTGGGCCCTGCAGCCCCCTTGACCCTTCACCGCCCCGGCCCCCGCTGGGATCGCGCAGCCCCGCAGCAGCCCAGCATCTGCTCTCGTGCCGGGAGGGCGAAGCGGCCGCAGCCGAAGTCCGGGAGCGGTGCATCCCCCTCCGGGAGCGGGGCAGAGCCAAAGCGCGGTGTTTGGGCGCACACGTCCTCTTAAGGCAGTTAACCAAATTAGAGACCTGTCCCACGGTATTTAATGGCAAAAGACCGGCAGTGCTGCGATGGAGCCGCAGGCGCAGAAGGAGCAGCGCGGGGGCTCTGCTGGCGGCTTTGTGCTGGGGGCCGGCGCGGCGCTTGGCGTGGCAGGAGCAGCCGCCCCGGCCCTGCTCCAAATGCACGGCCTGCAGTTTGTGCAGAAAAGGGACTATTGCAACACAGGCGTCCCAGCTGCTCGGCTCGGGGTCCTCACCCCCAAGCAGTTTTGGCCAGCGTTGAGGAATTCAACAAAGTTGGCTCCCGCCTCAAAAATAGTTTTTGAGACAGCAATAAATCCTCCCCGAAAGATTTCACCGCAGAAAATGGGGGCAGAAGGTGCTGGGGGCCAGCCCTGCTTGGAGGGGGGGGAGGTTGCGGCACAAAACTGGGGACAGAAAAGGGGAAACAGGACCGGCTGCCTCCTTCCAGCCGGGCCAGGGCCGAGAGCCACAGGCTGCCGGCAGCCCTTCCTCTCCCGCTCCTCCGAGGACGAGGAGGGAGGATGCCCCGGGGCTGGCAGCCGGCAGCCCTGGTACCGCACTGGGCTGGGGACGGAGTATCCCGTGCTGCGCCGCGCGGGCGACGGAGCATCCCCGCCTCGTGCCGTGCTCGCGGCCATCCCGGGCCGGGCGACGGAGACGCCACACGCAGCCGCGCTTCCTCCATGCCCACGGCTCCTGCCGTGCAAACTCATCCCCGCTCCAGCGGACGGGGCTGCCAGGACGCGTTCCTGCCCCCCGCGCTCCCGTCAACGCCAAGCCGGGAACGAGCCGGCCGCCTGGGGACACGGCGTTCCCGCGGCAGCACGGCCGGGCACGCGCCGCGGCGCCTGGCTCTCCCTCCTGCACCGGCGCATTGTCACTCGCCAGCACGGGCAGAGTCCACCGGTGAGCCCGGGGCGCACGAGCAGGCCTGGCGCCGTGGGGATGGGCGCCAGCTCCCACGGCCCCGGCGCCGCGCACGCGGCCGGCAGCACCCGGGCAAGGGTCTGTGAGCCATGGACTGAGCGTGCTGGGCAGCAGCCAAGGCCGGCAGCCAGGGAGCCTGCCGGGTACAGCCGTTACACATTAACTGCCTTGTTTGTCCCCTCTTTTCCTGCACATGGGGGCCTGGAGCGCTGCGGGCAGTGTGCCAGCCCTCGGCAGAGCCCGGAGACGCAGCGAGGCCTCGCGCGTGCGGCCGAGAGCAGCGCGGCGACGCTCGGCACAAGGCGCTGCCCCTTCCCCAGGCCGGTGCCGGCTGGGAGCCCGGCGGCACTGATGAGCCAGGCAAGAGCGCAGTTGGGAAACGCACCCGGGTGCCCGTTTATTGCAAGAGGTCCGCGGCAGCGCTGGGGGGCCCTGGACCGCCAGCCACCCCGGTGCTGCAGCGGGGGCCCCGGCCAGCTCCCGGCACGCCGTCCCCGTGCCCGGCCCAGGGTGGGGGTGATGTGGGGGGGGCCCGGCTTCACCCCAGCACCTGGGGGCAGCGGGGACATCTCGCTCGGGGCTGCTTGCAGGAGCTGTCGGCGCTGCGAGGGCAGCACGCAGCCCTGGGCGCCCGGCTGCAGCGACCCGCGTCTGGCCCCGCGGACAGGCTCCGCGCGCTGCAGGGCTGCGAGGGCGGCTGGGCACAGGCGGACGCCGGGGGCAGCGTCCCGGAGCGGCACCCAAGCTGCATCCGCAGCCCCGGGCGCCCGCCCGACGTTGGCGAGGCGGCAGGAGCCCCGGCCTGTGCCCGGCCCCCCGGGCACCTCGAGGCACCGTTTTGCAGGGGTTCGGGGCCGCCTCCCGGGCCCGGGGTGATGCAGCAGTGCCGAAAGGGGAGCGGAGCCCCTCGGCAAACCCGACGCTGCAGCGCGGGGTGCAGCAGGGGGTCGGGGGGGGGGCAGGCGCCGGGGGCACCCGCAGGGCGGCAGGAGGGGGTCAGGGCTGCGGCGGCAGCATGCTGAGGCTGAGGTTGAGGAAGCCGCCGTAGCGGAAGGGGGGCAGGTGGGGGGCGCAGGCGGCTGCCGCGGTCGAGCAGCCCAGGGGGTGGGCGCTGCAGCCCCCCGCGTCCCGCTCGCCCCCGAGGTAAACGCTGTCGGGGGAGTCGGCCGAGGGGTCCTTGTCGAAGTAGTTGTAGGGCCGGAGGATGAAGCCGACGCTGGTGCCCACCGTCGCCGTGTTGGGGACGTCCTCGGCGTGGGGGACGTGCAGGAAGCCCAGGGAAATCCAGGCCACCAGGTCCTGGGCAGGAGAGGGCCCGTCACGGGGGGCCCGGCCCCACGGCAGGGCGCGAGCCCCAGCGCCCCACTCACCTCGCCGGCGATGGTCTCGTTGTCAATGAAGTCGGCGAAGGCGACGGTGGGCGTCCAGGGGTCGTTCTGGTTGTAGACGCTGGAGCTGGCGGGCTCCTCTTCCTTGCGCCGGGTGACGGCCAGCTGGTACCTGCAGGCCGGGGCTGCGCCGTGGGCACGGGCCGCACGGGAGGGGGGGGGGGGGGGCCGCCGCTCGCAGCCCTGCGGCCAACTTCAGCCCATCCGCCCACCCGAGCACGGGCCGTTAAACCGCGCCCGGTGACGAGCCAGCGCTGCGCGTGGCTGAAGCATTTCCAGAAGACGCAGCCCCGGCGCGGGGTGCCACAACCCAGCGACACGGGAGCGGCCCTGGGGAGCGCACGCACCCCGAGCCGGACTTACCTGGGGGGCTCCTGGCTGCCATGGCCAAGACGTGCTAGGAGGGGCATTGAGCCGCGCTTCCGGGGGCTTTGAGACAAAACACGCGCCCTCCCTGCCCGAGCCTCCCCGGGGGGCCGGCGGGGAGCCCCCGAGCCGGACGCCGGCCTCGTCCACGGCCCTTCGCGACTGCAAGCCCCACGTGCCCCGGCGCCGCGGAGCAGGGCGCTGCTCCCCCCGGGGCCCCCGCTCCCCCCAACGCCGCGGAGCAGGGCGCTGCTCCCCCCGGGGCCCCCGCTCCCCCCAACGCCGCGGAGCAGGGCGCTGCTCCCCCCGGGGCCCCCGCTTCCCCCCAACGCCGCGGAGCAGGGCGCTGCTCCCCCCGGGGCCCCCGCTCCCCCCCAACGCCGCGGAGCAGGGCGCTGCTCCCCCCGGGGCCCCCCGCTCCCCCCAACGCCGCGGAGCAGGGCGCTGCTCCCCCCGGGGCCCCCCCCGCTCCCCCCGGGGCCCCGCGCACCTGCCCCAGCTGAGGGCCCGCTCCAGGCGGCTGCTGGGCGGCAGGGGCTCCCCGGGGGAGCTGGCGATCTGCAGGCGGTAGCTGCGCGGGTGGCCCCAGCGGTTGCGCTGGGCGCTGGCGAAGGTGAGGTAGCGGGGCAGGCGCCCGCCCAGGGGGAAGGCCGCCTCGTCCTCCCGCTGCGGGCGCGCCTTGCGCAGCACCGGCCGCTCCACGGTGTGCCGCCCGCTCCAGGGGTCCCGCACCAGCTCGTACTCCATGTCCTGGGTCTCCAGCCAGTTCGGCTGCCCTGGGGAGGCCGAGGGAGGCAGCGCTCGCGCCACGCGCCCCGGGCACGGCCGCGGTCGTGGAGACCCGCGGCCGCCCGCTCCGGGAGCCCCCCGCCGCCCCCGGAGGCACCTACCGCCGACGTCCAGGTCCGCCTTGTAGTGGAAGTGGTGGAGGTGCATGGTGCCCAGCGTGTGCGGCCCGACCCTGTTGCCGTAGTCGGTGCCTCGGCCGTGGAGGAAGGAGGAGCTGATGTAGCCGGTGGCGTGCGCCCGCACCTCCAGCGCCCCGCTGGCGTAGAACAAGAAGTCCCAGACGTAGTCGTAGTTGATGAGGGTGGAGACGGCGCGGAGGACCAGGGCGGTCCGCCGCAGCCCGCCGTAGTAGGCCGAGTGGGCGTCGGAGAAGTGGCGGCGCAGCGGGAGCGCCGCGTCGTGCTCGAAGACGCACAGCGAGGCGCGGTTGGCGCGGGGGGCGTCCGCCTCGGCCAGGTAGTGCCGGTCCACGTAGGCGGCCAGGTAGGGGCAGTCGACGCCCCGCACCAGCTCGTAGGCAAAGCGGCCGATGCCGAAGCTGCCGTCGAGGTAGCGGGTCGACATGCCGCCGGGGCAGTTGGAGCCGTAGAGGGCCAAGGCCTCCTGCAGGCTCAGCTCGTAGAGCAGCCGCTCGCCGCGGAAGCGCACGTCGAAGAGGCGGGGGCCGGAGCTGGGGCTCATGCCGAAGGCGAAGCTCCAGCCCTGGAAGGTGACGCGGTTGCGGTGGACGCGGTAGCGGGGACCCTGGGGCTCGTAGGACAGCGGCGCGGGGGGGCCGGGCGGGCGCTGGGGACGCATCGAGCCCAGCGTTGCCGCCGCGGGCTTCTCGATCCGGACCACGGGCAGCGAGCCGGCCGTGAACTCGGCCTCCAGTGCCCCCACGCTGGCGAAGTACCTGCCGTTGTAGAAGACCTGGCGCAGGCGCCAGCGGGAGACGTCGAGGTCCCCGTGGTCCACCAGCACCTCCAGCCCCACCGGCGAGAGGAAGAAGCCGGTGCCGGGCACGGCCTGGAAGAAGACGAACCAGGTGTCGCGGTCGCCGGACTGGAAACCGCGGGGGGCGGCAGTGAGCGCAGCCAGGTCGCTGCCGTCCGACTCGCAGCAGGCGTCGAGGAAGCGCGGCGCCCGGCGCAGCTCCTGCCGCAGGAGCGCGTCGATGTCCGCGTACTCCTTGGCGGTAACGGGGCGGCGGTGGTACGGCACCTTCCCCCCGTACTTCTGCACCGTGACGTCCCAGTGGTAGGTCGGCGTCGGCAGCGGACCCACCACGTACTCGGTGATGTTGGGGTCCGGCTGGTTACCCAAGTACAGGACGGCCAGCGCCTCCCGCGCGGGGCGGGGCCCCCCGCCGTCCAGGAACCGCAGCACCTCCGCCTTGGCGGGGACCTGCACGTCGACCGAGGAGATGCAGTTGTCGGAGGGCAAAGCACGCGAGGCGTCCACCAGCGGCACCCCGAGGTTTTCCTGCAGGTACCGCACCACCTGGACCATTTCTTCCGGGCTCAGATCAGCAAAAACCAGGCTCTGGCCGTCGTCAGTGTCCTCCTGCTCCGGGCGCTGGTGCTGGCAGATGCTGGGAGCCCTTCCCCTGGTCAGCAGCACACAGACCAGGGCGAATATCGTGGCCAAAGCCAGAACGAGGAGGATGAGCACGGTTTTCACGTTCATGTCTGCCGCAGCACTGAGTGCTCGCGCTGGCTCCCAGCTGCAAAACCCTCACGGAGTGACCTGCCAGCAGAAGGGGCCTGTTTTGTTTTTTTCCTCTGTTTTTTGGATAGGGAACAGCCCGGATGAGCTTGCAGGGAGGGTGCAGGGCCAGAGGGGGATGTCCTCAGACATGCCTAGGATTTGCTGGAAGCCATAAAAGGCAACTTTGCTCCACTTCCCCAAACAAATCACGTTTTTAAGTAAACTTAATGCTGCTGCATCCGTCCCTCCCCTGTTCTCCCTCGTGCAGTGCTGCAGACTGAGCGGACAAATCCACTCTCTTGGGGGAAAATAACCGCGCCTCCTTTTCCCCTTAATCCAGCAGCCAGCAGAGCCAGCAAGGCCCACGCTCGTTCACACGGTGCCTCGGCGAGCGCAGCGCTGCGGCCCCGTCCTGCCCGTTAACGGCAGGGCAACGCTGCTGCCTGCACGCGGGCGGCACGCCACTGCTGGCGATGAGCCCGCACGTGGGAAGCCACCGGCGCTGCAGCCGGTGGGGAGGGCTGCTCTTGCCGCCCCAGCGACACCTCCTGACCGCTGGCCACGGCTTTGCGCAGGGGGCACGAAGGCTGCCGAGCCCAGCGAGCATCCTCAGGACCGGGAGCTGCCTCGGCTCTGTCCCCAGAATCATCTCCATGACCCCGGCACCAGCCCGAGGGCCGGCAGCAGAGCCAGCGCCCGCCTCCCCCGGGACCTGCCACCATCACTCGCCCCGGCCACCCCCCTCCTGCCATCCTGTGCCCGGCGGCCACTCCAAGCCTCGATTTGTGAACACAGGTAACGGCAATGAGCTGGCACACCCCACCTGGCAGATACTGCTGCCTCATAAGAACAAGACGCTTGAGACTGCACCGGACTGGAATCAGACTTCATTTCTTTAAACCTGAGATAGGCACTACACAGCATTTGCTGCTACAGCAGAGGGACAGCGTTTTTTCCTCGCTTTCCTCCTGCAAGACTCAAATTCAGCAGTTAATAGAGAGGGCAATGCATGCTCCCATCTGGCAGCATGCCAGGAAGGTTATGCCTCCCCTTTAAAGAGCACTATTTAAAAGCAATGATAACAAGCAAAGTTGTACAACTGGAAGTTGAGACAACTTCATTACAAAAATGAAAATAGGGGACAGAACAGTCAACCTAGTACCTTTGACTATGTCTCCTAACACCATCCTGTAACGTTAAAGCCTGCTCGTATTTTGGAAACCGTCATAGGTGAACGGGGGAAAGTTTGGCAAACAGGAGGCCCTTTTGGGCAGGCATGCGACAGAGTTGATTTCACAGGCAGTAAAGTCCTGCTCACTGGTGAAAAAGACACCATCATGTGAGTATATGGAAGGGTCCAGGTCATAGTAGTTGTAAGGTCTCAGGAGAAAGCCAACAGAGTTTCCCACTGTCACGGTGTTGGGAATATCCTCAGAGTGTGGGATGTGAAGGAAACCAGCGGTTATCCAGGCAACCAGGTCCTAGGCAGGGAAGAGAGTTACGTGACTGATGATTTCCAGAACCTACAGCTGGAGTGACTGAAATCTGCACATAAGCCATAGAAAGTTATAGAAAGAGCAGGAAGGGACCTTTGAGGCATCCAGCCCAACCCACATTCCCACACTCAGAGCTCCTCCTTCCTGGCAAAGATTTCCCTCCTTTCCCCAAAGACCTGCCTGCAGCTAGGGCTGCAGACATCCACCAGGCAGAGGGACCTTTGCTCTGATCCCCCTGGCCAATCCCTATCCTCGTGGAGATTTTCCTCACATTTCACTGGTATTTCTCCATGAGTGGAAATGAACTCCCACTCTGGAGCTGCGTGCTCCGATCAAAGCGATGAACAGATACACAGAAAAGGGGATGCTCCAACCCACTTTCCTCCTTCCTTGAGACTCTGCTGCTCTCCCAGCTGAGCCCACTGTCCTGCAAGCAATGCCTAGGATCGCTTGGCCGGTCTTTCTGGGGCAGCTCCAACACTCCCGCTCAGCCCGTAGCCAGGTATCACAAGCTTCAGCACTGCAGACCCCGGCTCACCTCGTTGGTGATTGTTTCGTTGTTGATGAAGTCAGCAAAGGCGACAGTGGGCATCCATGGATCATTCTGGTTGTAGATACTGGTGCTGGTGGGTTCCTCTTCCTTTCTCCTGGTGACAGCCAGCTTGTACCTGAGGACCAGAAAAGAGATGAGAACCTCTCAGAGCAGCTGTGGGCGAGGGCAGGGAGGTACCACTCCCAAGCAGACAGTGCTAGGACCTGCAAGGCTTCTTACAAGCGTTTACTGGCCACAGTGGGTAACAGCAAGACAGCTCCAGCACAAGGTGGGAACTCAACCTGACCAAAGTGACCCTTGATGATGGGAAGGGGGACAAGGGGGTTGTCCCGGAGGCCAAGGGTCAGGGCATGTCGTGGGCACCCATCATAGGTGAAGTGGAAACCCATTCTAAGGAAGGGATAGCGAAAGCATTGCCAGGGTGCCGAATGCCCGGGGAGCACATAGGCAACAGCCCCCTGGAACAGGGCACAGCTAAATACTACTCCCCAGAGAATCTGCAGATCTCAAGACTGGTCCTACAAAGTAACCCCAGCCCAAGGGAGTGTCTGCCAGGTCCACGCAATCTGGAAAACCGGGTGTCACTGTTAGGAGAGCAGCCTGACCTTGCCCAGCTGATGGCCTTCTCCATGGAGCTGGTTTCGGGCATGTGTTCCCCTGCAAAACTGATGATCTGGATCCTGTAACCACGCTGGTGACCCCACTTGTTTTTGCTGTCGGCTGCAAAGTAGATGTATCTGGGCATCTTTGATTGGTGCCGGAACGCAGCCTGGTCCTCTGTGTCCAGGACTTTCTTGGTGAGCCGTGGTCGCTCTATCTGCAGCTCTGGGCTCCAGGGGGCCCGTGCCATCTCAAATGCCATGTCATGGGCCACCAGGGAGTTTTTCACCCCTACGAAGCAAAAGCAAAGCCACTGAGGAGCTTCCCTGCAGCCCCCTGCTCCCCACAGACAACTGCAGTCAGGGCTTGTTCTCCCCATCTTCCCTTCCACACCCCAGGTTCTGAGTGCTGTTTTCTGCATGTGAGAGCAGTTGCTGCTCTGCAGCTCCACAGCAGCATGACTATTTATCTAACCCAGACAACACCGCTACTCTTGCCCTTTGTGAGGAATCAGAAGATGGAAGTCCTGTCCAAGGGCAGAAGAACAAGTTTGCTTCCCAGTGAAGCCCAGCCTAATTAACCCAAGCACCTGATGGCCCAGCCATCGGTGTTTCTCATTGCTCATTAGCAAGCATCCTGCAGTCAGGGGAGCACTGTGAAGAACACAGACTCCAAGCACATTTGCACATCACAGAACTTCAGCAGTTCTGTGCAGTTCAGGTCTTTCCACAAACAAGGCTCGTCAGCTGGAGGCTCAGACCAACAGGAGAGGCACAAGAGCAAATAAGTCTCGGAATAAGATGGGCAGGAGCTGGCTGAGAGCACTCCAGGGCCAGGGCTGGCACGGCAGTGCCCAGGGCAGCTGGCAGAGGGGCCTGTGCTGGGCTCCCCAGCCGCCAGGTCAGGCAGGCAGCTGCAAACCGTTGCCAAGCTCCCCAGTCTGGGGGTGGTGGTGGTGTAACTCCCTCACATGCCCTACTCGCCTCTGTCCCATTACAGAGTTTCCTAGTTTGTGTAAAAGCCATTTCAGAGCAGAACCTCTAGCCACCCCAGAAGATTTGACCAGACCCTTGGGACTTGCTTGTGCTACTGAGATAGCAGGACTGGAGTCCTGAGCCAGGACCCGCCTGAACACGCTGTAATGAAGGTCAGCGGCAGATGTCAGAGACCTACGAAAAAATATCCACACTCAGCAGCCACCATGGTTCTTGCTTTCTTCCCTTCTATGAAGTGAGCAAGACTTCTAACCCCACACCTTCCTTTTCAGGGATAGCAGTTATAGTCTGATATTTTGCCTGCCTTTTCCATATTTTTCCAGTTTTGCAGTCCTCTGTCCTGATCCAAGTACTTAAAACTTATCCCAAAACCACATAGAAAAGTCTTTAAATTTGTGTTTCCCAATGATTATAGAATTAGTAAGTTTTTCTATATATAACAAGGGCATGCAGCAGATGGTATTTCAGCAAGAGGGTGGGGACAGAGCACATTTGTGACAGAGGTGCAGTACATAAATGGTAGCGTGAGATCTAATAAACCACAGCCTGTGCTCCAGCGGCTGCTGTGAGTGAAGGATGCCGTGCACCCCTGGCAAAGCACAGCAGAGCTGAGCTCGCAGCTGGCTGTACATTCACAACTGGCTGCCTGCCCAGGATCTTACTGCTTTGCCTGGAGCTCTAGGAACAGGGCAGCTGGCTGTCCCACTTGCACGCAGCCAGCAAGGACAACTGGAAAAGCTGTAAAAAGAAAAAGGAATGTGAGCTGGAAATCACATCCACCCCAGCTAACCAGCCTGATCAACTCAGATCATCATTTGGTGTTCAGGATACCTGGGCATCAGAAGAGGCTAAGGAGGGTGAAGGTACCAGAGGGAAAAATCCCGGCTTCTGCAGAGCCACAGAGGTGTCAAGACCAACAGAGCTGGGACAGGGACTGTTTGCCTGCGGGAGCCTGGGGCCAGCACACAGTGCCCAGCATGTGCAGGTGAAAGAACGGGCAGAAAAGAAGTGCCAATGCCAGTGACCTCGCAGCAGACTGTTCGGGGCTGCACACAGAGGAACTGAAAATGCAGGAACCACAAGCACAGGCAACCACCCCCTTCCTACTAAGGGGCATGAGCTGGTCATACCACAGTGCCAGCTTTATCCAGCCTGGGAAGCTGCAGCCCCACACTGCACTTATGGACAACTGCATGGGACAGAGGAAGCAGAACCTTCCCCAACGTTACAACATTTTCCCCTGCTCTAAGAACAAAAGGGAGACAGCTCTGTGTCCTACTCCACACCAGGAAAGAAAAGCCTGCATAAGGTCCACAAGATGCTCAGTTTTGGGGATCTAAAAATATTAAGTAAGGACACAAAGGAAGACAAGACCCCAGACCTACCTCCCACATCCAAGTCCACTTTATAGTTGATGAAATGGGTGTGTATCGTGCCCAGCGTGTGCTCCCAAACCCTATTGCCGTATCTCAGACCGTCCCCATGGAGGAAGGACGAGCTCACGTACCCCGTGGCTTGGACTTTGGCTTCAATGGCCCCATTCTGGTAGAAGATGAAGTCCCACACGTAGTCGTAGTTGCCCAAAGCTGCAATGGACCGAACAATCAGAGCAGAGTTGACCAGTCCCCCATAGTAGAAGGACTGCAAGTTGGAGTAGTGGCGCCTCAGAGGGGAGCCCAGGTTCTGCTCAAAAACGCACAGGGCGTTTTTACTAGTTCTGGAGACCTGGGACTGAGCAAGGTAGTGCACATCCACGTAAGTTGCTGAATAGGGGCAGTCAACGCCTCGCACCAAGGGAGAACTGAAGCGTCCGATGCCAAAGCTCCCGTCCATGTACCTCGTCGACATCCCCCCAGGACAGTTGGAGCCATACACTGACAAGGCCTCTTGAACGCTGATCTCATAGGCAATCCTCTCCCCCCGATACCTGATGTCAAACAGGCGCATGCCCGTGTTCACACTCATCCCAAAGGCAAAGCTCCAGGCCTGGAAGAGGACGTGGTTGTTCCTGACGCTGTAGCGGGGACCCTGGGGCTCATACTGCACAGGAAACACTGCGGCAGGAGGGGCTCGCGGCTGCATGGATGAGAAGTCCCCGTCCCACGCGGCTTTCTTCACCTTCTCCACGCCGAGGCGGCCCTGCACATAGGCGCTCTCCAGCTGCGCCATGTCCCTGTAGTACTGCCCGTTGTAGAAGACTCTGCTCACCGCCCACTGGGAGATGTCCAGGCTGCTGTGGTCCACCAGCACCTCCAGCCCCAGCGGGTGCAGGAAGAACCCGCTCACGTTCTGAAACAGAACGAACCAGGTGCTCCGATCTCCAGACTGGAAGCCACGGGGAGCTGTTGTCAAGGATGCTAAATTGGTTTCATCATATTCAATTACTTGGTGCATGAAAGATGGAGCTGTGGGGAACACTTGACTCCTTAAAAACCCTGCAATCTGTTTGTATTCAACAGCCAGCGTCGGTCTGCGGTGGTACGGCACCTTCCCCCCGTACTTCTGCACCGTGACGTCCCAGTGGTAGGTCGGCGTCGGCAGCGGACCCACCACGTACTCGGTGATGTTGGGGTCCGGCTGGTTACCCAAGTACAGGACGGCCAGCGCCTCCCGCGCGGGGCGGGGCCCCCCGCCGTCCAGGAACCACAGCACCTCCGCCTTGGCGGGGACCTGCACGTCGACCGAGGAGATGCAGTTGTCGGAGGGCAAAGCACGCGAGGCGTCCACCAGCGGCACCCCGAGGTTTTCCTGCAGGTACCGCACCACCTGGACCATTTCTTCCGGGCTCAGATCAGCAAAAACCAGGCTCTGGCTCCTGGACCCAGTCTTCTCCGTGTTATGGGGCTGGGATTTGCAGCTTGCTGATTGCCTCCCCCTGCTCAGCAACATGCAGGAGAGAATGAAAATTATCATTGCAGCCCCGACCAGAAGAACGTGGGGGAGTCTCGGGTTCATCTCTCCAAGCACAGAGACAGCTTGCAGGGTTCAGCTGCAGCATCCAGAATATGGCTCTCACGGGCAGACCAGACTCTAATTCTGCTCCCGACAGCGGGTGCAAAGGCATCACTTATGAGGTGAGGAGGAAGCCTGGAGCTCACGGGTGACTCAGTTTGCAGATCACAGGTCCCAGCCAGTTCAGCCCGTTTCCTCCCCACCGCAGACACGCCAAGGAAGCGAGCTGCACAGCTGATGCTCAACTCGCTCCTCGAGTTACTGATTGGTTTCTCCGTTGCAGAGAAAACACCAGGAAGAGCCCGGGCCTTGGTCTGCCCAGGGGCCCTTTGCTTCTCCCAGCAAGACAGCCCGTCCTGCCTCATGCAAGCATGGACTCACCAGCCCTCACCTTTAGCACCATCACCACACCTGCGTTCAGCTGACAGCACAACATCCAGTCCAAAACGTGAACTCCACTGACTGAGCAACCTGCCACCCTCCCTCCTTCACCCCTGCTCCCGCTGTCAGCAGTGAACCAGCTGGTGCTGCCCACGATGGTGCCCGCGTGCTCCGAGGAGCGGTGTCGAGGCGCAGACTGACACCGCGCCTGGTGACACCGCGCCTGGTGACACCGCGCCTGGTGACACCGCGCCTGGTGACACCGCGCCATCAGTGCAGTGCCACTACCAGGGAGGCTCAGCAGGCCTGACCCCTTCTGCACGGGGGGCCTTAGGATCAGTCCCTCCCCCAAACAGCCTGCCAAGGTTGGCACTTCGGGTGCCTCTGCATGGTCTGTTCTCGCTGTTGCCCTTCTCCACTGCCCCCAGGTCTTTCCCACCGCTAAGGGAAGAGGCCTGGCTGATCCAGCCCTGGCTCTGGCTGCAGGTAGACTGGCAGGCGCTGGGGACTGCCGGGAGAAAGCTCCCTGGTGAGAACAGGCAGGGCTCAGGGAACCCCAGGCAGCAACTGCAAGCCACAGGCTGCATCTGGAGGGGCTGCAGAAGGAAGAGCGGAGGCTACGTAGGCACTACCAGGCGAGACTGGTCCCCATGCAGCCCTTCTTCCTCCACCCCAACGCCACTGCAGCTGACATGATCCCTGGACAAGAGCAGAGATGGACGAAAATGGTGACCTGCAGAAAACGGTCCAGCAGTCCCAGCTGGGCAGCCCAGGCAGCTCAAAAACCCTTCTCTGCACAGCGCTGTCTCGGCAGCCAGGACAGCACCAAGCAGCCCTTCCGAGGCACCGTGCGAGGACACGGGGCTGGCGGCACCTCGCGCCTGCGTGGCGGCTCTGGTGCTGGCCGCTCCCTGCCATCGGGCCGGCAGTGCGCTCCCGGGATCCACAGGCCCAGGTCTGCCCCTGGCTGCTCCTGTACCAGCCCACCAGCTTTGGCGAGTCTGGCCCTGCGTGGCCCCAAACCAGGCCCAAGCTCTGTGTGAGGCAGCAGCCAGCATTATGCTGCAAGCGTTCACGGATGGCACTGCAGCCAGAGCTCACGGTCCCAGCACTCTGCACTCTTCTGAGGAGGTCAGGAGTTAGAGGCGTAGGAGCAGGGGCTGGAGCCACCACTGCCCTGGCTACCACTGCTATCAAGGTCATGTTAATTTAACAATTTGTTTTCATTCACACTTCCATCCAGGGAATACTTGCCCATTTTCCCTGCAGGTCCCATACCAGCCTCAGCTCAGGACATACAAAACCTGTAAGGGAGAACGATGTATTTTTGTCATGCTGCAGTTTTGTTTCTCCTGCCTCGCTGAACTTGTGCATTCTTTAGGGCTCTTCGAGCACCCTGTATTGCCGCTAGTCTCAGTGCTCCAGAGGAGCATTCTCATTCCCTTGATAAGTGGCACACGTCCGGGATTTCACACCAGTCACCCCAGGAGTACTTGCTGTAGCCAGGGCTCAGGGCCTGTAAACAAAACAGGGAACCAAGGGGCACAGCAGCCACAGAAGAGGGCCTTGCCACCACACAGGAATCATGTTTTAGCACGTTTTCAAGCCTGGTTTACAGGAGGGGAACCAGCATCAGCCCTGCTTCTAACCATGATGACAGCAGCAGCATCTCAGTACGAGCACCACTTCACACAAAGAACAGCGCAAGCGTTTGGTCTAGGCACACGGAGTTAACTGCAGCTTAACATATATGTTTCCGATTGCTCTGCACAAATCCAGCAAACAGGGTGCATTACTAAACTGGCATTTCTTCTTCAGCTGATGTTCACTACCTACCAGTGATCTCTTTGGTCCCGTGCAGATGTAAATCGTTTTTTCTACCTTTTACATAAGCAGGTTTCAATAACGGACATCTAACACTGCCAGTCTATGCTCTCAGCATCACCACTGCCCTGGCAGTTTGCTGAACTGCAGTTACTACAGTAGCCTTCAAGTGGGAAGCAAAGCCGGATCCTTCACCCCAAACATCCCTGACCCTTCCCAGGGACCGTCAATGTCAGCGCTGAATTTAGTCCACCAGATGGTGCAGCAGAGGCTGGTCCACGACACAGCCCTTCTGCAGGGAGCCGCTGCCAGAAGACAGCGGAGGCTGGTCCACGACACAGCCCTTCTGCAGGGAGCCGCTGCCAGAAGACAGCGGAGGCTGGTCCACGACACAGCCCTTCTGCAGGGAGCCGCTGCCAGAAGACACGACTGTGTGTAGCAGCAGGGGAAATTCACTGGCTCGCTGCAGTGGCTTTGCAGTCCGAGCCTCAGGATCCAAGTTACAAGTGTTTCCACAAAAGAGAAGCAGGAACAGAGCTGCACAAGTTCAGCCCTAGAGCACAACAGTTCGGCTGCCCTGCTTTACATGGGGCCATTGAGACACAAGAAAGGACTTTCCCAAGTTACAAGGAGAGTGCGCCAGGACCAGCACCAGACCTAGCAAGCGCAGGCTCACTCATCCAGTCCTGCAGACAGGGCTGTCTCTGCCCCGTCTGCCTGGCCATGCTTCTGGCAACACACATAGTGCCAGCTGTGAGGCCTCAAGGAAACACAAATGTTTTTCAGCTGCTACCTTTCATACTTTCCCTGGGCTGAGTAAAGACCTCCTGGACAAATCCCATTGCCTTCAACTCGGTGCCTTTGACAGACTATCTGATGTGTAGAAGAGTAATTTTGCAGTGAAGGAGGAGATTAGGAGAGGGAAAAAGCAGGGTTCTGATGACAATTATGAGGGGCTCTACAGACTAGGAGGCCAATCCCCTCCCACAGCTCTGCAGTTTATCAATAAAGTGACACGCATTAAGGATGACAAGACCCCAGACCTACCTCCCACATCCAAGTCCACTTTATAGTTGATGAAATGGGTGTGTATCGTGCCCAGCGTGTGCTCCCAAACCCTATTGCCGTATCTCAGACCGTCCCCATGGAGGAAGGACGAGCTCACGTACCCCGTGGCTTGGACTTTGGCTTCAATGGCCCCATTCTGGTAGAAGATGAAGTCCCACACGTAGTCGTAGTTGCCCAAAGCTACAATGGACCGAACAATCAGAGCAGAGTTGACCAGTCCCCCATAGTAGAAGGACTGCAAGTTGGAGTAGTGGCGCCTCAGAGGGGAGCCCAGGTTCTGCTCAAAAACGCACAGGGCGTTTTTACTAGTTCTGGAGACCTGGGACTGAGCAAGGTAGTGCACATCCA
Organism: Dromaius novaehollandiae; assembly: GCF_036370855.1. Lineage (NCBI taxonomy): Eukaryota > Metazoa > Chordata > Aves > Casuariiformes > Dromaiidae > Dromaius > Dromaius novaehollandiae. The sequence continues at coordinate 11,389,147 of NC_088119.1, read as the reverse complement.
CGTAAGTTGCTGAATAGGGGCAGTCAACGCCTCGCACCAAGGGAGAACTGAAGCGTCCGATGCCAAAGCTCCCGTCCATGTACCTCGTCGACATCCCCCCAGGACAGTTGGAGCCATACACTGACAAGGCCTCTTGAACGCTGATCTCATAGGCAATCCTCTCCCCCCGATACCTGATGTCAAACAGGCGCATGCCCGTGTTCACACTCATCCCAAAGGCAAAGCTCCAGGCCTGGAAGAGGACGTGGTTGTTCCTGACGCTGTAGCGGGGACCCTGGGGCTCATACTGCACAGGAAACACTGCGGCAGGAGGGGCTCGCGGCTGCATGGATGAGAAGTCCCCGTCCCACGCGGCTTTCTTCACCTTCTCCACGCCGAGGCGGCCCTGCACATAGGCGCTCTCCAGCTGCGCCATGTCCCTGTAGTACTGCCCGTTGTAGAAGACTCTGCTCACCGCCCACTGGGAGATGTCCAGGCTGCTGTGGTCCACCAGCACCTCCAGCCCCAGCGGGTGCAGGAAGAACCCGCTCACGTTCTGAAACAGAACGAACCAGGTGCTCCGATCTCCAGACTGGAAGCCACGGGGAGCTGTTGTCAAGGATGCTAAATTGGTTTCATCATATTCAATTACTTGGTGCATGAAAGATGGAGCTGTGGGGAACACTTGACTCCTTAAAAACCCTGCAATCTGTTTGTATTCAACAGCCAGCGTCGGTCTGCGGTGGTACGGCACCTTCCCCCCGTACTTCTGCACCGTGACGTCCCAGTGGTAGGTCGGCGTCGGCAGCGGACCCACCACGTACTCGGTGATGTTGGGGTCCGGCTGGTTACCCAAGTACAGGACGGCCAGCGCCTCCCGCGCGGGGCGGGGCCCCCCGCCGTCCAGGAACCGCAGCACCTCCGCCTTGGCGGGGACCTGCACGTCGACCGAGGAGATGCAGTTGTCGGAGGGCAAAGCACGCGAGGCGTCCACCAGCGGCACCCCGAGGTTTTCCTGCAGGTACCGCACCACCTGGACCATTTCTTCTGGGCTCAGATCAGCAAAAACCAGGCTCTGGCCGTCGTCAGTGTCCTCCTGCTCCGGGCGCTGGTGCTGGCAGATGCTGGGAGCCCTTCCCCTGGTCAGCAGCACACAGACCAGGGCGAATATCGTGGCCAAAGCCAGAACGAGGAGGATGAGCACAGTTTTCATGTTCATCTCTGCTGCAGATTTTGAGGCTTTTAAGAGAGCTTCCAGAGCAGGGTTTCTAGCTGCTGCCTCTGTCAGTTTATGCTGCACTGGATAGATTAGTACAGAAAGTACAAAAGACTGGGAGAGGCTAGGGGAGGAGATCTGAAATTCGTGGTGACCAGAAAGGGCAGCTCTCCACTCTCAGCTGCAGTGTGCTCTGTCTTCCTCCAAGAACAGTTCCCTGAAAGAACTAGTGGAGATGCAGAGTCAGTGACTCAGACAAATTTCACATCAGTCTGTTACTTTTTCAGTCCAACCCAACTTCCTGAGGCTGCCTGTAAAAACGAAGATCATGTAGTCAGCCTGAGGTGGCTGGGACCATTGTGAAGCTCTCACAAGCTGAGAACTGCTGCCACACTGTAGAATTTCACCTCTTTGCAACTCACCAAGTTTCCTTGTTTGTTTATCAGGCTGCTTCCTTGTAAACATTCCCCCTGGCAGCATGATTTCAAGCCAGTTAAGAGTTGTGTTTTTTCTTTTTTTTTTTTTTTTTTTTTTTTTAAATCTTCCACATGGAAGCCTTTGCTGAAAACACATCCATCTGTGTAGTAGCAGAAAAACTTTGGCAGGCATGGAGAGATGTAGTTTGGGATGAGATTCAGGCCCCACTGCACAGTGAACAATTAGCTCTTAGTCTGCACCTTTGAATAGCTGTTAACCAGTTAGTCCCCCCAACACTCCAAGCAGCTTTTGTCTCTACCTCAGATTCAAAGATAAAATCGAGGTGCAGCTTCTGAGATACTCCCTCAAGGACCAGGACAAACACCTCAACCTCTGCTCTGCCTTTGGCATCCAAGCAGGGAGGTGATGGCAGTGCCAGGTATCACCATGCTGCCAGTCTACCCTGCTCCCCAGGCTGAGCCACCACCTCCAGGATTCCTACCAGTCAAGGGCTACAAAAACAGCTTTCAGCCATCGTCACAGGTGAGGTCTCCTCACTGGTTTCACAGCGTTCTTGAAAGGGCTGAGCCAGAAGGCGATGAGCAGGCAACAGGACTCAGTACTCTATTCCGCCGCAGGGTAGATGCTTGGGGTGGACAAGACGCACAGCTTTAGGTACAATCCCTGCCTGTCCTTGAGCTGGTGCTGAGAGGCATAAGGAATGCAAGAGAACCAGGGCTGGAGATTCAACACAACATTTCCACTCCTGCTGCCAGCCTCACCTCACCTCACCCTGGCCTTCCCTTCCTCCTCCCATCAGAGTTTCCTGGTGGGAGACATGCCCTCCTCCCTTGGTACTGCCTTGAGTTCTTCCTCTACAGCTGGTCTTGCCCTGGACTCAGTCTCTCCTCACTGTCCTCCTGCAGCACTTACCAGATACCACACTGCTAGGCAGAAGGCCATGTTGCTATAGGACACAGTCCATTATCCTCACCACCACTGGCAGCTCTCAGACTTCTTTAGCCGAGGCTGCAGCTGTGAAGACAAGAGAAACGCATGCATGTTCACTTCATGCCAACGAGCACCATTCCTACCTCACTGGCAGTCACGCCAGCAAGGCCCACGCGAACCACAACAGTCAGGTTACATGGTCACTCTGTGACATGGAGACAAGCAATGGGAAGAGACAGAGCATGACAAAAGAGCCTTGGCTACCAGGGAACTAACAGCTACAGGTTTCAGAGGTACACCCCTCTCATCAACTTCCAACCAGCCTCTACAGCAGAGTAAAATGTCCGAGTAGCCCCAAATTAAGCAAGGAAGCTTTGACTCCAAGTCAGTCTCTCAGTCTGTGAGGTCAACAAGGTTTCTAGGGTCACTTGGGGTTAGGCTGGAGAGAAAAATTCCCTTTCGGTGCAAGTCTGGTACATGATATCCCATCTTACAAACAGCCCAGAGAGAAGAGAGGGAACGCTGTCGCCCCAGCCAAGCAGGTTAGCAGCAGGGCCAGGGCATGCCTCCTGCCTCCCAGAAATTTAACAAGCGTTCTGCTGCAACATACACCTGCACAGCTGAGCTGAGACTGCTACAGGAACCTGAGACCGCACACACAATGTCCACGTTCACATTTCCTTAAAGAAGTGCAAAAGAGCAAATCATTTAGTTTTGACTGCTCCTCCAAACTTTCTTTTGGTTTTACATCACAAGTCCCTAACAGTCAAGGCATAGGCTGCAATTAGAGAAGATCTTTTTCCGAGCAGTATGACAGTGGTTTAAGAGAACTGGATAAACTCCATGGGCCTTACTGCCCCACAAATCGTGACTCAGTCCTACAACTTGCCTGTGAGATGTCTGAAAATAAAGTATGGGAACATTGTTATTTCTGTGCATGTCTGATGTTTGAAGCAGAAGAAAAAAAAAAACAAACCCTAATCTGTAATGACATCCCTATGACAAAAAACGCACAGCACACACCCCAGGTCTTCAGAGCTTCATTTCGGCCAGATATATCCTTTCTGTGCTGCCTCATTACAGGATACGTGCCACAGATGTCATGATTAATACCACATATTATTTAATACCATCTATTTCCATTGTACTTTTAAAACTGAAGACTTTTAAAGCACATTACAAGCAACACAAGAATCAACCTGCATTCTATGGGATCTCTGTTTCACAACAAACAGAACCACCCTAAATACATCTCCATCTTGCAGCAGACATTTCAGGAAGCACAATAATTAACTGAGCTTGCTGAGCTGGGAAGCCTGTGTCAACACCTTAGTGATGAAGAGTGATCAGGGATCTTTAAGGGCCACATGTACCACTGAACTGCTCGTGTACCTTCTCTAAAAGACACAGCCTGAAGCAGCTTAGAGCTAACCTAGAATTTTTAAAATGACATGTCTCACTAACAGCAGCATAACTTGTTTATGATGTGTTTGGCACACATACCTCATCCCACCAGTCTGATTAACCCATGACTCTGTCCCACCCCTAACATGGAGAGTTCACATCCTACTGATATTTATTTTGGCACATGGTTGCTTTTAGGTACTGCCCATCCATACTTATATTTGGTAAATTGCCCACATCTCCCAAACAGAATAGGGAAAGGAGGAGTTTGCTGTCCTTTGCTCACCCAGAAAGGTAGAAATGGCAAAAATAGTCTCTGAAATTTATAGGAAACAAATCTATAGACACACATCCTGCAGCTGAGGGGAACTCAGTCAGTGACTGCCAAGCAGGTGGTAAAGAGCACAGTACAAAGTACCTGTCACCAGCAGTCCTGACATTGGCATGTCTTAAGCATACCCCAAGCCAGATCTCAGACTTTGGAAGACTCTCACTCTCATTATCGCATCTCATATGGTCAGCTTGTGTAAAACAGAAGGGTGGAAATGGCTTGAACCTTATTCAGGCTGGCTGTTTCTGGCAGTGTCTGTGTCTGCACACAACCGCTGTGCCTTTATTCTCCTCTCAAAAGCTTTAACAGCAACTGCATTTAAGCTGGGATGCCTCAAGAATCTGAATTCAAGCTCTGATGGCATGTTGCCACTTCTCCTGGAGAGCAAAGCAGAAAACACTGCATCGAGACTGAGAGGTGAAGATCATAAACAAGCCCTTCCCTGCTCCTGTGGATGAGCCCATGCTCCCTATCAACACCTGCCAACACAAGTGTCTTGGATGCTCCTTCTTTCCACAGAACTGCTGGCACAGGGCACCTGGGTGTTTTATTTCTTCTGGCTGTGGTGAGGAGGTAGCCTTCACGCTGCACCACGTTGGGCCCTGTCCACAACAATTCTCCTGAGCTCTGGCTCCAGCTGCTTTGGCTCCAAGGGACCTGTGTTTTCAGCTCTATTCCTGCCTTCCTAGGAGGAGCTCAGACACCAGCAGGACTTTCCCGTACCACGGGAAGCACCGTGCAGCAGCCAGCCCTGTCTGCCCACTCTTGTTTCTCAGAGGCTGAGGATTTTAGGGCTGGATGGAGGCCGCCCGGAGCCCGGGGCTCAGCCCGTGCCAGGCAGCGCTCCTGGGGCTGGATCAAGGGCCCCATCTAGCGGCACCCGGGCCACAAGGGGAGATGGAGCTCCCTCCACCCAGGCGCACAGTCCTGTCTCCCAGGGCACAGGCTCACAGGAGGGGCCTGGAAACCACCAGCTGGCAGACACAGTGTTTAGGTGTGTTTAGCACGACAAGAGTGCTAAACACCGGAGAGCGGGTCTCTGCAACCCAGGCTCTGCTGTAACAGACATGGAAGTGCAATGAAAACAAGGACATTCCTCTGGGTAGAGCTGAGGACAGCTTTGACTCAGGGGGATAAAGGACAGGTCTATATTTCCTTAGGCATCATATGCACAGAGGAACCAAGAGAGTAATGGACCATGCACTGAATACATGTACCAGGCGTGGTATTCAAGGTGCCTGCTCCAAGACAACACTGTAGACACCTGCTCAGCAGAGATGCAGCAGTAGCCATGGAACAGGTTCCAGACTCACAGAAGCATCATGCAAATCACATCTGTTTTAACTGAGATGACCTTAGTCCAACACACTGGGTTAGACTGGGACAGATCACATCAAACCCAAGGCCTTGGGCCTACTGTAAGGCATACTAAAGGAACAGAAACAACCTACAAAGCAGCACACAGCAATTTACAACACAGTTGAAAAGAGGAACGAGCATAACGCAGGGAAGGAGCAACTAGATGTGAGAAAAGCAGGACCTGAACAGACATTAACACTGCACAGCCTGTCCAAGAGCTCAGTATCACACACAAGGGTCTAGCTTAAAAGAATTGAAAGTACCTTATTTTAATTTCTTGACATGGTAAAAGTTTACATACTTTCATCTGGCAAAGAGAGCTGAACAAATTAAAAGGAATCAATACAAAGAAACACAAGGGGAAGTGCTGCTCCCAGACAGCAGCTAGAACGCAGTTGGTTTGTTACTGAATATTTATTAGTGGGAAGACTAAGAGTTGACTTACTACAAACAACAACAGAAGAGTCTATAGAAAGGGCCAGGGGCCCTCCACACTCTGGGCAAATCCCTGGGAAACCAGCAAGAGACAACATGGCTCTTAGATGTGGAAGCAGAAGAAACAAAGTAGAAAAAAAAAAGAAGGGGAGAAAGTTCATTTCATTTGTCACTGTATGTTACAATGAAGTTAACACAACTATTAAGGCTACTGCACAATAAGAATATACGGGTGTAACAGCGAGACCCGGGAAACAGCAAGGTTCCAGAAACAAATGATTTAACATTCCCTGAATAAGGGACTTAAGTAGAAATACTATAAATAAGAAAATTTTGGAGCCTGCAGCGTTATGGGCCCATTTCCCACACACAAAAACTGACGCAACACAACCAGTCATTTCCAAAGGGGTTTGTAATGGACCATGAAACGTTCCAGAGGCTTAGAGGAGTCACCAGGCACATAAGTGTACCCTTTTGCAGGGGAAAGACTACAAGGTTTGCAATGATATCAGGTGGCTATTGGCCATCCTCACCTCCAAGGACCAGCTGTCGCAGCTGGCCTGCTCTGCCCAGACAGCAGGAAGCACTGCCAGGAGACAGCGGGTCACAGTCTGACCATGTGTGGAGACTACTAGGACTTTAGTATCAGACCTCTGGACCCTCCCCTCCCTCAGCCTGGGCGAAAACATCTCATGCTGAAGGGGCACTAGGACACACATGAAGTAACACTGGTTTCACCCAAGAAAGTGGCTCTAGTCGAATAGCAAACAGGGGCTCATGACCAGCCAGTACAGCAACCAGCCCTAGTTAAAAGCACCACCTTGCACTCTGCACTCATCTAGCTAGAAGTCACAAGGTGGAGACAGATGGGGTAGGCTCTACTGAGTAAGAAAATACCCAGGAAAAGAGTGAAGACCTCTCAACAGCACTGCAGCATGGCCGCTGCCACCAGCCCAGAAGGGGCAGGTTCCCCGTCTTTACAACTGGTCAGTGCAGACCACGGGCAGAGGGACCGGCTGGAGACAGGACTGAAGAGAGCCGGCGTCTCAGCCACTGCACCACCACCTGGGCTTGGTCTCGTGCTGCGGGCTGTCTGCCCCATTCCCAGAGACACCCGTGAAGCCTCCAGCCAAGAGATGGGACAGGACAAGGGCTTGGTCTCTAGTGTAGTTCCTACTCAGGTAGGAAGAAAGGCATGAAGGAATGTTCCTGCCTGGCTGGTGCTCTCGACTCTGCAGTAGCCTCTAGGACATCCCAAAGCAGCAAGGCCTTCTCATTACCAGTTACTAGAGGGAGGGAGAGCCCCTGAGACCTGAACAAAACCAATCACAGAACTAGGTGAGAATTTCTTTAGAGTTTAACTAAGAGTGCGATACTATTTCCAGCCAGTTTCCCATCTCGATAGTCACGTAACAAACCAAGGCAATGACGGTCTTTAGTTGACTGAACAGTTCTCAAGTTCAAACGTTGACACTTAATAGAGGGTCTCAGCATTGCTGCTCCGAGGCCTCTTGATCTTCTCAATGTTTTTAAGGATCATGTCATGCAAAGTGACCTGCAAAAAAAGGGAGAACACAACTCAGACAAGAAGGGTGAAGTTATTCAGTGTCTGGCTTTCACAATAAGCACTGGTCAAAACTGCAATACAGCTCGCCTTCACGCTACACTCAGCCTCTGCCTGCAATTGCATATCTAGTTAAAATAATGGATTCTTTCAGCAAGACCTTACAGAAGCCACTGCATGTAACACTATGAAGAGAAAGCTTCTTTATACAGCCTAGGAATGACTCAATACCACCCAAAGAGTTTGGGATCAAAGGTTCCCACAGAAGTGGGATGAACACTCTACAGTGGACTCCTGTCAACACTCAGCCGGGAAGACCAATACAAAGGCCGAAGGCAATACACCATTAGGTCTTCTCAAAGGCAAAGCAGACCAGGGGAGTAGACAGGCTTCTTGCCAGGGCTGAGTGTAATCACAGGAAAAGGGAAGAGCAGCAGAAAGATCAAGACAGCTTTCTCCACTGCTGTGTGGGGAGCCAGTGGGAGCTCCACTTCTCACTTACATATTGATTCCTCAGCTCTGAAATGATCAGACGCAGACTAATGTACTCCTTCTCGTCGATCTCTGTCACTGTGCGGCGGTAGTCCTCCTACAGAGAGGAGAAGTACAGCTGAGTGGCCCAAGCCCAGCTGTGCCTCCCATGCATCAAGAGAAGCTGGTACAGCTTTTACAAAAGAATCCCCCACCTTGGGTTTGCTCTCCTCTAACACAGGTGTCCTGCATCCCTGTATGATTCCCTCCTTCTCCCACAGGATCCCCAAAGCTTAGAAAGGAGAGTGATGAAGTAGCCCAAAGAGTCCCCAAAAGCAGCAGTAGATAACAGGTAAAGCTCCATTTCCCTGTTTACTTACCACATGAGGGTACTTAGCTATTTTGGAAACCAACTTTGCTCTTGTGATATAATATCTGGTAGAAAAAAGGAGAAACTAAGAGTCAGATAAATAGCAGCAAGATTTCTTTCAGGCCCACCCTGCCCTAAAAAAAGCTAGGGGACCTTCTCCAAGCAGGTTACTTTTCCCAAGAGGACCCCACAAAGGGCTCTGCTCTTTCACACCTACCTAGAAATCTGGTCCAGGTAGGATGCAGCCTCACTCTCCACAGTTCGAAGTTCAGCCACTGTTTCCTCCTGCAAGGAAGCCAAGGAGGCCATTAACTTCATGAGACTGCAGCTGGCCTTCAGGGCTCTAAGAATGACAGTTCTTGGCAGTGCCATTTCAAGCTCAGATTTGGGTTTTAAAACCTAAACCAGCCCCATGACTGCAGCCCCTGGATACAGCCAAGTGAAAGATTCAGAGGAACCCGAGAGATCCACATTTCTGGAACACAGTTCTCTCCCATAGCATGGAGCCTTACCTGAATAGAAACACCAAAGTTGTTTCCATCTTCTATCCTGGGGATGAGAAGTTGCACCCACATTTTGACCTGCCGTGGGAGGGAGAACAACACCAATGAGCAATGCTAAGATATTCAGAGGAAGCTGTCTTAGAAGCATTATGAAAAGCCACCTAAAATTCTGTTTTTGCCATGCAGCTCATGATAAACTCCCACAGGTCCTGAGTAGATTTTGTCTCCCATGTGGCTGGGAAGCCACAGCAGAAGCACAGCCTCACATGGGAAGCTCTCTCTTGAGCATATCAAAAAAACTCTCAGCAGGTTCCTGTGATTCTGGTGCAAAATGATTAAAAGTCTCAAGGAAGGTGCCTGCATAACAGACATCTTCCTCCTTCATGAGCTGAACTACACAATCCCCCAAGGGCTCAAGAAAACATCATTTCCTTACATCTACCTCCCAGACACGTTTAGAAACTATTACAAATCTTGCATTTCCTCATTTTACATAATATAGAGGGACCTGTTCCTTCCACTCAGAAAAGCTTTGCCTCTCTGGGAGCGAAAGTATTCTACTGCCTCCACGTGCCCCAGTGCTGAGGGCTGCAGCTCACACCCACCGTATTACACTTCTCAATAAGCAGCCTGATTTCTGGTTTCACTTTCTCAATGATGTCCACCAGCTGCTGGTTGCTCTTCAGCATCCCATTGGGCATCACAAACACTTTGGTACCTAGCAGCAGAGGAGACAGATACCTCGCATCAGCAACACATAGGAACAGCTACAGCAGTAGATCAGACCGAAGGTCCACCTGAGCATCTTATCTCCCGCAAAGGCTAGTAGCGGACACTGAGCCAGGCTACAGCTAACCTGTAGGGAAGGGGAAATTTAACATGGGATCACAGTCACTACCGCAAAGGAAGGAAAAGAGAAGAGACAAAACTGAGATGAGAACTAAAGATCTCTAGGCTGCTGAGGCTTGGCGCAAAGGATTTCCCTGATGCACATGTAAGAGGTGTTTCTGTCTCAGCTTAATCCAAAGCCTGGTACAAGCCTTCAGACATGGAAGGCTTTCAATACAGATCCACACAGAGACCCGCTGCCTCTGTCAGCATGCCAAGCTCAAGCAAATACTACTTATGTTTATCAGAGACGTCCAAATTCTGCTCCTAAGAGCTAGAACCTTACTCCTTTGCAGCAGGACGCCCATAGATCAAGCCCTGAGAGGTTCCATGTGTAGGTCTGCACGGGCAGCAGCTGCTATCAGGATAGGGTGAGTGGGGTTCACATGATTTCATACCCCTAACACAGGGCGCGCTGGCTCAGCAGGCAGGCAGCAGCACAGAGACTTGGGGACTCTTACCCTGAAAGGTCTCTTCACGGTCTTCCAGCTTCCTCTTTTTCATATTTGGCTAAAATATACAAAATGTTTTACTCACAAACTAGTCGTAACCTAAAACAGCATTGTAAAGGAAACAAGGAAAACTTTAGAGCCTCTGCTATGTTCCTGATTTCTACGCATCCTTCTTTAAAAACAAAGGAGGACTGCAAAATACAGCATTACCTCCAGCAGACTTCCCAGGCTCTAGAGACCAATTCCTAAAAGCCTTTGGGAGAGCCATAGCCTGTTGTTAAATAAGAACATCCTAATCAAACACAAAACAAACCATGCAGTTTTAATTAACAGAAGTAGGGACCATAGCCAAGAGAGTAACCTTACCCCATCCAGTCCATCATGGCTGTTCGTGAGAAGAATTGGGTCAGGCACTGGGAGGTTCATGTCCGAATGGATCTGAGTGAGATCATGAATATTCAGGATAGGCTCCTGGAAAATAATGCAGATTTGTTATTTAATTATGAGCTAGCAACTTCGGTCATGCTGAACACAATTAGAAGACAAAAGATTCAGACCTACCTCTTACCCAGCCACAAAAGAAGGAAGAATGAAAAAACATCTAACAACAGGACTGTGGCAAGTTCCCCCGCCCCCAAGGACAGAATGCCAGCTCTAGATTATGATCAAAGCTATCATCTCTCTCCAACACTGGATACGATGGAATCCCTGTGATACCACAGCATCAAGAAAAACAGTCTAAAGCTGTTGGATACATAAGAAAAATTAATGTGCTGACCCTACAGAGCAGACTGAAAAAGGAGAAGAAATCATCCCTCTACAGCTAATAGCACTCAAATATGTCCAAGCAACTCTGAGATACTGCTTAACTCTTTTGTAATAAGGTGATGTACACAACCAGAATAAAAATAGATTTCCTTGTCCCCTACCAGGTCACTTTCCAACACACAGCTTGAAAATGAAAAAGGATACAGACAACAATACACATCTTACCTTAAGGAACCCATCAAGTTCTAACAGCTTCTTTGGGAAAAAATTTGCCACCAAATCTTCAGCCTGAGAGAGAGAGAACAGACATGACTTGAAACAGTGCCTGGGATTTCCCACTAGGGGACACGAGCCTCAGGGACATTGACTGCCCAAAGACAGGAGGCTACACAGAATACAAATTTCTCTTGCTAGCAACCTGCAAGCAAAGCCAGTGAGAAAACACCAAGAGAGTTATGAGGCTACTACGTAACTTCAGTTCAGTCAGTGACTGAAGTTCTGAGCACTGATAAGTTTATAGAACAGGCTGAAGTCACAGCAGTCTGTCAGAAAGCTATGACCAGACAGGCTCTTCTCTGACCCGTTACGCTGTGGGACAACGGCAGAGGGATACTCACCTCACTTGTGATCCGCTCTCTGAAAGAGTCAACCTGCAGGGGGAAAAAAGCAGCGGTTAAGTCTCTCTCAAACAGCAGCGCTCAATGCAGGGCAAGCACCGCATCCTACAGCCATGAGATTCACCCGGAGACAGAGCCGAGGTCCTGAATCCAGGATGGCTCCGTGCGCGTTTCTCACCCCGTAAGAAAAGCCCGAGGGCCGGAACGCCCCGCGGCCAGGGAGCGGCAGCGGCCAGGGACAGCTACAAGGCGCTCGGGGCGCGGGGGAGGCCCGGGGACCAACCGCGGACGCCCCAGGAGCGGCGAGAAAAGGCGCAGAACAATGGAGGCGACGCGAGAGCAAGCGGCTGCACCCCCCTGCCGGCGGCACGGGAAACCCAGCCGCGCGCTGAGCGCCGCCGGCCGGCCGCCCTCCGGGGCCGGCCGCGGAGGGGCTCCCCGCACCGAGGAGCGCGGCGGGCCCGCGGGGCGGCCCGGCCCGGCCCGGCGAGGCCCGGCCCAGCTCGGCGGCGCTGCGGGCCGAGCGCGCGGGGCCCAGGCGCGCCCCGGGCGGCCCGCGCCGCCGCCCCGCGGCTAGGCCCGGCGCCGGGCGGGCCCAGCAGGCGGGCTCACCTTGAGCTTCACCTCCGGGTCCACCTTGAGCAGCGAGGCCATGGCAGCGGGCGGGCGCTCGGGTTCGCTCTCGCGCGGAGCCGCACTGCCGCCTGCCCCACCGCCGGCTTCGCCGCCACCGGAACTGACCTCACAAACCGCTCCCACCAATGGGCGCGCGCGCCCGCCGCCCACGTGACCGCCGGCGCCGCGGCGCAGGCGCCGTGCGCGGGGCCGGGTCCTCGCCGCTCACACCACCCGGCTCCGGGCAGCAAGGGAAAATGGCCGCCGCCGCCGCTACGCCCCTGCCAGGACCGCGCTCCCGCGCCCGCCCCGGGCGGGGGGGCCGCGGGGCAGGGACTCGCGGGGCCGGGCGGACGGGGCGGGCCACGCTGCGTCACATCCGGCGCGCGCCCGGAAGCGGCGCTGGGCTGAGCGGCGGCGGGGCGCCGGGGCCGGCAGGCATGGAGGGGGGCCGCCCGCCCGCCTGCACGGCGCAGGTCAGCTTCGTGTGCCAGCGCTGCAGCCAGCCGCTCAAGCTCGACACCTCCTTCAAGATCCTCGACCGCGTCACCATCCAGGAGCTCACGGGTAACGGCGCGGGGCGGCGCGGCGCGCAGCCCGGGCCGGGGGAGCCGGGCCGCCCCGCGCCGCGGTAACGCTCGTGTTCCCGCAGCCCCGCTGCTGACCGCGGCCCCTGCCCGGCCCGGGGAGGCGCACGAGGAGGAGAGCGCCCTGACGGAGGTACCGCGGGGGGGGGGGCGGCGGGAAGCCCGGCGCGGGGGGGCAGGAGGCCTGGCGCTGACGGCGGTGTGTTCCTCACCTGGCAGGAGGCCTTCACCGAACACCGGCAGGATGGCGTGTCCCGGCGGTTCATCCCTCCCGCCAGGTACGGCCGCGGGCTTCTCCGCCGTCCCCGCGCCCCTGCAGTCAGCTTAAAACTGATGCAGCTCCCTTGTGCCGGTAGAGTCTCGATGGAGCAAAGTGCCCGGAGGCTTCCTCGAGACACCCCCCGAGCTTGTTCTGCTGGCACAGCCGTGCTTTGCTGTACGGTGTTTCAGGAACTACCAGGCGAAAAGATCCTCCTGTAAAGGTTGTACCTTACAGGAAAACGGCACTGATAACTGTCGCATTTAACATGTTAGCTTTATGTGGGCCTTGTTGGAACTTTTGTTAAGGCATCCCTGGGGTTTTTTAGGCTCTTGAACGTACAGCGGAGCAAGGAAGTGCTTGAATGCATATGAATCCACAGTATTTAGGACACTGTTTATTAGCTGTTGTAGCTCTGTTTTGAAGTGAGGTCTCCCCTTGACCTTTCTGCAAGTTCTTTGGTGCATTCTCCTTTTTTGATTCTTGAACTAGTGTCAGATTTAAGTCTAGTAGTACAGCTGGCTCTCTTCAACCCTCGGCACTCAGTTGTTCTCAATATCCTTTTGAAGAATGATGTCAACAGAAAGCGCCAACAGCTTCACTCTGATCGGAGAGGCATCTGATGGAGGCACAATGGAAAACCTCAGCAGGAGACTGAAGGCAAGTTTTATGTGAGCTGGTAACTAAAGATACGTCTTACTGTAGCATCAGTTTTTCTACGTGCTCTGCAAGATGAAACTGCAAAAAGCTTCTCATACCATTAGCCTTCACATATTTGTGTTTAGTTCAAATTCAAATATTTGTGAATAGTTAAGTAAGCACAGGCTGGCTTTCAGTCACACTTTGGCCTGCAAACAGTACTGTGTCAATTAAAGAGGTACAAGCCCATCTGTTGAAAAACAACCTGCAGCTGCCTCTAGATTCACTTGCACTAACAGTGAACTCTTTCTCTAGGTTACCGGTGACCTCTTTGACATTATGTCTGGGCAGACAGATGTGGATCACCCTCTGTGTGAGGAATGCACAGATACTCTGCTAGACCAATTAGACACACAGCTTAATATCACAGAGAATGAATGCCAAAACTACAAGTGAGTGATCTAGAACTGATCTGAGACTGAGTTGCTTTAGTTTGAAAGCCAGGAAAAGAACACTGATTTGATGATGGATTTTATCATTTATAACTTTAACACTTGATTTTATTTTTGTATGAATGAGATGGAAAACTTATTTTTGGAGTATCCTGTGATAAGCAGCTTCTCAAACTGAAGTCTGTGACCCCATCAGAGTGGTTGATGCCACCTGCCCAAGGTGCCTGTATGGCAGCACTTACTGTGTGATTTAAGTGCTTCACAGCTACAGTTGTTCACAGGCAGTAACAGATCCTGAATCACCATCTTGCTCCACCGTTCTCCTGTGTCTGCATTCCTGACCCAGGATGCAAGATTAAAGTAGAGAGCGTGGGATTAATGAAAGGTACACCTTAGGTACACATAAACTCAGATTTCTTGTTTGTACTTCCGCTTGTGTGCATAGCCTGTCACAAAACGGGACTGTTGGCAGAGGGATTTTTCCAGGACTCCTGTTCTGGTAATCATGTAACTGTCTCCTTTAGGAGATGTCTGGAGATACTGGAACAAATGAATGAGGATGATAAGGAGAAACTGCAAACAGAACTGAAAGAACTTGCACTGGAGGAAGAACAACTGATTCAGGAGCTAGAGGACATTGAGAAGAACCGCAAGATAGTGGCTGAAGACTTCGAGAGAGTCAGGGCAGAGGCAGAGAGACTGGAGCAGGAAGAAGCTCAGTGAGTCTGAACTACAAGTGCAGTTTATGGCAGTGATTATAGGTAGCACACAGATGAATGAGATTATAATGTGGAGAAACCTGTAAAGTGTCCTTTTCTTTGCAAAATTGAAGTTGGCCAGACCAGAAAACCTAATATACTGTATGAGCAATCGCTTCTCTTCCTAAGAAAAGAGCCTTCATCAAGCACTTCTTGTCTTGTTTTTATTTGAAGGTATCAGAAAGAATACTGTGAATTCAAGAGGCAACAACTGGAGCTAGATGATGAACTGAAAAGTGTGGACAACCAAATGCGCTATGCCCAGATGCAACTGGACAAACTGAAGAAAACCAATGTGTTCAATGCAACCTTCCACATCTGGTAACATAGACACTCTAATACTATTTTGGCTTGCTAAGAATCTGTGATACAGGACTGTTTAAATAATAGTGTGTTTGACAAGAAAGGTGCCAATCAAGTCTTAGCCCACAACGAAGCACTGATCACATCTCCCCATGGTTCCAGCTGAGACAGGTTTTCTGCACTGTGGTCTGCACTGCATGCGAAGAAGAGCAGATATGCTCAAGTAGCCTGTTAAATGGCTCTTACGTTAACCATGTTAACTAAGATCTAGTGTGCTGGCCAACTAACGTCAAGCTTTATGGAGCATGAAGCTCAGTTGTTGTCTTTATGAACTCTTGCACAAAAAAACAGAAAAATTGGTTTGTAGTTATATACACTTTTTAACCAAGGGCTGCAAATCCTCATTTTGTTTGGTTATGAAACGCACACTAATAACTCTTAGTACGTGGCCCGTTTCGTTAGCATGCTAAAAGCTGTTCCTGCTCCAATGAGCTTATTTACAATTCCTTTTATCACAGGCACAGTGGTCAGTTTGGCACAATAAATAACTTCAGACTTGGCCGGCTCCCCAGCGTTCCTGTAGAATGGAATGAGATCAATGCAGCCTGGGGGCAGACTGTGCTGCTGCTACATGCCCTTGCCAACAAAATGGGCCTGAAGTTTCAAAGGTATATGCAATACAATATACATTTCACTTATGAACTGGATAAAAACCATGTAGACTCATCTGCCTCTGAATCATGTCTCCTTTCAGATACCGTCTTGTACCCTATGGTAACCATTCATATTTAGAGTCCCTCACAGACAAGTCAAAGGTAAGAAATCCTGCAGTTCAAAAGCCAAAGGAAATCGACCTTGAATGCCACAGGTCCCTGGTCATGCTAAATGAGGCAGAAAGCCACAACTCTGCTCCTGAGAGTACATCTCATCTGTGGCAGGGAAGAACTACCTGCCTTGATTTCTGACATTGACTGTATCTCATTCTATCTTCCTCTGGTGTGTAGTTCAAAAGTCTTGGCCTTTTTAATACTACTGGTTGGCAAAACGAGTAGCTTGATGTGGGACATAATGTGATTTGTAAGATTCTCCTGATTAGGAACGTAAGTCTTATCCTGCATAATCAATGGCAATCACAGCCCTTACCACAGAAAAAACAACACTTACTACAAGCCACAAACCATTTCTAAG
This sequence comes from Dromaius novaehollandiae, assembly GCF_036370855.1. Taxonomy (NCBI): domain Eukaryota; kingdom Metazoa; phylum Chordata; class Aves; order Casuariiformes; family Dromaiidae; genus Dromaius; species Dromaius novaehollandiae. The sequence continues at coordinate 11,372,621 of NC_088119.1, read as the reverse complement.
CATCCTATGACAAATTTAAGGCTTACTCAAAGAGAATAAAGATCTGCAATGATAATATCTAAAATGGAATGTTTTGGGTATTTGAAACAAATCTGTTTTTCCAGGAGCTCCCCTTGTATTGTTCTGGAGGTTTAAGGTTTTTCTGGGACAACAAATTTGATCACGCAATGGTGGCTTTCCTGGACTGCGTGCAGCAATTTAAAGAGGAAGTAGAAAAAGGTGAAACTCGATTTTGTTTGCCTTACAGGTAAGTGTTGCTATGTAACACGTCAAATGCTGTCTCATGCAATGCTGCTAGCCGATCTCTGCACCAATCTACAGCATTGCTTGCTGTTTCAGTCCTGGTGTTATGGTGTGCAGGATGAAGTGACATTTGATTGAAACTTAATAGAGATTTAAAGCTAGTTCCTCAAATGAAAGTCTGAGTCATGCTAGTCTTACTAGTCTGAGTCTACAGTTACAAACAAAGTATTCTTATGCAGGATAGTATGAATGTCAGATTTAAAAGTATAGTACTTAACATCATTTAAAGATGACTGCTTGCAATAGCAACGTGCTAATAAACTTTGTGTGTGATACAGGATGGACGTGGAGAAAGGAAAAATTGAAGATACAGGTGGCAGTGGTGGCTCTTACTCTATTAAAACACAATTCAACTCTGAGGAGCAATGGACAAAAGCACTAAAATTCATGTTAACTAACCTGAAGTGGGGTCTTGCCTGGGTCTCATCCCAATTCTACAACAAGTAACTGTGTAAAGAACTTGTCCAGATGGCTGTAGAGTGTCTACATTTTGTTGGAAAAAGTCAAATTAAGTTGTCTCTTAATATTAACCAGTACAATATGTTTACAATACCAAAAATCCACAAGACACTTTATTTAAAATACCATTATTACAAGTAGTATATAGAAAAGCAATATGTAAAGTTATATCATTGAGCAGAACAGAATAAAAAATTCAGCTATTAAATAGATGAAACTGGTGTTTTGGGGGTTTATATCTGTGTGTATATGTGTATATATATAGTATTTGTATATAGATTATTGTCATACTCTTAAAACACCAGTGCGTTTGATATTACTGTGTTAAAACTTAGCAGAACATGCAAGTTAGAGAAATGAAATGCTACCAACACAGGGAATAACATGGAAAAAATCATGGAAGCTCTGCTTGGTCACTAAAGGCTAACTACAATTCAAAGTAAAATGTTTTCTAAAGTCTCATCTGAGCACTTAACATAGTGTACAGTATCAAACCTTAGTAAAGTTCAGTGGCACAATTAGCTATGATGGCATTAACTATCTGTAATACTTTCTGCAGTCTGTTCTTGCAAGGAGGTGCACTGAGTAACACCATAATAAAACAGTATTCTTTGCAAAGGGGGCTTTCGCCTAGCGTATGCACGAGTCACAGCATAAACATCCTTTGGAACTTCAGTGGACATGCTGCCATGACAATTACATCAGACTTTACAAGATAGGTGGAAGTCTGTTCTTTACACAACACTGGTCAACTAGCTGACTTTCTTAGGGTAAGAACAAACAAGTTTTTGAGCACTGGGGAAGAGGGAGCACGCAGTAACAAGCAACCTGGCTGCAGCAAGCTGCCTGAGGCAATAGCTAGTTTTTGAAACAGCAGTGAATGCAGAAAGAAAGCATGGCCTTGTTTGTGATGATTGGGCTTGTGAGTTCCTTCTAGCAATACCAATTACCAAACAAATTACCATTCACATCAATGCCTTTTCGAAACAAGACTCTTCTTACAGTTTTCTGTTTCTTCAAAGGAAACTTATATTCATAACTTAGAAGATGTAGCTCTTACAATAAAGCTTCTGGTGCTGAAAGAGGTATTTCTAAGTACTACTTTGTTCCTGTGTCCCTCCCTTCAAAGCATTAGTGCATAGCCTGCAAAGATGAGCTTTTCTAATTAAAATACAGCATTTGCAATGTTACAAAACACCTGGTGTTCAAAAACAAAAGTAAAAACAAATTTATTTGGGTTTTGTGTGCAGTATCACAAGAGATGGACTGTTACCAGTGATACAGAAGTCTGTTACTGATATGCTAGGAAATACCTACAGAAGACATAACTCTACTTAAGAAGTATAATTCTGTTCTCTGGAGCTCTTGTTCCACTGTTCCTATAGTGCTGCTTTGGAGTGGTACTGCCAATGATGTGTTTCAATATTGCATAAGAAAATTCTAAGATACTTTGTGAAGTAATGCCAGTGATACAGTTTAAATGTTCCACAACCTTAAAAAAAAATGAAGATACTTATTTGCAGTGCCTAAGTGACATTGATTTACAGAACTACTTCTTAATCCCCCAAAAATCTAACTATAATAATAGTGCTCCATGGGCATATGCTAGTGGAACTTTGCTAAAAATTAAAACCTCTCTGTATGTTGGAGGAAGAGTAGTAATAGTTTTTTTGTTGTTTGTTTTAATTAATTGTGTCCACCAAAGAAGTAAAGTGAAAGAGCTATGGTATGTAATAGCTGCTTATCATAGTATTCAGTAGCAGTTTGGGCAGAAAGTTGTGATTGCTTCTCCAATTGTCAGTGAAACTCTCTCTGTGTGAGTTTGTTCTAGCTGTAAAGGATCTGAACTGTGAGGATAATCTGACATTGTAGTGCAAGCGTGTGCCCTCCTGCTGAATTGCCTGTATGCCCTAATAACCCTCCTACAAAAGCGCACACACTTCTTACTAATAAACTGAAAGATGTCACCTCTTTCATGTTACTCCTAGTACAGTCTGTCTCCTTGCTGTGCTTAAACAATAAAATATAAACAATCTTCCCATTTTTTTCCATGTAGAGGTAATTTGTTTAGAAGTGACTGTACCTGATTCCAGTGCTTGGGGTTTAATATGAAAGCACTTGTGCTGATGATTCCAACTGCCAAAAGCATGAAATCTTCCTTGACTGTCAAAAACTTTGCTCTGCACATGTAAAAGTGTTTTCTGGTGTAAAATGATGCTATAGTTCAAAAAGTGCTACTTCTGTAATCTCTATACAGCCTGTATTTTTAAAGTGAAGTTAAACTTCCCTAGCTTGCCTCTACAGCAAATGTGGTGAAGTGCTTTCATTTGAACTAGTAAAAAATAAATAAATAAATAAACAAACAATGCTGAAATCCTCAAAAGTTAGAAAAAAGAAAAAAGCCAAAAATGGCAGGAGAATTATGCTATTTCTTAACTTTTTTATGGTTTTAATTTCAAATACTTATTTTAATCAGTAGTCACGTAAGCTACTTACATCTGCAGTTTGCTTGGTGTTGAATTTTCAATAGCAATTTTCAACAAAGTATCATAGATGGCATCTCTTGTAAGATAGGAGAAGTCTAATAGGTGCATACACATCTCATGCAGTGGTTTTGCAGGAAGTAAGCAGCCATTATGTCCTGGTGTAAAGATCATATATAGTCAGCCATATATTTGGAGTCATAAAACTGAATTAGAAGTGTTAGTCATTGTAAGAAAGGCATGAAGACCTTTGGTGACAACTGCGCTTTGTTCCCAAATGTCATAGGCCCTCTCAATCTCAGTTTAATTTCAATCAGTTGTTCTGAAATTCAGATTGTCAGAGCTGGGCAAGAAAACTCTGAAGTGGATTTGGCAAAATGTAACTTTGTATTAAGTTTTGGTCTAAGATTTTACGGAATGGGTCAAAACTAGCTGCCCAACAATATCCTGCCGATTCTAATTGCTGAATTCTGTGATTATGTAAATTTTCCCCACTTGACCATCAGTGACATTAGGCCTAAAGACAAAGTTCTCATCTCAAACATACTCAGAAATAAACTTAAACTCCTAATTGTGAAGACTATAATGAAGCCCTGGACTATCTGAAAAGTTTTATTGTGCCTTCACAGTGTGCAAAAATATGCGATATAAAGCATTTGTTTCAGATCAATAATAGCTCTATTGCTCTTTTTTAAAATTTCCTCTACCATTCTCTATTAATACTCTTACCTAAAACCTCTAGAAGCAATTCAACATAAGCTAGAGGAGTTGACACATTGATCTGGAAGTGCAGAGCTTTTAAAATGGCAAGTTCTGACTCAAGCAATTCCTGCTTAGTGTATGAGTATTTTAAGGACTGCAGAAATTTTAAAGCTCTGTCACTGTTAACTATCTGGAAAAGAAAAAGCCAAGTTATTTTCTATACCAGGATACACAATAAGTCAACTGTTAACAAAATACTTTCTTACCTTCTTCATGTTTAATTAAAGCATGAACCATTGCAATGGTAATACTTCCTGTTTTATGTGCAGATTAACTCAGCTGAGTAACTTGTCTTTTAAGCTGCCATGAGAAGTTCAGCTTGAAAATCCATTCCTGCATAGGTTTCCTATATTCCAGAAACTTCCCCCAGACAGGTCTAAACCCTTTGTAGCTATACTGTTCTCCACAACTACCAGCAGAGATTTTTAGCTGCCTGAATTTCCTCCCTCCCCTACCCAACAACTGGAAGTATTTTCTGACAACTAGTTACTTGATGAGTGACAATGAATCTGTCCTAAACAGAAGAGATTTAGGTTAGATTAGATTCCAATATCCTCTGAATATTACTCAATTTTATTCAGTTACTCAATATTACTACTGTCTTTCAGAGACGAAATCTATAGAGAGATCACAAAAGCTATATATGAACAACATATACACTGCTAAAATAATTCCTGTAGTTAAACATTTAGATGACTTACATTATAGTGTAAGGAAAGTTTGCTTGCAAGTTGAATGCATGACACAAGTCGCAGGACAAATGTATCGTATATCTCATCTTTCAGAGAGCTCCAGCCTTTCCCTTGTCCTTGTTCACTACTTTTTCTGCCTTCTCTGGGGGACTTACAAATTTGTTCTACTTGCTTTATCATAAACCTGCAAAGAACACAGTTGCTTAGAAAACAGTTCTGTTCTGCTAAGAAAAAGAAATGCTAATTCTACATGTACCCAGAATATACATATATCTAATAATTAAATGAGAAAAAGACAGATCTTCAGACAGGAAAAAAAAAAACCTACATCATTTGATTAAGTGGTACAGAGCAAGCACAGTGTAAGCATACTAGAGAGATGAGAAGCGTGCTTTGTCTTCAGGATGTTACCTTTCAAGTATTTCTACTGCTTGATACCTTGCCGATTGGTCCAAGTGCCATTTTTCAGACAAAAGAAATATAAATTCTGCAAAAAGTGCAAGGAACAGTCATAACTGAAGCTAATCAATACAGCAGAGTTGATTGTTTGAAAAGTCGCTAGGGAAAAGAGCCTCACCAACTATCTGGGCCTCTCTGAAGCGGCCCGCCTCACCCGAGAGCTCGCGCAGGCACCGCTCGTTCTCCGTAGCTAAATGGATCAACATCTCCTCGATGACCTCGGGGGCGACCTCGCCAAAGACGGGCTCCGAGGTGCGGAACCTGCACGCTGCTGGCGCCGGCGACCCCATGGGCTCGAGGCGGGCCGGTCCGGACCGGTTGAGAGCAGCCTGCCCCACCTCAGCGCCGCCGGGTCACGGGGTCCCCGCCCGCCAATCGGAGCGCGCCTCTCCTCGCGGCCGGCCACGCGCTCCCCTTCGCCGGCCGCGCGACGCGCCCTGCGGCACGTACGCCCTCCGGATTGGCCAGCCGCGCGCCTCCCTCCGCCCCTCCCTCGCCGGCCCGGCGGCGCCGGATGTGACGTAGCTCTGCCCTGCGGAAGCGGCAGGGAGTAAGATGGCGGAGCCGCGCGGGGAGGCGGCCGTGGCGCGGCGCATCGACCCGGCGCGGGAGCCGGGGCTCAGCCCTGAGCAGCGTCGCCTCATGGCGGAGGTGGAGCGCGTCCAGCGGCAGCGCGCCCTGCAGCGGCGGCTCCGTGGCCGCAACGCGCTCCTGGGCATCGGCATCGGCGCCGTGGTGCTGGGCATCTGTATCCTGCCGGGGCCGGGGCCGGGGCCGGGCCGGGGGGAGGTTCCCGGGCCGGGGGGCGGCGGCCTGGCCATCCCTGCTGTTTTCCTCAGCCCCCGCAGACGGCTACACCTTCTACTCGGTGTCGCAGGAGCGGTTCCTGGACGAGCTGGAGCAGGAGGCGGAGGCGGCGCGGGCCTGGGCGCGGGACAAGAGCCCGGCGAGCTGAGCAGAGTGGGCCCGGGACCTGCAGGGCCCAGCAAGCGCCCTGAGCGGCCCCTGGGCCACGAGTGTTGGTGGCTGTGTGGGGGAAGCACCTGGCCCCGAGCGCAGGTCCCTCCTTCCCAGGGGCTCCCCGAGGCAGGGGTTGTGCACCGCACGCGTCCAAGGCCAGTGCCCCCCCTCGGTGGCGGTGCCCCTGCAGGCAGGGTTTCCTCCCCTGCTGGCAGCCGCCCCTTTTCCTGAAGGGTGCACAGGCTCCTGGCTCAGCTTGCCAAGGACATGCTCCTGGGAAGGGCAGGGGTGCCCCAGGTGCCTGTCACTTCCCACAATAAATAACTTGTCTGGAGGCTGTTTCAGCACGTGTTATTAAAGCACCAGTGGCAGGAGGCCAGTTCAGGATGGGTAGGGATGGTGCTGTACCACTCCCTCAGACGGCTGCTGAGATTAGGGGATTTTTTCCATTTTGTGCTTTATTTTATCATGCTCAGTCTGCACTCCTACCAGAAGCCGGGGGCAGAGACTGCATCAGCAACTGCCACAGCGCAGAACACACACAGCCCCCCTCTGTTTTTAATTTGTCTTTATGAAAACATTTTCCAGACATCAGTTCATAACAAACTGCACCAGCTGCCGCTCGTGGTACACTGGGCTCTATCATGTTATGTGGATGAGGGAATCGTCTTCCCACTCTTCAGCCAGCTTCATTCGCAGCTACTCAAAGCGTCTGAAAAGGGGGGGCTGCAGCCAGGGTGGGGGCAGCCTGGCGGGTGGCAGCGCGGAGGCCAGTGGGCAGCGAGCCGCAGGGCGAGCCGTGCCTGGCGCGGGACCAGCGCATGTTGTCGAAGGCAGCGCGGGGCCGGAGCAGCGCTGAGGGCAGAGCGGGGCGGGCGGCCGGGGCACGACGGATGCGCGGTTCTGCCCCGAAGGGACGACGACGGCCGGGCTGAGCGGATGTGCTGCGCACTGCGGGCCCAGCTCGGGGACCGTGGGGCCGGGAGAAAAGCGTGAAGTGAGGGAGGCCATAAGGAGCAGAGCCAGCCCGCGCCCTGCCCACAGCCGGGGCTGGGCCTGAGTAAACGGCCAGGGCTGGGGCTCGCCCGACAGCGGGTCCTGCGGGCACGTGCAGGGTGAAGGCAGCTGGGCTGGGGTGGCCCCTCTCACCCCCGCGCGGGGCACGGCAGCACCCCGGCCACGCGGGGGAGAAGGGGCAGCCCGCAACGCTGCCCCGGCTTCCCAGGAGCGCGGCCGGGCTCCTCCCCGGGGCGCGAGTGCACCCAGCCCCGTGGGCTCAGCGCGAGGGAGGAGGCTGCTCCCCCAGGACCAGCGTGGTCGTCCCAGGAGATGCCAAGGGCTCTCGCCGGCCCTCCGGGGCAGCAGGCACTTGGTTGAGGTAGTTGGCGAAATCGCTCCTGGCCAGCTGGCTACTGTGGGGAGACGAGGACGGGTGAGCCGGGGCTGCCGCGAGTGCTGCGGGGGGCAGGAGCTAGCACCCTCCCCTTACCGCCCGGCTGAAGTCCTCAGCAAAGGTCACCCCCTTGCTGAGCCGCTGCTCCTGGGAGCCGGTGCTGCTGCCGCTCAGCGAGTTTCGGCGCATGATTCCTGCGGGGACGGACGGCGCTGAGCCCTGCCCGGGGCAGGCCCGGCCCCTCCGCAGCCCGGCGGGTCCCTGCCGCCGCCCGGGCAGAGCGCCGCGGGCACGGGCAGGCCCGGGCGGTACCTGTGGGCTGCGCCAGCTCCAGGCGCTGCAGGCTGTTGCGGCGCGACGGGTTGAAGCTGCCCTTGGAGAGGCGTCGCTGGCGGCTGGAGAGCATGGCCGCGGGGGAGACGATGCCCAGCGGCGGCTGCTTCCCCATGCGCAGGTACAGCTCCTCGATCTCCTTCTTCTGGGCGCTCTGCAGCAGCTGCACTTCGGCGAGGTGCCTGGGGACGAGACGGGGCTGGGAGCAGAGCCACCCTCCACGCCGGGGCTCCGGCTAAACCTCCCCTCTGGGACAGGAGCGCCCGCGGGGCGGGCAGGGAGATGCCTCGGCTCCTGCAGCCCCACAGGTCAGCAGCCCCCCGTGCCTCTCCGGCGCGGCGTGCACCCGCCGGCTCCCTCCCCTCTGGCCCTGGCGGTGCCGGGAACACGCCGTGACCGCCCTCGGCTCGCTGCGGGGCCGCTCACTTCTGCCGCAGGTTCTGCAGCTCCTCCCAGATCTCCTCGTCCTCGCTCTCGGTGTCGTCGCTGCTCAGGTAGGACATGCTGCGGGAGTAGCTCAGCCACACCTGGCTCAGCACCGCCTGCGGCGTGGTCTCTGCGCCCTCCTCCCCGGGGCCCTCACGGTCGCTCTCCGGCAGCGCCGCCGGCATGCCCTCAGCCAGCACCTCGTCGGCCTCGGGCTCCTGCGCCGCCGGCTCCAGCACCGAGTCCGAGTCGCTGCTCGTGCTGCTCTCGGCATCGGGGGCTGCGGGCGGCGGGGGGCTGCCGGCCGCCGGCTCCCGGGGCTCCCGGCCAGGCGGCTCGCCACCCTCGCGGCCCAGCAGCGGGGAGCTCCCGGCCGGGTCCCTGGACGGCGTCACCTGGAACCGGCCCAGGATCTGGGGCCTGGCTTCTGGCAGGGACGGGAAGGCGAGTTAGCGGCCGCCGCGGCTCGGCACGCGCGGCGCACGCTGGCGCCTCCTTGCCTCACCTTCGTTGATGGGCGAGAGCCGGGCCTTGGGCGCGCCGGCGGCCGGCGACTCCGAGACGACAAGCTGGTGGCCGGGCTTGGAGGAGCAGAGCGGCACCTGGCAGATGCCCCGCGGCCGTCAGCCGGAGCGACCCGCCCCAGGCACCACGTCCAGGGCGCCCGGGGCCTGGACCCTCCCCACGTCCCCAGGGACTCCAGGGGGGATCCTGCATCCCAGCCCCTCCCCACATCCCCAGGGGCTCCCAGGGCCTGGACCATCCCTGCATCCCTAAGGGCTCCCGCATCCCAGGTCTCAGGGACGCTCCCTGCATCCCGGGGGCTCCCCCTGCATCCCAGGCGGCTCCCTGCATCCCAGGCGGCTCCCCCCGCGTCCCCGGGGGCTCCTGGGTCCCAGACCCTCCCTGCACCCCGGGGGCTCCCAGCTTCCCCAGGGCTCCGAGCCGTCCATCCCGCAGGGCAGCGGTGCCCCATCCCAGGGCAGGACCAGGCACGACGACTCCGTCCTCCCCAGCCGCCGAGCCCCGCGTGGGGCCACCCGGGTCCCCGCACTCACCGTGTCGCCCTCCAGCCCGCCCGGCGCCGAGGGGCTCAGCGGCGGCGGCAGGGGACTCGCCGGGGCCTCGCTGCCCGGGGGGGCTGGTGCCGGCACGGGGGCCCCCCCGGCAGAGCCGCCGTTCCCCGCCGGCCCCGGGGCTCCGCCGCTGGTGGGGGCGGCCCTGGCCAGGCCGGCGGCGTCGGGGTAGGCGAAGCGCGGCGGCCCCAGGACCAGGCTCTGGGGCCGGGGCGGCAGCGGCGGGTGGAGGCGGGCGCCCGAGCCGGCGATGGAGAAGACGGCGGGCAGCAGCGTGTGGGCCACGCTCATGACCGCCAGCGAGAAGACGTTGGCCAGCGACAGCAGCGGGGCGGCGGGGGCCCAGGGCGGCGCGGCGGCGGGCGCGGGGGGGCTGCCGGGCGCCCCCAGCACGGAGGGGACGGGCGGCGGGGATGGGCGGGCTGGGGGCAGCGCCGGCTCCACCGACCCCCCCGGGCTGCCGGGGGGCAGCAACGCCGGAGCCGCCGGGGGCCACGGAGCCGGGGGCCAGCCCTGCGCCGCCGCGCTGGGGGGGCCTGCGGGGGAGAGGGCGTCAGCAGGGCCGGCGGCCCCCTGGGACGGATGGAGGGAGGCGGCGGCCCCGCGGGGGCCGTTACCTGCGGGGGAGCCCGGCGGCGCGGCGGGGCCGGCGAGGTCGTTCTCCGACGGGGAGCTGCTCAGCGAGGGCAGCGCCGGCGACGGCAGCGAGAAGCTGGGGCTGGCGCAGCCCAGGTCTGCGGGGGCTGCCGTGAGCGCCGGGGCCGCGGTGGCGGGGCGGACGGGCCCCGAGCGGGGCGGGGGCGCGGGGGGCACGGCGCCGCGGCGGGACGTACCGCTGAGCGAGGACGAGGAGACGGAGCGCGAGAGCTCCTGCAGCTGCAGGTCCGCCTGCCGCGGAGGGAGAGGCTGAGCTGGCGGCCCTGTCCCCGTCCCTATCCCCGTCCCCGTCCCCGTCCCCATCCCAGACGGGAGCCGGCGGTGCTGCCCGGGGCGCGGGGGACTCACGGGGCCGGCGGCGGCGGGGCTGGCGGGGGGCTCGGCGGTGCCGCGTCCCTCCTTGCGCAGCAGGGTCTCCACGCGGTGGATGATGTCCTGCATGCGGTGGATGAAGCCGTCCTGCTCCGACTCCAGGATGAACTCGTTGCGGACCTGCCCGGGGGCGGGGGGGGGGGGGGATGAGGGGCCGCTCAGCGCCCGGCGGGGCCGCGGGCACCCCGTGCCCCCGCTCACCATGACGGCCGCGATGTCCTCGGGGCTGTCCCCGTCCAGGTCGAACTTGAAGGTCACCATCTTGTTGTTGTAGGTCTGCAGCTGGCACTCCACCACGCGGTCGCTCTGGTCCGAGATCTGGGGGCGGCAGCGGCGGCGGCGGTGAGGCCGCGGCAGCGGGGGGGGGGTCCCGGGGGGGGAGGGGGGGCCGTCCCCGGCACTCACGTTGGTGATGCGCAGCCTGGCCCGGGCACGTCGCCGCAGCAGCTTCCCCGCCGGCCGCCTGCCCGGCGTCTCGGCGCCCCGCTCGCCGGCCGAGAGCCCCTCGCAGCCGTCGCTGAGGCCGGAGGCCGCGTCCGAGGCGTAGCTGCGGGGAGCGTCAGTGCAGCCCCCGCCGGCGCCGCCGCCCCGGCCCGGCCCGGCCGCCCCGGCGCGGGGCCTCACCTGTCCACGGGCGAGGAGACGTCGCCGGCCGAGGGGCCGGGCTCGGCGGGCAGCCGCACGGCGATGCTCTGCGGGGAGAGGCGGTGAGCGGCGGTGAGCGGCGCCCCCCCCAGCCCCGGCCCCCCCGGGCCCCCCCGGCCCCCCCGGGCCCCCCTCACCGTGGGGAAGCGGCGGGCGGGGCGGGCGGGCGGCGGGCTGGCCAAGTCCCCCGCCGAGCCGGCCCACGGCGGCAGCTCCGGCGAGTCCAGGACGCCCGAGGAGCTCAGGTAGCCGTCGGTCTCGCAGTCGGCTGCGGAGGAGCGCGGCGTGAGCGCGGCCCCACGGGACCCGCCGTGCCCTGCGCCCGGACCGGGCGTCCGCCCCCCGGCACGCTCCCGCCCCGGTCTCCCGGCGTCTGCCCCAGAGCAGCCCCGCGGCGGGCGGAGGGGAACAGCACCGCGGGACGCGTCCCGCCGCCCCGCGCCCACGTACAGGTGGCCGAGGAGTAGCTGGCGTGCCGGTACACGAAGTGCTGGTGCTGGTCGGCCTCCGGCTCCTCGGGCTCCGGGGGGAAGGCGCTGCCGAAGACGGAGTCGCCGGAGCCGGGGGTGGCGGGGGAGGCGGCGGGGGTGCCGGGCGTCCCCGGGGACTTCAGCTCCTCCAGCAGCTGCAGCACGCCCGGCGCTGGCTCCGGCTCCGGCTCGGCGCGCGGTGCCGCCTCCTGCGCCCGCTTCAGCTTCTCCCGCTTGCGCTTGATGGCCACCACGCGGTCCCGCACCGCCTTGGCCACCAGCTTGTAGTCGGCCTCGCACACGAAGCCCAGCATCACCTGCGCCGCGGCAGAGTCAGGCCGGGAGCCCCGAGCCCAGCGAGCCCCCGGCATCCGCCCCGGCACCCACCATCTCCTGCGCCACCTCCTCGGCCACGTCCTTGTAGAGCTCGAAGAGGAACTCGATGGCGTTGTTGTCCTTGTACTTGCCGTGCAGCTTCTTCGTGTCGTCCATGCGCAGCCAGAGCTTGAGCCCCGACTTGACGCCGTCGTCCTCCTCGGCCAGCTCCACGTGCACCCCGGTGTCCTCCTGGAAGAAGGAGTGCTCCAGCAGGTCCTGGATGGTGTACCTGCGGGAGGAGCGGCGCTCAGCGCGGGGACGCCGGGGGTGCCGGCTCCCGCACCGTGCCAGCCTCGCCGGGCAGCCGGGTCCAGCTGCGCAGCCGGTCGAGCAAACGGGGAGCTGGTGCGCGCCGGAGCCTCGTCCCGGCCCCCATCCCACCTCTCGTCCTTGTCCATGCGGATGCAGCCCTCGATGATCTCCTTCAGCTCCGGCACCTTCACCTTGTAGAAGCTGCTGGGCTTCAGCCCCTGCGGAGGAGGACGCAGCCGTCCGGCGCTCGGCGCTGGCTCTGCCGCCGCACCGGCACTGCCGCACGCAGGGCTCCGGGGCCCCGGGGCCAAGCACGGGCCAGCGGCCCCCCGAGGCCCTGCAACCCGCTGCCCGGCTGCAACCGGCGCCACCATCGTCCCCTGCCCGGCCATGGGGCACCCCGGACCCGCTGCCCCCCGATCACCCTCCTCTGCAGCCGGCAGGGCCGGTGCTGCCCGGGGCTCTGCACTTCCACCCCGGCAGCCGGGGCACGGCGGTGCTGAGCACGGGGCGGCCGTGCCAGCCCTTAACGCCACGGCGCGCGGAGAGCGGAGGGGACCCCCACGTCCCCCGCCCGGGCCCCGCGGCAGGAGGCCACCGCGACGGCGCTGTGCCGGGGCGGCATCCCCGCGCGGCGGCCCGGCTCACCGAGGTGACCTTGCGGTAGATCTGGGCGGCGTTCTGGCACTCCGAGTAGGGGTACTCCGAGGTGGCCATCTCCAGCATGCACATGCCGAAGGCGTAGACGTCCACCGCCTCGTCGTACTTCTCCTCGTACATCTCCGGCGCCATGAACTCGGGGGTGCCTGGGGGCGCGGGGGGGCTCAGCACCCGGGGACCCGCCGGCGCCCCGCGCCCGTCCCGGCCCCGCCGCCCTACCGATGACGCTCTTGGCGAAGGAGGCGCGCTTGAGCGTGGCCAGGCCCAGGTCGCCGATCTTGACGGAGCCGGTGGGGCCGGTGATGAAGATGTTGTCGCACTTGAGGTCGCGGTGGATGATGGGGGGCGAGCGGGTGTGCAGGAAGTGCAGCCCCCTGAGGATCTGCCGGCTCCAGCGCTGCAGCACCTTCAGCTTCATCTCCTTGAACCGCTTCAGGTAGCTGCGGGGGGCAGGGGGTGGCACCGGAGCCACCAGCGCCCACAGCCGTCCCGGCGCCCAGCCCTGCCCGGGGTCCCCCGGGTCCCCCCGGCTCCCGCGGCGGCGGCTCGGTGCCCCCCCGTCCCGGCGCTGCCCGCGCCCCTCGGCCCGGCCGCCCCGCTCACGTTTTCAGGGTGCCGGAGGTCATGAGCTCGGTGACCAGCACGATGCAGATCTGGCCCTTGACGGACGACTTCCAGGAGTCGTAGAAGCGGACGATGTTGGGGTGCTGCAGCCCCTTGAGCATCTCCACCTCCTCGCTGAAGCGCTGCCGCTCCGTCTTGGACAGCTTCCGCGTCTGCGGGGAGGCGAGGGGCAGGCACGGGCGGGCGGGCGGGCGGAGGTGCCCTCGGGGGACACCGGGGCGCGGCTGCCTGTGCCCTCGGCCCCGCGGTGCCGGGGGGGGGGGGGGGGGCCGCCTCTCCCCGCCGTGGCAGGCTGCCGGCCGCCTCAATGGGCCCTTTGTGGGGAAGGCAGGCGCGGGAGGCTCCTGCCCGTTTTTTCCACGTCCTCCTGCTCGAGTTAGTGAAGCGGCAGAGGGAGCCGAGCCCCGGCACGGGCGCAGCGCCACGGCGGGACGCGACCCTGCAGGGTCCCGTGCCGAGCCGGCGCCCGGGGCCGAGCCGGGAGGCAGCAGCGCGGCGCCCCGTGGGACCGGCACCGAGCCGGGGGCAGCGGGACATGGCGCCCTGCGGGACCGGCCGGCTCCGAGGGGCCGCGCTCGCTCCTCGGCTCGCAGCCGCCCGTCAGCCCGCGGCGCTCGCGTAACGCTCTCGCTGCATCGCGGCCGGGCCGGAGCCGCGCCATGATCCCCCTCTCCTCTTAACAGGCGTTCGGGGACCGGCTCAGCCCAGAGGAGAACCTGAGCCCTCCGACGCGGGATGAATGGGACCTTTCATACCCCGGCAGAAAAACAGCGGCGGAGCCGCGGCGCTGCCCCCGGCACTGCCCCCGGCACGGCACGGCCCCGCGGGCGTCGTGGGGCCCCGCGGGCGTCGTGGGGGCCGGTGCGTCTCCACGGGGGGCCCCGCCGCCGGGGTACCACGGCCTCCCGCGGGGAGCCGGGGCTCCAGCCGCCGCCGCAGTGGGGCTCCTGCCGCCGGGCACCGCGGCATCGACACCAATATTGCGGGTACGGGGCAGAGGGGCGGCGTGCCAGGGTCGCTCCCGGGCACCGGTCCTCCCACGCTGGCGAAGTGGCAACTGACCCACAGCCGGGCATCCCGACCCACAGCCGGGCATCCCGACCCACAGCCGGGCATCCCGGCAGCTCTCCCCGCGCTGGGAGGCAGCGCGGCCCCGGTCTTGGCGCGGCCGTGGGGCAGGGCAGGGCGCGCAGCCAGGCCGGCAGCAGCCTGGCGCGGCGTGCGGGGACGCGGCCGGGAGCGCGGGGGACGCGGTCCAGCCCCGGCCCCATCGCTGGCTCCGGCAGAGCCCGGCGGGGCCGAGCCGGGGAGCGCGGCCAGGCGCTGCGGGGAGGGAGAGAAGCGGCCGCCCGGCCGCAGCAGGGTCTCGGCGTGCGCGCGGCGCCGGGGCTTGGCGCGGGGCCCGTGTCCGGGGCGGCGGAGCGTGTCGCGAGCCGGGGGCGTTCGGGACGGCGCGGACGCACCGTGAAAGCCCCTTTGTGCTGGCCGAGGTCCGCGCCGGGGAGGGGGGCGTTGCGCACGCGGCGGTACATTTATAGCGATGCCTCGGCCGGCGCGGGAGCTGGCGCTGGGGCTGCCCAGCTCCCTCCCTGCCGGTCGCAGCCCCGAAATAGAAGCAGCCCCGACACCTCCGGCCGCGGCACAGCCCAGCCGACCCGGGGAGGGCAGACCCAGGGCCCGCGGCAGCACGGGCCTCTCCTCCCCGAGCGCCAGCGCCTCTGAGCAGCCCCCCGGGCCACCCTGCACCGCAGCGGGCAGCGGGAGCAGGGAGCCGCTTCGGGGCATCGCACCCCGAGGCAGAGCAGCTCCCGCCCCGGCTCCACGGGATCCCTGCGGGAAAGCGGCTCGCGGCCGGCGCATTTACAGCTTGACCCCACTCCGGGCCTCCGGCTTCCTCCCGGCTTCCTCCTTCCCCGCCACCCTCGGCACCTTTCGACAGAAATAGCCTCGGGTCTAAAGCTGGAAAACGTAAACAGGTGGCGGCAGGTCTGCGGGCAGGGGCAAGGGCAGGGGCAGGGGCGGCCGCCGCCGCGGGGGCCAGGCGTCCCGGGAGCCGTCCCGTGATGGGAGCCGTCCCGCGGGAGCCCCGGCACCGGGGAGCGACGGGCAGGGCGGGCGCGCGGGGACGGCTGTGATTTGGGATCGAGGGACTCGGCGACGGCTGGACGAGGCGCTCGGGACCGGAACTGCAGGTCGGGGCTGAGGTTAGGTACTCGTTTATATTTTAAGGGCAATAAAAGGAGAACTGTGAAAGACATAGGACAAAGCTATTTTTAAAAGGGCAGAACCACAACCATTTTTATTTGCGGTTACAAATCCCGTATTTGTGTCACAGTGTCTGATTCTTTGCACGATTACTGCAGGAAACAGACTTTTAAAGGTCTGCCTGTACGCCTTCGGGCCCTGACGGACGCGGGGTCTGGGCGAAGACACGCGGGACAGAGCAGTTAGCGGGACGGGACGGGGCGAGCAGCAGGGGCTGGCGCGGGGGGGCGGGAGCGCCGTGGGGCCGGGGAGCGCCGTGGGGCCGGCGCTGCCTGCGGCCCAAGGCCCCTCGCTTTAGCGGCCGGCCCCAGCGCCGGGTGCTCACCGCGCGGTCCCTGGCGGCTGCCAGCAGGAACGTGGCCCCTGCGCACGCATCTCCCGGGAGCAACGCGGGCGGCCGTGCAGCTCCCGCGGCCCCGCACCGCCGCGCGCCCCGAGCCCCCGCCAGCGGGGAGGACGCAGCCCCCTCCCGAGGGCACCGCGGTGGTAGCGCCGTGCCAGCGCTCCCTGCCAAGCCGCACGAGGCGCGTGGCCAAGCGGAGCCCCTGCTGCCAGAGCCAGCGATGCCCTGGGACGGAGCAGCGCGGTCGCAGGTCACCGCACACCGCTGCGAGCCCGGGGGAGCGGGGACGCGCTTGTGCAGACGGGCACGGACCCACGAGGAGGAACGCGGAGCTCCCAGGCAGGAAGAGCCGGGCAGGGCTGACTCACCCCGAGAAAGTCACCGGGTTTACCAAGAAACCTCCTTCCCGGCTAGTGCCAGACTGGTTTTTCGCCAGCATGTGAAGGGATATGCTGGAACGGGGACGAGGGGCGAAGCGAGGGTGGACGGCGGAGCCTGCGCTCAGCAGGCGCCGGAGCCGTTGTGCAACCCCACGGAGCCAGGCTCAGGCCCGAGGCCTCACCTGCCTCCCTGGCGGAACAGCGAGCCCTCCCCCAAATCGCTCACCATTACCTAAGGGTCTCTTCTTCCATCGCCTGGCTGCAGCTGTCCCCAAGGACGCAGCCCAGCAGCAGCGTGCAGCTGCACCGAGGTTTTAGCAACAAGACAACAAACTTGCAAGACACGTTTTTCTATGCAAACAAGGACTTGGACCTTCCAGCTATGACAGCCACCAGGGCCAGGGAGCCCGCCGGAGACTTTGGACTCAGCAGAAGCCCCTCCCCGGGGGCTCTGCGGAGCCCAGGGGAGCCCCGCGGGAGGACCATCCCTAGGCAGCCTCGCCTCTGCGGCCGGATCCACCAAGAGCCGGAGCCGGGGAAGGCGCTGGGGAGCGACACCCTGGCTGCTGCCCTCAGCGCCCCGGCATCAGCACCACTGTCAGGCTGCGGGACGGCGAAAGGCACGGCGGGATGTGGGGGAGAGGGGGCAGGGAAGCTGCTTCCAGACCCGGAAAACCGCCGGTCCGGACGCAGTTAGCGGAGAGCCCCGGCAGGGTGGCGGAAACCGCGGCAGCCGCAGGTGCCTCCGGACACCGCTGCCATCAAGGACGAGCAGCCGGCGCGAGCCAAGGACGCGCCGTCCCCTGGAAGCAGGCTCACCGCCCAGCCTCGAGCGTGCCGCAGACACGTGCCCGCGAGCGTGCCCGGGGCCATCGGAGCAGCCCTCCAGCCCTGGCACGGGACCGCGCGCCGAGGAGAGGACGCTGCTGTCCCAGGCTGCCCTTCCCAGGGCGAGCGCAGGGCTCAGCCCCCAGCCTGGCCCGGGATCCACCGGCGCGCTCCCTGGAGCCGGACCGGCACGGGGAGCGCGGGCACTCCCGGAGCGCTGCCATCGCGCAGGCAGCGACACAGCGAATGGAAAACAGCATGTGATGGGCGGGAGGGCTGGGAAGCGCCGCGTTAAGCAGGAGCCTGGGCCCGGGCCAACAGCCCCGCGCGGCTCTGAGGCGCCGGCCAGCTCGCGGCACCTTCGGAGAGCAGCGGGAACCTGAGCCGGGCTGCAGGGACCGCGCGCGGCTCTGCTGCTGCAGCCCCGCTGCAGAGCCAGCGCCGACATGATTAACGACGAACTGGGGTGATTCAACAACCTGTGCACTGCTTTCGGCACGTGCTGCGGCCCCCGTGGAGATGCCTTGCCTTTTCCCGGCGCAGCACGCCGGCCCCGAGGCACCAGCAGACGGGGAGAGGGATTCAAGGCTGGAGAGGGGCTGCGAACGCCGAGGGGACGGGAAGGAGAAGAGCTGCCAACCGCCCCTGCCTAAGCCCCTCTCCCCGGGACAGGCAGCCCGCGGGGACCAGGAGGGCGCGGGAGGGCAGGAGAGCGGCCGTGGTGCTAACCCCGACCCCAACCCCGACCCCAACCAGCCCACGGGTGCCGGCGGCCCAGTCCCCGAGTGCGGACAGGGCTCCGGCCCAGGGAGGCGATGCCGCCACGGGAAGGGCGCGCGCCTGGGACCGAGCCGCTCGCAGAGCCCCGGCCCACCCGAGGGGCAGCCGGCGCCGCAGCCCACCGCCCGCGCCCCGCAGCCCCGCGCCCCGCAGCCCCCCGCGCCCCTCACCTGCAGCTCGCACCAGGCCACCTCCACGGTGGTCTCCGTGTCCAGCCCCTTGTACACGGTCTTGAAGGAGCCGCGGCCGATCTCGATGTCGAACTTGAGGAAGCGGCCGTCGGGGGAGGTGGCCACGGCGCGCGTCTCCACCTCCTCGCTCTCCGTCTCCTCGGGCTCGCGGCGGCGGGCGGCGGGCGGCGGCGACCCCGGCCCCGGCCCCCCGCGCCCCGCGCCGCCCGGCCCCGCCGCCGCCGCCGCTGCCGCCGCGTAGCCCAGCAGCTCCAGCTCGGCCGAGCTGCGGCGGCTGAAGCGGCCGGACGGGCGCCGCGACTCGCGCCCCGAGAGCCGCCGGCCGCGGCTGCGGTGCGGCGCCCGCCCGGGGGGTCCCGGCTCCGGCTCCGGCTCGGGCTCCGGCTCCGCCGCGCCGCCGCCGCCCGCCCGCTCCGCCTCGGGCTGGGACATGGCCCCGCCGGCGGCGGCCGGCTCCGCCGCCAGCATCGGCCCGCGGCGGCGACGGCGGCGGCTCAGCCGCTCCCCGCGCAGCTTCGCACCTGGCGCCGCCGCCGTCCGCCCGCGCCCGCCGAGCCCCGGCCCGGGCCCCGGCCCCGGCCCCGGCCCCGGCCCGGCCCCGCCCGGCCCCGCCCGGCGGCACCTCCCCCGGCCCGGCCCGGCCCCGCCTCCCGCGGCCGCCGCCCCCCGCCTCCGCCGCGGGAGCGGCCCCCGCCGGCCCCCGCTCCCGCTCCCGCTCCCGCACCGGCGCCGGGCTCCACGCGCTGGGCACCGGCACCGTGCACCGGGCTCCACGCGCTGGGCATGGGCACCGGCACCATGCACCGGCACCGGGCTCTGTGCACCGGGCACCGGCATCAGGCACCGGGCTCCGTGCACCCGCCACCAGCACAGGCAGCATGCAGCACACGGGCAGCGCGCACGGCACCAGGCACAGACAGGATCCGTGCGCCGGGCACAGGCACGGGGCACCGTCACTGTCCCTCTCCCTGAGCGCCGCGACCCAGGCAACGCACACGGTGCCTGGGCTCTGCGCGCTGGGCACGGGCTGCACGCCCCGAGCACCGGTGCTGGGTGCCGCACAGCAGACACAGGCACAGGCACCGCGCACAGCGGCTCCGTGCAGCGTCCCCGGCACGGGGCACCACTCTGCGCGGCACGCAGGCCCCTGCACCCTGGCACCGGGCTCCGCACACCCGCACCGGGCACCACACACCCGCACCGGGCGCCGCACACCCGCACCGGGCTCCGCACACCCACACCGGGCTCCGCACACCGGCACCGGGGTCGGCGCGCAGGCTGCGCGCGGGCACGAGGCACCGCGGGCGGCTGCAGGTCCCCATCCTGTCCCCCGCAGCAAGCCTGGGTGTGAGCCCGGCTGCTGCGAAACGGCCACGCAGGGAACCAGCGCCGCGTGCTCCCAGGTCGCTACGTCGGGGTCCCCTCAGCCCTCCTCTCCTCGCAGAGGCAGACGGGGCCGTGGGGCTCCGCCAGCCCCTTCCCCGCCCCGGCTCCCGCCAGCACTCTGCTCTCCGGCGGCGCTGGAAACGGTCCTGGCAATGGGGCTGGTGTAATTGAAGCACCAGACAGGGTGACGCAGGCCAAACTGAGCTGTAGGGAAGTGCTTGTTTTAGACGTTTACTTAGAGCTTTTAACTCGGGATTTCAGAGCAGCGTGTTTACAAGAAACAGCAGCTGTCCCTCTCCCCCAGGTCGTGGGGAGCAGCTCGCTGTTCTCACAAGCCGCCAGGTCCCGTGCCTGTCTGCGCAGCCTGAGACAACCCCTCCTCTCAGTTTGCTACTGGGTGAAATCCTAAAATTAGGGCCATGCAAACATTAAAATATAAATGTCTGCTCCAGCCATGCACTAACCCAAAGTGCAGACAAGAGCTTGTTGTCTCTACAGTTTAAATTAAGTTGTTCTGCTCAGTGGAACTATTTACACAAAATACAAAGCAACTGAAGCCGACGTTAATTTATTTTCCCTAAGGTCAGAGTGTTTCTATTCAACGATAAGAGAAACATTAAGGGGCAGATGGAAACGGTAGCCCAGCAATGTCCTCCCCGCAGATTTCCAACGCTCACCCTGCATACGCAGGATGACACCCGGCGATCCCCGGGCTGCGGCTCCAAGTCCCAGCACCGCTGCAGCCCCTCAGATCCCCCCGGCCGGGCGGGAGAGGGAGACGCGGTAATGAAATGCTGTTTCCGCAGAAGCCCTGCACAGGCTGCGCCTCAGACTGCTAATCCGAGCCCAGGCAGACCTGCGCTACCTTCACACGACCCCGTTCCTTCACCCCTGCTTGCCCAGCCCGCGAAACAAAGAAACCAGGTGAAACTGCCCCAAGAAGAGAATTTGATCGGGCGTCTCTTTTCTGCTTGAAAACCGCTCAGGTGCAGCCAGGGCTGGCGAGCTGGGGAGCGAGCACGTCCCCCCTGCACGTCGCTCCCGAGAGCAGGCTCGGGGCGCGTTAACAGAGCAGTCGCTGGAGGCTGAAACACGACTGTTGAAGCTTTGCCCCTCCGCAGCGCTCTGCTTGGTGCCTCCCGGGAGAGAGGCCCCTTGTCCCAAGGCACCAGGCTGACGGCTGCCAAAGACAGAAGGCCAGGAGGGAGGGGCTGATGGGCACAGCACCCCCGACGCTCCTGCTAGGGAAGACTTGTGCTGTAGAATATGGCTCCACCCTGCCAAATGCGGTGTTTTATTCAGACGCACTCTTCCGCCAGGGCGGACACACCCTCCCTTTTCACCAGATCCGCATCCAAAAGGAGGGTGCATCCCTGCTCCCCAGGCAAACACCTCCCTTGCGGCATCTCTCGGGCTCTCCCTTCCCCTGAACTCTCTCCCCAAGCATCTCGCAGGCTGCACAAAGCTAAAGGGCCCGGGCGCGAGCCAGGCGACCCTCTGCCGAAGCCCCGGGGGAGGCAGGAGGAGAGGGCACACGAAGAACCGTCGTCCTTCATGCCCCATCTTTCGACTTTTTCCTCTCCTCCAGAGCCCACCAAAGCCATAGGAAACAAGGCTGTAGCTTTCCAATTCACCCAACATATGTCAGGCTTACAAAGTTCCCTGCTTAAAAAGTAATTGCTTTTACTTTTATCCTATCCTGACTGCAGCTTTCAGCGAAGCTGGAGATTTCAGTCCCTTCCAGCTGAAAACCCTCTACTTGACGCACAGGGCAGCACGGGGGAACGCCGAGCCTTGTTCTGCGGCTGCCAGCAGGGAGGCAAATCCGGGCACCCCGCAGCTCCGGCACAGCCGCTGGGGCGGGATATCGACCTCAGCACCACTCAGCACGGAACGATTGCTTCCCAGATTAAACGGGAAAACGAATCTATCCTGAGAGCAACACTGCTGCTCCGAGGTGGAATTCCCACCACCTCCGACACAGGCAGCCGCGTGCTCCAGACGGCACCTTCAACCCAGCCCGCCCCCAGGCCTGCTTCTGGCCCACGGGGCAGAGCTCAGAGGGAGAGAAAACGGATCCCACCTCTCTGCTCCCTTCTGCACGGGGAAGAACAGGAATGACCACAAGACTGTTACGTATGCTCTCTGGATATCTTCCTGACCTGGTCCCAAGGTGTCAAGCTGGAGTCAGACTTGGGCTGAAAGCAGAAAGTTCCAGTCCACGATCAACAGCTCATTCCCAGCGCTCAGAAAATACACACAACACCCTTGCACGTTATCAGGGTGACGTTTCTTTTGGGCTTGTGGTGCCAGTGCCAGCCCTTCACTTTGAGGAGCCGCTGTAATCAGGCAATTTAACCTATTTTTCACATGCATTTGGCTGCCAGGAAGAGAACAGGGGACTGTGTAATCGCTCTCCTTGGGATTAGATCACTAATCAAAGAACTGCTCAGTTAAGTGCTCCGGTGTCTCCCCTGCTAGCTCCAGTGAGCACTGCCAGAACTTGTCCGTTCTGACCTCAGAGCTCCTGGCAGGATGACCGAGGGGCCAAGACAGGTCCAGACACAGAGGGGGTCTGTGTACCCACGAAACTGCTTCAGCCAGGGACGCCCAGGTGCCTTCCGCATGAGATGGGGATGCACAGCTCAGACTGCACAGCGCGGCAAGTGAAATGGCAGATCGGGCTAGCCCGACAAACGAGTTGAGCTTCCTGGATTTGCCTTAACGTTTGCACATCTTGGGGAGGATCAGGGAGGAGGAGGGTTCCAGTAACATACCTTTCCTATTAGGAAACGTCAGGAGTGAGCAGATCCCACGGGATGCTAAGACGAGCAGGGCGGAGAGAAAGGCCTTTAGGAGCCAGAAGCAGAAGGGCGCAGGATACGGACAAGGCGCCGCAGGAACAGCGGCAATGGCACGACCGGGCCAGAGTGCCAAGAGGGGTGAACACAGTCAGAAGAGCCCAGCAACACATCAGCTGCTCAGTGCTGCCGTCCTCCCTTCACACCGCCCCTTCCTGGCCGGCACGGGATCCAAGCACTGCCTTGAGCGCAAAGCAGGATATTACTACAGAATATCACCACCCCCCCAGTCACAGAACTCCCGAATCCGTGATCCTGACGGGAACAGGGAGCAAGGAGCCGTGTCCTGGCGGGCTGCAGCACTGCACACCCGCCGGCATCCCCACCTCATCTCACTGCGTGCCACCGTTACCCTAACGCACGTAAATTAAGGGAGGATGAGATGTCATTCAAACCTCAGTTGTGGCTTTAGCACCGGGCAGATAAGTCTTCCCAGGATTTCCTTAGCCCAGGCTTACAGACGTAACCCATGTACAAATTTATCCCAGGTTACGTATTTATCAAACTGAAACAACTCTTGATCCTAACTAGCTGTACTAAGTGAAAAAGTTCTGCAGTTTTTCCTCCCCGCGGGCAGCGGGGTCTGAGTGCGCACGGCCTGATAGCACCTTATCTCAGCACCAGACCCCGTGCTCCACCTCACCCTGGCCACCGAGCCTATAATCAGCGTGGCCAGATGTGGCAGCGACCTCCGAGTCGACAGACAAGGTCGCTGGCCAGAATCAGAGATCTGCGTAGCCCCGCGTCAGCCAGCTCCTGCACCCAACCCCGATTCCTACCAGGGACCAGGCGCTCTGTGATAACGGACTAAGCTGCCCGCAGCCCCACTGACCACCCTAGACAGCACAGCAGTGAAACACGGGCGCGACAGCTCTCGCCTCACCTGCGCCACGGCATCGCGTTCTGCCTGTGCAAGGAAACAGGCAGCAACGTGCAGGGAAACGGGGCCGCTCGGGAGAGGCGGGAGCGCAGGCAGCTCCCCGCGGGATGCCGCTGCACGCCCGGGGGATGCAGAGCGGCGACCTGCTGCCGCAGGAGACGCAGACACAAGGGAACCGGTGACACCTGATCTCTTACTGTTTCCCTTGCCGCCTAACCCAGGCTCTGTGCAGCTCCCACCGCTCGTTCTCATCCCTCCCCACAACAGCAGCACCCCCACAGCCCTTCCCCAGCCCACGTCCCTGAAGCAGGCTGTTGTTGCCCATACAGTTCAGCACAATCCTCTCCAGGGACTGGCCATGTGTTATCTGCCTGCTCCTGGTTTTCTCTTCCGACCCTAGAAAGCAGAATCTCATCGAGGTGACTTTCCGCAGCTTTGCTGACCAAACCCTGCTTGGGCACTGGGCTATTTTCCTCCCAGCACGCACAGACCTGCACTTAATCCTGACCACTGAGCTGTAACACACCCGCGGCAGTTCTTCCTCTGCATTTATGGATGATTTGTTTTGTGAACGGTTGCTAGTTGTTTCATTTTTTACTACGTAAGGTTGTTGGATTTCTTCCTGTGCTGCCAAAGAATATAAAGGAAACGTAGTGGAGCAGAGCCGGGACAGGGAGTCGGGGTTCTGCCTTCCACCCGCTACCACGCGATGTTCTCATTCCTTTCCGAACCTCGTTTTCCTCACACAAGTGATGACAACTCTATTCCCCGCCGAGTTTAAGGCTAGAACAACACTGGTCAGAGCAGTAGGCTAAACTGTACCCTTGTTGGTATAGCTCTGAGTGTAAATAGTAGCTTTTTTAATTATGTAATGCCAAAAAACCTGTGACAAAGGATCAGGACCCTCTGCGCTGGATGCAGACTGAGGCGCCTACCCCAGACAGCACAGTGCGACACAGCACGATGGAAGAAAACAGGCATGTGAGGAAGCATCCAAACAGGCGTTAGGTGCCTAAGCAAACACGAGCCTCCCTGGCCTTCTGCTTTCTTCTGGGGAGGGTGCGCAGCTCCCACGCTGCTGCTGTGTATCTGAAGCACACTGAAGAGGCGTGATGGTTTCAATTAAAGAGAAAGTTGTGGTTGGAGGCTATTATGCTCTGTCCCTCTTAACAGCTTAATTACGCCTCCTTCCAATCTACCTAGCACCCAAGGGCTTCCAAACCACAACAGCGCTCACACGCACATCTCTGGCCAAGGTAAGCCAGACTAGCTCTGATGTCCCAAGCCCATGATTACGTCACTAAACGCTATAGAGCACTGTACAAAGATAAGGAAGCCAATTTCAGAGGGCAATAAAAACAACTTTGTTTTCACCTGATGGCGGGTGCTTACATCACTATGAGCTACAAACTGCCACTGTCACCGTCATAAGAAGGAACAGCCAACAAGCATCTGGTCTCCTCCAGACACAGCAGTACCAGCCAGTGGCTCCTCTCAGTCTCACAACTCTTCCCGCATACACGAGCCAGTCTATAACCTATCTGACACAAAGGCAGCCTTTGTGCGAGCCCCTCGTTGCCACCGCAGCAACGCCTGCGTTACACGGCACCGAGAACCAGCGGCAGTCCAGCGCACAAGGAGCTCGCGGGCACGGCCACATGCGACCTGTTGCCATTGACAGAGAGGGTGTCTGCGCACACAAGTGCCGAAAAAGGTATCAAACACCACGTCCATTCTGAAGGAAGGGGGAAGCATATTCTTCCTCCTCTTCTCACTGAATAAGCAACTAATAGGAAGCTGAAAAAGAGCAGTGAATGACTGCCAGAAATGCCTTGGAAAGAAAAAGGCTAGTTTTAGGCTTATCTAATGTCACATCAGCCATTTCCTAAGAAGGGAACAAATTTAATTAAGAACACAGACTGAGTCAAGGAGAGCAAGGTTATATACAGCAAATGCAACTCGTAAGAGAAGACAGTACTGAGGGGTAGGTAAACACCTATATAAAAAGCGAGAAATACAAACATCCTGGGCCTGTCTGATAAAGACTCATTATTCAGGGTTAAAAGCGGGTGCCATCCGGTGCACACAATCGCCAGCACGAAAACAGAGTTTGCTGCAGTGGATAGGAGAGCAGCAAGAGGAGAGGACACAGCAGCAAAAGAGGGGAAGACTCAATATGAGCAGCATGAAAAGGGCAGGAGAAGCAGATCTTAGACATCACAAGCCCAGAGTAGACACTGGTAAAAGGCAATTCCTACGCGGGGACTTTCCTGGCTGCAGTCTGTGCTGTGAACGCGCAGGGAGGATCCTGGGCTCACCAGAGACCCGTGATACAGGCACGATCCGGCACAGAGGAGCTGCAGCAGGGGCTGGCGGGACACGAGCTCCAGGCGAACGTGCTCCCTCTGCTGGGACGCGCAGCGAGGCCCGGGCACGCGGCCTGGCAGCCTGCGCCGGCCTTCCCTTCCAGACATCGCTGGCTGCGGCTGTACAGAACTGGTTTTGCTGAGCCACGGTCACACGTCACCTGGTGAGACAGTGCACAGAGGCATGTACGCCAAGACAGACCTCGCCATCTTTGTGTCGATGATGTATCCATCCGCTTTAAAGATTAAGCAATACATGGTGGGCAGAGAAGAGTATCACGTTCGTCCTGCCTCTAAACTCCTTCAGTGCCTTCAACAGGGGCTCACAACCCAGGCTGGCAGAACGGCCACTCGACTGAGATGGAAGGAGATGCTACTGTCAAGAGTTAAAAAATACGGCATGTAAAACCGATTAGAGCTCACGTCAAACTGCCAAGCGGCTCTGGCGCTGATGGGCGGCAGGCATGCCACCGTGTGCTGTGCTATCTGCTTACTCTCAACTAAACCACCAGAAATCCTGTAGCAATGACAGACTCCAGAAAGGATCTCCGACCACATTAGCCCAGCATGACAAGAACTCAGCACTAATGCCAATGGTGCCTTGTTCCAGCAGCAACGTGCTGGCGCACGGGAATTCCTCTGGGAGCAATGAGGTGCAGCACTGCTGTCACCAGCGACAGAGTGGAACACCCCTAACGAGCCTCCAAATGCCGTTTGGGAGCAATGTGCCTGCAAGCAGACAGGTACAGACCAAGACAGAACATCACACTGACCCCAAGTCAACAGGCCGCTGCTTCAGAAAGGAGATTTTTTTTACCTTCAGTTCCATGAACTCAGTCTGGACTCTGGCATCTTGTCCACACTGAAAATTATCTACTGTTGACAACGGCTGTCAGCAGCATTGCAGCTGAACCAGTGCTGAAGAGCTCTCCAAAAGGAGGGCAGGGAAGGACAAACTGTTCAGCACTGGCTGAGGAAAGACAGCTAAAACTTGCTAGAGGGGCAGGGGCTTTTTGTTCTGTACAGTCATAAGAATGACCATAACGGGACTGATTAAAGGTCGATATAGCCAGTAACCTATGTCTGAGTGCAATAAGTACTGAATACTTTGGTGAAGAACCCAAGAACAGGTAAGCAGAGTGTGAGCCTTCCCCAGCTACAGCTGTCCAGCTTCCATTGCTCAGTGATTAGGAACTTACTGGGTCAAAGACTGTACCTGGGCCACAGCTTCTGATCAGCTGTGTACATCATTATCACGGTTAAGGATCTGAAAACTTAGTTACACTCTCTGCTAGCCTGCGTTTTTACAGAGCTTACCTCACCACCTCTGTAACAAACCCTTCAGCTTTCAATGAATTGCACATGGAAAATGAAAATAAATTTTGCCTTGCAGACACTAGGAGGTGAGGTAGTAAGAGCCCAGATGGTCCATAACTCTGGCATGTGGAAAAAAACACTTGTGCTACCTGCTTCCAAGTCAGGCGGGACGGCTTTGCAAGGAGAGTCATGACGGGTCCAGCCCCTCCCCAGCACGCTGCTACAGTCATATGCTGCAGTAAGGAAACATGGACGAAGGGCAATAACCTGGTACACCATCCTGTTACTGATGGAAAATAAAGATAGACGAAAAGACCCAAGCTGCTCTATAAATACATCTTATTTTAATTATTCCAAATTAGTTCCTTGGCATCCACATTGCACAGCCTGCTTTGCGGCAAGTACACATCATTCTTCTGCTGAGGTCTTTCATACCACAGCAGCTACAGCGAGTTCTGTGCGCTTGCTCTCACTACACTTAGCAGTGCGACAAGGACTGCAGGGCCCAAGTGCATGAGCGGAAGGTGGGAGGGAGCTGCCCTTCAGGCCAGGCTTGACTCGCCAGCTGCAGAACCCACCCCGGCTGCTTTCCTAGGAACAGGGACCCGTAACAGGAGCGGTTCCACTCCACTTCTGGGGTGGTCCCTTTTGGATTTGCTTAGAGCAGCTTTAACCTCTCAAACAGAAATCAACAGGGAGAAAAGACAGACAGAGCATCTCTGAATATTTCTAAGGAGTCATGTCTTTGGAAGGCTTCACAGATTCTCCTTGGCCCAAGAAATCCAAGGTATGCAGCTGCTTGCAGTCACTGCTTGAAACCAGGCCAGGAGATTGAACCTTCACAGCTAGAAATGCTTCAGCAGTCAGAGAAGAGTGGAAGGAAGAGGGTTCCTATTAAAAGAACTTGACACCTCGGCCATCATCCAGCGTGATAATTTCAGCTTTGTGCTCCTGCTGCAGGGCTTGCAGGGCACGAAGCAGCATAGACTCGTCCAAGCCATGGAACTCTAGGAAAGGAGAAACATCCCCATCAACAGGAACAAAAAGAATCACATCAGAAAACAAACAGGCTTACAGAGGTCTATGACCGATGAC
This sequence comes from Dromaius novaehollandiae, assembly GCF_036370855.1. NCBI lineage: Eukaryota > Metazoa > Chordata > Aves > Casuariiformes > Dromaiidae > Dromaius > Dromaius novaehollandiae. Next base: position 11,344,525 of record NC_088119.1, on the reverse strand, counting down.
ACCTTTCAGACTCCGGCACCACAACATGACAGAACCATCACTACATTGCTGCATCAGGGACAAAGCCTGTATGTTAACAGACAGAAAGAGGATAAATAGGTACAGCAGTCTCAAAGGCAGCAAAGGAGCCATGCAGAAAAAGAATACACCACACACCTCATGCCTGGTAAAGGTAAAGAGTTTGGCACTAGGGCAGAGGGAAAGCAAATTGCAAACAGCGGTAACACAGGGAGATGTCAGCGCTGAGTGGTAAAAAGCCTTCGGTGTTGCATTTCCCAGTGGTGATCCATGTGAGCTTGTATAAGCAACTTTAAAATACTTAACTTACAAAACTATGATCCGGCAATTGTTTATGCTTTCAAACCAAACATGCTCTGAAAACCTGCTCCAGAACAGGATACGTGACATTACCTTCGTTCTCTGTATCATCTCCACTGGTTAATTCATACAGTGTGAATACAGAATTTGTCAAGCCATTCTTCAATACCTGGAAAAATAAAAGCAATATAGCAAATCTTATTTGTGTAACGTCCTCGGCATAGATCTCTAGCACATCTTAGTGCAAATAAAATGGAGTGTGGACAATGTTCAATGAGCAAAAATACCCTGGAAATGTTTTATAGCACTGGAAAGTCAATAAAAGATGCTTAATAAACTAAGACAGCTCCTTTCTCTGTCCCTCTATTCTTTGCTCTTTCTGTCCATGCCTAAGAACACATTTTGCGTATGGACTCATGTCATAAGGTGGCAACGCAACAACGCTGCTTTATCCTCACTGTGGAACAACCAACTGCAGTGACAGGAGGAGTCACATCCATCTACTGTTCAAATTACATCTTAAAGCAAGTAAAAAGTTAACATCTCCATGCATCTCTGCAACAGAGAGAAATGGAACCAGAAAGGTGAAAGCAGCGAGACAGCAAGACACCAAAAGTCACACTCATCTTTTTCACAAATCACAGCCAATACCAGCGGTCCTCCCGGGCGCAGGAAGAGGGCCTGGTCTGCAGAGTGAGAGAGTTCCTATATCCTCACCCACTGATAGATGAGCTTTCCCCATTCTTCTGGTCTCTTCCACATGATCAGAAAGCTGGATTTGTTCTTATCTAACCATTCCAGGTTCCCTGGAATCAACAGAGAAAGGCATTAAACCAGAGCACAGGTCTAAATAACAGTCATGACCGCAGATTGCACAATGTGCGCTGGATGCTGTGCAGCTTCGGGTACCTACCTCACCACTCTACGGCTCTTGCTGACTCCCTAAATATCTCTGCATTTACACAACTCCATTTCTCTTTCAAAAACCCTCTTCCTCCTCCAACTTGCAATGCAGCAGTTCGAATGCTGCACGTGGGCTGACAGCGCAGACACCCGCCACAGGGGACGGACGCCTGCCGCCACGGGGGAGGGACACCCGCCCCGAGGGGAGGGGCAGGATCCTGCCGCAGGGGCTGGATGCCCGCCGTGGGGCACGGATGCCCACTGCAGGAGGGTGGGCACCTGCCGCAAGGCATGGGGGATGGATGCCTGCTGCGGGGCACAGAGGCTGTAGGCCTGCCGTGGGGCAGGGACGTCTGCAGTAGAACATGCAGCCTGTAGGCCCGCCATGGGGTGCAGAGGCTCGCCGTGGGGCAGGGACACCCGCTGTGGCGCATGGATGCCGTAGGCCCGCTGTGGGGCACGGGCATTTGCCGTGGCCCATGGATGCTGTGTGCCCGCTGCAGGGTGCGGATGCCTGCCGTGGGGCACAGACGCCTGCCGTGGGGCAGGGAGGCCGGACACCGCTGTGGGGCAGGGACGCCGGACATCGCCGTGGGGCAGGGACGCCCACCGTGGGGCGCGGAGGCTGAATGCCGCCGTGGGGCAGGGAGGCCCGCCGTGGGGCGCGGAGGCTGAATGCCGCCGTGGGGCAGGACCACGCACCTTGCTTGCGGAGCTCCTCCAGCACCACCTGAATGGCCTCCAGCGGGAGCTTCCCTGCGGCAGCGTTAAGGACTCACGCACCGAGCGGGGCGGCCCCGAGAGGGGCCCGGCGGGGCCCGGCGGCCCCAGCGCGGCGGCCAAAGGATACGCTGGAGGCGGCGGTTGGCGAAGAGCGGCCCGTCCTGCGCCTCGCGCACCGTCATGGCGTGCAGCCGCTGCCGCCGGCAGTAGCCCAGCACCAGCGCGCACCAGGCCGCCAGCTGCTTCCGCCGCGTGTCGCCGTTGGGCTGCAGCCTGCAACGCGCCGCCGTCAGGCCGCCGGGCCCCGCCGGCACCGGGGCCGGCAGCGGGGGAGGGGGGGCCGGCACCGGGGCCGGCAGCGGGGGGGGGGGGCCGGCAGCGGGGCCGGCAGCGGGGGGGGGGGGGGGGGGGGGGGGCCGGGAGGGCCCGGGCGGCGGCACTCACGTGAAGAAGGGCGGGAAGCTGTACTGCCAGGGCCACGCGAAGCTCATCCCGCGCCCACCGGCACCGCGCCGCCGCCCGCCGCCGCCCGCCGGAACCGCCGCCGCGCGCTTCCGGCCCGCCCCACGCCGCGGGGCGGGGCCTGGGTCACGCTCGGCCCCGCCCCCGCCCCGCCCCGCCCCGCTGGGGCTCCGCCCCCGCCCGCCCCGTTCGGCCCCGCCCCGTTCGGCCCCGCCCCCGCCCCCGCCCCCGCCCCCGCCCTGGCTCGGCCCCGCTCGGCCTCGCTCGGCCCCGCGCCTCTGGCTCCGGCTCCAGCCCCGGCTCCGGCCCGCGCCGGCTGGAGCCGCCGCCGCCGCCTCCTCCTCCCCCCGCCGGAACCCGGCACCGGCACCAGCGCGGCCTTGTCCGGGCCCGGCCCTGCCCCTGGCTCTGCCGCAGCCCTGCCCCGGCCCCGGCCCTGCCCTCAGCCCGGCTCTGCCCCGGCCCTGCCCCGGGTCCAGCCCTGCCCCGGCCCTGCGGCAGCGCAGCCCGCACGGTGCGAAGCCGGGGGGCGGCACTGGGCCGCGGGGGCCGAGCTGTGCGCGGCGCCGCTTTTGTGCTGCAGAAGCGGAGAAACAACCGAGCCGGCGGTGGAAGGGGAGGCGGGAGCCTGGGGGAAGAAGCTCTTTAATCTCCAGCTGCTCGGGGGGGCGGGCGGGGGGCTGCAGCGCGCCCCGGGGGGCGGCGAGGCAGCGCGGGTGCGGGTGCGGGGGGCGCGTGCTGCGGCGAGGGGGGAGCCGGCCGCCCGCCGCCCCTAGACCCCGCGGTGGGAGCCCGGGGTCCCCTCCGCGGGGCCCGGCCCGTCGCCCGCCGGTGCTGCTGGCGGCCCCGCTCGCCCGCAGGGAGGCCGCGGCGGGGCCCCGGGGCCGCGGAGCCCGTGTCCGCATGGCGCCCGGGCTGCCGGGGCCGGGCCGGGCCGGGGGCGCTCAGGGCTGCGCCTTGCCGTCCTTGCTGCGCCAGATGACGAGGGTGACGAGGAAGGGGATGAGGCAGATGGGGGCGACGATCATGGCCAGCAGCACGTCCTCGGGGGGGTCGAAGACCTGGTGCTGCAGCGTGCAGTTGTGGAAGTAGTGGTGGTGGCTCTGGAAGATGTACTGCTCCGCCAGCGCGTTGGGGTAGCCGTAGCGCAGGTGGTCGGCCCAGTCCTCCAGGCAGGCCTGCAGCTTGCTGTACGGCCTGCGGGGAGAGGGGCGGCTGCGGCGGCGCGGGCCACCTGCCCCGGGGCCCCGGCAGCCCGGCTGCGTCCCGGCGGCGCCGGCCGAGCTCCCGGGGAGGCAGCGGGCCCGGGAGGGCCGAGCCGGGGCGGGTGCCGCCGCGGGGGGAGGCTGCGCGGGGCCGGGGGGCCGCAGCGTGCTGCAGGCTCTGCCTGCGCCTCCCACCCCCCCGCAGTGAGATTTCCCTGCGGCGTTTTGGGGAAGGAGAGGTCGGAGCGCGGCTTTCCCCTGCGCCGGGAGCGGCTCCGCTCTCGCGGTCCCGGGGGATCCAGGTTTCCTCCCCCAGCGACCGGGCGGCCCCGGCGGCCGGTACCTGCTGATGACCCTCCACTCGCAGAGCTGCGGCGCCGTCACGTTGCCCATGAGCGCCACGAAGGACTCCCAGCACTTCTGCGTTAAGTTGACGTACATCTCCTCTGCGCGGGGAGAGGGCTGAGCGGCCGCCCGCCGCCCCACCGCCCCGCTCCCCGCCGCCCCACCGCCCCGCCGCCCGCCCCGGCCCGGCCCGGCCGCCACTCACCCACGAGCTGCACCGTCCAGTTGAAGGTGGCCGCGGGCAGGCTCGTCCTCGCGTCCTGGCCGAAGCCCTCCGCCTCGGCGCCCGCGGGGCTCAGCCCGCGCCCCAGGACGGCTGCGCGGGGGCGAGCGCGGTCAGGTGGGGACGGGACGGGACGGGACGGGACGGGACGGGACGGGATGGGACGGGCCAGGCCGCCATGCCAGGGCCGCCCGCCCCGGCGGCACCTCGGGGGGAAGCGCGGGGGCGCCGGGCTGGAGCCGCGGCAGGAAAGGGAAGCGCTGACCGCAGCGCAGCACTGCCGGGAGCGGAGCCCCCGTGCCCGCCCGCCCGCCCGGGGAAGCCGCCCGGGGAAGCCGCCCTGGCTGCCCTCCGCTGGGCCCGGCCGTGGCTCCCGCGCCGGCGCGGCGCCCCGCGTGACGGCGTCCCGGCCGGCCCGGCCGCGTGCCCCTGCGGCGGCTGCTGCGGGGCGGCCACGGCCCCGGGGCACGGAGGGGCCCCGCCGCTCCCGGGGTGCTCTGCACCGGCAGCGGGGCGCAGGCGGCCGGGCCCCTCGGCGACCCAAGGCCACGCGGCCAGGCCGGTCCCCGCGGCGCCCGTGTGCGGCGGGGACGCGAGGCTCCCGCGCGGGGCCCGTCCCGCGGCCGCCCGCCCGCCCGCACTTACCGCAGAGCAGCAGCAGCCCGGCGGGGAGCCGGCCGGGGCCCACCGGCGCGCGCGGTGCCATCCCGCAGAAGGCTGCCGGCTAACGACCGGGACGAGGATTTCAATGGGAACAACAGGAAGCAACTCCTTTCCTCTGACAGGGGCAGTTGGACTACAGGAGACGTGCGGAAAACGAGATTGCTCAGCGCTGCTTCAAAGCGGCTCTGCCGGCGGGGCCGCGGCGGCGCGGCACGGCCCGGAGCGGGGCCGGCCCCCGGCGGGCATCGCGGCCCGGCGCGGGCAGAGGCTCCGTCCCCGCACACGGCCGGCGTCGCGGCTGCTGTTTGTTTACTTGTGTATTTCTCTTTAATCCTGCCTGGGCTGGGTTGTGAAATCCCTCGTCTCCTGCGTGGAGGGCAGGCAGCCCGGCAGCCGGGGGGAGTGGACCGGGGAAGCGTAATGTCCCCGGACAGGCACCGCGGGACGCGCGGGGGCGGACGCGGGGGATCGGCGGCCCCGACGGGCACCTGCGCCGGACGGGCCGACGGCGGCGCCGCGCGAGGCCAGGGCAGGTGGGCAGAGAGCGGGGAGGCCGCCGCCGCCGCCACGCAGCCACGCGTGCCCGGCCCCTGCCCGCCGCCCCCGCGGCCCGCCGCCCCGGCGCTGCACCAGGCCCCGCTCCCGGCACCACGGGCCGGTGTTGCCCACACAGGAAAACCTGCAGCGGCAGCCCCGGGGGTGGCAGGGCCGCGCTGCTCTCGCCCCGGGACCGAGCTGAGACCCGGCACGCTCATTGCACTCGCAGCCCGGGGCGGCGCGCGCAGCCCGAAGCTGCCCCTTCGAACGGCCCCTGCGGGACTCGGGGCGCGCGGAGGAGCCTCCCGCCGCGGAAGGCCGCACCGCTGCGCCTCGCGCCCCGCCAGCCGTCCTGGCGGCACCGGCCCCGCGTCCCCGGGCCGCGCCCCCGCCGCCCGCCGCAGCGCCCGGCGGGACCGCTCGCCAGCGCGGCCGCGTCTGGAACGCACAAGGGGCCGGCGCGGCTCTGCTCGGCGCGGGGCCGGAGCCCCGTCCCGCTTTGCTGTCGGAGCGGCTGGAGCCGGCCTCGGCCCGGCGGCGGGGCCTTTGCCAGGGAGACACCCAGTGATGTCAGCGCGGCCCCGGGGCCGAGGCGGCCGGCGGCCGCCCGCACCCAGCCAGCGCCGCGTCCCGGGGGGCCGGGGCACAGCCCGCCCCCCCGCCGCCCCTCACCCCCTGCCCCCTCGGGGCCCCGCCGGGTCGCTCCCGGAGCCGGCGCGGAGGCGGCTGGCGCTCGGCTCGGCTCGGGGCGGCGCGGGGCCGCTGCCCGGGCGGTTCGGCACCGCTCTGCCGGCTCCGCTGAGCGTGAGGGCGGCCGCGAGCGGGACCAGGCAGCCGAGCCCCGCGGCCAGCGCCGCGGCCAGCCCCGGGGGCAGCCCGCCCGGCGGGGCGGCCCCAGCCCCGGCACAGCCGCTGAAGTACTCGGCGTGGATCTGCAGGAAGAAGGCGTCCAGCGCAGCGCTGGGCCAGGGGCAGGCCAGTGCCTCCGCCAGCACCGCCGTGCAGTTGGAGAGCTCGCCGTAGATGCTGCGGAGAGAGCGGAGAGGACGCTGGCGATCCAACCCCAAATGGCCCAGCCTCAAGCACGCGCTTGAGAGCGCTCGGGCCGTGCACGCTCCAGCCAGAGCGCCCAGGGCCGGGCACCCCCTGCACGGAGAGCTCGGGCCGTGCACGCTCCAGCCAGAGCGCCCAGGGCCGGGCACCCCCTGCACGGAGAGCTCGGGCCGTGCACGCCGTGGCGGCGCTGGGGCCGCGCTGACCTGCCGATGCGGTCCCAGCGGCAGCGGCTGCCCTCGGGGGTGGCCGCGATGGCGGCGTGGAAGGGGGCCCAGCAGTACAGGGAGATCCAGTCCCGGTAGGTGTCCTGGCAGCGGGCCGGCCCCGCCAGCACCTCCAGCGGTCCTGCGGGGGGGCCAGGCGTGAGCCCCCGGCAGCGCCGCGCCGGGCTCGGGTGCCATGGGGCTCGCTCGGGGCCCGCCGCGGTGCCCAGGGGTCGGGGGGCCTCTACTCACCGTCCTCGTCCAGGTAGAGGTAGTGACCTGGGAGGACAGACGGAGCCGTGGGCACCGCAGGACCCGCGGGGCCACGCGCCGGGCCGGGGACGCCCCTCCGCCCGCAGCGGGGCCCGCGGCAGCTCCGGGGAGCGGCGATGCTGCCGGCGCCCGGCGCCAGCCCCGCGCGGATGCTGGCGCAGCCTCACCTTCGTCCGCGAGGTCTCCGTGCACCGGGTCCCCGCGCCCTGCAGCCAGGAGACACGGGGCGCGAAGGCTGCACAGCGGGACGGTCCCGGCGCCAGCCAGGGCGGTGCCGCGGGCGGTCCCGGCACCCCCGGATCCCCCGTGCCGGAGGCTCCCGGCTCCGCCACGGCCGTTTGCCAGGGCCGGGCAGCCCCGGAGCGCAGAGCCCCGTGCAACCCCAGCCCTCCCGCGGTGCCGCCGCCCCGGCCCCATGCAGCCCTCAGCCCCACGGCAGCTCCCGGAGGCAGCTCGGCGTCGGGGCACGGCTGGCCTTACCCCGCCGGAGCAGAGGGAGCAGGAGGCAGCAGAGGAGCTGCGCCCGCGCCCGGAGGAGCATCCTCCCGCCGCCGGGACCGCCACGGGCCAGGCCGGGGCAGCGGCAGCCCCTCGGGATTTATCTGCATCCCGGGGGCCCGTCCCAGGCCGTTCCACCCGCTCCGGAGCCAATGGCTGGGAAGGTCGGGGAGGGAGCGGAGCGGCCCCCCGCGCCCGGTTTGGCCTGACTCAGCAGGCGACACTCGCAAAGGCATCAGATAAGGGGTCGAACGAGATGCGGGGCTGCGGGCGGCACCGGAGCGAGCCTCGCTGCCGGCACCGGCGCCAGCCCTTCCCGGGGGTGCTTCCACCGTGGGGCCCGGCAGTGGCTTCGGCCCCCCAGCTCCAGTCGTGGCTTGCCCCCCTCCCGGACGCCCCTGCGCAGGCGAGCGGGGCCGCCGCGGGGCCGGGATCCCCCGTGCGAGGGCGGATGCCGTCCTTCCCGCCCGGCACGCCCGGCAGCGCTGAGCTCACGCTCCCTCCCCGCCTGCCGGGAAGCCGCGGCCCCCGGGGCCCCGCCGCGGCCTCCCGCAAGCGCCGAGCGCAGCTGCACGCCTGGCTGGGCCGGCCCGGCACCGGCACCGGCACCACGGGCCGCCTTCGCTGCCGACAGCGGGGGGAAGGTGCTCCGAGGGCGGGAGGCGGAGGGGGGCCGCCGGGACTCCCCCCAGACCAAGGAAAACCTGCGGGAAACGCACAGGAAAGGGGGGCAAAGCCCCAGTCCCGGCGCGGCTCCGTCGCCACCCCGGGCTGCGCCGACCGTCCCGGCGTGGCCGGAGGAAACCCCGGCTCCCTCGGCGTGGCCCGGAGGGAAGGAAGAGGCCGGGCGGCGGGCGAGCTGCCAGCCTGGGGGGGCAACGGGCGCCGGAGCTGGCTCCCCCGCCGTCCGGGGGGCCGCGGGGCGAGGGCAGAGCTCCCCGCCCGGGCTCCTCTCCGCGCCCCGTCCCGGCAGTCGGCAGCCTCGGGGGCCGCGCACAAACAGCCGCTTCCTGCCCGGCGCCGCCGGAGGAAGCCCGGGGCCCGGCCCGGCCCAGCGCGGCGGGGAGCGCCCTGCCAGCCCGCGGCGCCCCTCGGGGGCCCGGCCACGCGGCACCCCAGAAACGCCGGGCCTGCGCGCGGGGCCGCGGCCGGGGCCCTGGGGAGGCAGCGGAAGCGCTGGCACGTGCCGGGACGGACCCGTGCGCGCGGCCCGCCGCAATCCGCGCACGCCCTGGGTGCGGGCGCTGCCGCAGGACGGTCGGACCGAACGGGAGAAACGCGGCTTCGAGGCTGACGGCGTCGGGCAGAACGGGCAGACAGGCACTGCGCACCAGCGCTCTCGGTGCAGCCCGGGGCACGGCCGGACCGGGCGCTACCGGGAGCGGGATCCCCGGCGCAGCAGGGCCCGCGGGGAGCCGGGCGGGCCGAACCGGGACCGAGGGCGCCCGGCCGCCACCTCAGGGCCCGCTGGCCGGGCCGAGCAGGAGCCCCGGGCCCCCCCCGCGCGGACACCCCCGCCCGACGGGGGGACCCGCCTCGGGGTGACCCCGGCCGCCGCCCCAGTGGTGCCGCCCGCCCGCTCCCCGCGAGGCACCGGCTCGGCCCCCCCCCGCCGCCGCAGTGGTACAGCCCGCCCGCTCCCCGCGCGGCACCGGCTCGGCCCCCCCCGCCGCCGCAGTGGTGCCGCCCGCCCGCTCCCCGCGCGGCACCGGCTCGGCCCCCCCCCACCGCCCCAGTGGTGCCGCCCGCCCGCTCCCCGCGCGGCACCGGCTCGGCCCCCCCGCCCGCCGCAGTGGTACAGCCCGCCCCGCGGCAGAGGCTCCGCCCCCCGTCCCTCTCGGTGCCCGCGCGGCGCGGCGCGGGGGCGTGGCCGGGCGCGGGGGCGTGGCGCGGCGGCGGCGGCGCAGGCGCGGCGGCGCGCGGCTCCCCCCGCCCCCCGCCCGGCGCGATGGCTGAGGAGTGAGTGCGGGGCGGGGGCGGGGCCTGGGGGGCCCGGGCGGCGCGGGGGGTCCGGGCGGCGGGCGCGCGCGGGGTCCCGCCGCGGGGGCCGGGCCGGGCTCCTCGGGGGGGCTGGGGGCGGAGGGAGCCCCCGCGGGGCCGGGGGGGCCCCACACAGGGGGGCCCGGGGGGCGGAGGGAGCCCCCCACCGCCGGGGGTGTGCGGGGGGCGGCGGCGGCCCTCCGTACCGTGGGTCCCTGCAGCCGCGGAGGCCCCCGTGGGGCGGGTGGGGCCCCCGTGGGGCAGAGAGGGCCCCCCCGTGGGGCGGATGGGACCCCCGTGGGGCAGATTGAGACCACCGTGGTGCACATGGGGGTCCCCGTGGGGCAGATAGGGCTTGTGGGGCAGATGGGGGCCCCCGTGGGGCAGCTGAGACCACCGTGGGGCGGATGGGACCCCCGTGGGGCAGCTGGGACCCCCGTGGGGCACATGGGGGCCCCCGCGGGGCAGATAGGGCCCCCGGGGCAGCTGGGGTCCCCCGGGGCAGCGTGCGGCCCTGCGGCCCGGCCGCGTTGCCCCCCCCGTGTCAGCAGCCCTCTCCCGGCACTGGCGCCGTTCCGCGCCTGGAGCCCCCCGGGGCGGCAGCGGGGATTATGCTCCCTGCCGTCCTGCGTAATTCCCGTCTGGGAATGGTCCCCGGCGCCGTCGGGGGCTGCCGCTGAGCCTTCGCGTTAAATCCCCCTGGCGCGGCCTGGCTCGCTCCGTAGGTGGTTTTCAACACCGCCACCCCCGGGAGATGGGTGCTGGCATGCTGTGGAGATGCCTTCTTTTTCACACTTGAATGGCAGAAAGCCTCGTAAAAACGTTTAAATGCTGTGGAAATGCAGCTTTGAGAACAGCCCGTAGGAAATCAGGGAGTTAAATTTTTAAGGATGAATCATTGCAAAAGCAGAGGTCGGAGAAATCTACTTGAGCGTCTCCGAGTCTGAACGGTCTGGTGGCTGTGTGGCTGCGTCAGGATGGAGTCTGCTCGACCTGCCTGGGAATCGGATGTTCAGAGCCACACGGATCTGCATGAACGATTGCAGCGTGTGCAAAGGGCTGAAGCAATGAAATGGCAGTGAAACGTGTTTCAGAGGCTAACGTGACTCTTAGGGAAAATCGTGTTTCTTCACAGACTTCTTTTGTACAGTACATTTCTGAGAGGAAGGACTAAAAAATATAAACAAAAAACCCCTTCCTGGCTTCCTGTCAATGTGAGAAAGTGATGACTTGATGTAGCCAGACTAATGATGTCGTTATTTTGTTTTGGTGGTGCCCTGGGCAAATGGGAAAAAGGGAACACCCAAAACACTTCATCCACGGGAGATTCATAGCAATTCAGACTGGGCATAAGCAGCTGAATCCCTGTAAGCATGCTTACTTCAGTGCATCTTCTTACGTCTGAAAGCTCTGCAGGCTTTTCAGTGCAATTTATTGTAATTATTCCTTAAATAGGACTAGTGCAGATTCATGTAATTATTTTTTCCTGGTTCAATTCTGCGACGCATTTAAAATCCGCATGGATTTCCTTTAATAGCACTTGTTTATAAGATTAAGATCTCCATTATTTGATATTTATTCTTTTTGTATTTTTATAGAAAAATGGAAATTGCCACTCCTCCAACATCTAAGTGTATTATATACTGGAAAAGAAAAGTCAAGTCTGAATATATGCGTCTTCGGCAGCTCAAGAGGTTTCAGGCAAATATGGGAGCCAAGGTAAAGACATTTTGAGGGTGGTTCTAGCTGAAAAGTTATCTCCTAAATATTTCACATTAGTTTATAGTACTAGAGCAGTTATCAGATGAGTGATTCATCCTGCTAATTGCAAAGTTATACCTTAGTTGTAAATTTGAAGAGATAGTGCTTTTCCTCATGCTCCATTATTAGAGTAGGGCAGTGTAGTCAGTGTCTGATGTATGGCTACAAAAGTTTACTAGCCAAGCACTTGCACAGCTGCAGTAAGAAGACTCATTTCCACTTGTTCTTAGAAATATCCCTTTGCTTTAAATATTTCAGTGCAAAGGGACTGGTGGGTTTCAGGTGACTTCTGTGCCTTTCTCGTTGGCAGCCAGGATATTTGAAAAGGTTAGCTGTGTTAGCAGGAATTATCAGAAGCTATTGGCTGCTCAGTAGATTGACAATGCTGTTTTATACCAATCCTGAATTTAAGTAGAATTCCTTCTAATAAGTACCATTAATTTGAAATGCTGTGCTGAGTATGTAGTTTGATATTTGAAACAAAATCTCAGGAGAGATTTTAGAGTTCTAAATCTTAACATGATTTTTAAAATTTTGACTGCTTTTTTCTCTCATTTCAGGCTCTATTTGTGGCCAATTTTGCAAAGGTTCATGAAAAAACTCAAATTCTGAATGAAGACTGGAAGAAGCTTCGAGTTCAGCCAGTGCAGTTAATGAAGCCCGTCAGTGGACACCCTTTCCTAAAACAGGTATGGAGAACAGAGCAAAAGTGGCACAGCAGCAACAAATGCTGGTTAGAACCACAGTTTTGCAGGGGACTGTGGAGATACTTAATCTTTTTGTTTTGCGCTGCCATATGTTAGTAGCAGACTGTGCCTAGTATTCTTCCATAATGTGAAAACAAAAAAGGTTTTAGTGTCAAGGAATTGGCATGAGTGAATGCAGGGCTTAGTTGTAGGTGTCCTGTAGTGTGATTTCCCCCGGCTGTGGCTACATCTGAGGTGTTGTTTCCTCACTGTCCTTCTGTTTGCTTATATTCCAGTGCACTGTTGAGAGCATTTTTCCTGGATTTCCAAGTCAAACACTGTACATGAGAACTCTGAACACAGTGGCATTGGTGCCCATTATGTATTCCTGGTCCCCTCTTCAGCAGAATTTCATGGTATGTAAGAAAGTGCTTTGGTGCAAGGTCTTTGTGAGATTAATGTGTAATCATTACACAGCTGTGGAGTGATTTTATCTTCTTTGACCCACTTGTTTCAAACCATGTCTGCTCAAGAGATGATGGAAAGTATTGTTTTAGTTGCTTGTTTTGCTGAATTCCATAAGACAGCCTTCTATGGAAGCTGAGTTATCTACCTAGTCTCTCCTTTATACTTCACATCTTGATAGGGCCACCGTTATTTCACAGGATTCAAAGAGTTAATGTTTCTTTGTTATTAGATTTTTCTTCCTCTTTAAATAAAGAATTTTATTTCTTAGGCGGGTTCTTTCCTTTGCGACTGGATTACCCTGCCGTTCTCTTTGTACGGATGCTACTGAGGGTTAGTTCCTCGATCACAGTAGTGCGGTGAATTATTTAACACAGCTTTTGGTGTAGCAGCCCCACTCTGACCTTCCTGGTTGCCTAGTTAAGATCATTTGCTAAACAAACAGGCAGTCTGTGGCTAACCTGCCCCTTTGCTGGGCTGCGGAGTGTGTACTTATTTCTGCAGCCTGCAGGAGTCCTCTGAAGCCACATATAGTAAACTGGCAGGGTAGCGTGACAACAGCAACTGTGAAGCAAAAGAGTCAGTCTGTGGTGATGTGGCAAAGAAAGTCAAATGTACTTGCTCTGCGTGGGTAATGCAAGAACACTCCTCAGCTTTAACTCGTTCCCAGGCAGGATACAGCTACCATTTTGCCTTTCACTGTTCCAATTCTATTCTGCCTTAAATCATAATCTCTTTGACATTTTTGGCTGTTTTTGTTGCCAGTTTATCTGCTGCTGAGTTTCTGTAAGCTCTGGTGACATGCCTGTTGTTTTTTTCAAGCAGTGTATGCTTTTTTGGGTCAGAATTAAGCTGTTGGCACAGGGCAACAATGAAATATCCATGATGAGACATCTGAAACTTCACTCGGAGAGGCCAGACCTTTGATTAGCATTATGTTGTCTGCATGTGTGAATGGACGGGAGCAGCCTTAGGGACGCAGCCTGATAAGGAATCAGCAAGTGCTAGTTTACTGAATTGTGTCTAATATCTTTTCAGGTGGAGGATGAAACTGTTCTGTGCAATATCCCTTACATGGGAGATGAGGTGAAGGAAGAAGATGAAACCTTCATTGAAGAACTTATTAATAACTATGATGGGAAAGTTCATGGAGAGGAAGGTAACCTGGGGCCAAGAATGCACAGAACTGTCCAGTCTCTTGCAAATAAGATATCAAAGTAGTTAAGAAGTCAAAAGGTGGCAGCAGTAACCATCTTTTCTCTGGGAGCTCTTAGAGCAGAAAAGCAGGAACTTGCCTGCTGTTCTAGTTTTCACAGACACAGTCCTGCCTTTTGATATCCTACTCTGTTCTAGGCCTGGGATGCTCTGGAGCAGACGCTCTTGTTTCTGAGGGTTCACAGGCTTGTTCTGGAATGTAGAAAAGTGTGTTAGAGGGTAGGAGGAGCTCGGCAACCTTATTTCACTTGTGCTCTGAGCCAAGACTTCATTCGGGCTTTTCAGAGATGAAAAGCCAGTGTGTTTTCCTATAGAGCCGCCCAGCCTGTTATAAGGCTCTGCCTAGAGGGAGGAAGGCTGTAGAAAACAGTCTACTGTGGCCTTTCCTCAGATGGCTTCGTTAATGAACATCTATGAATAGAATAATTGTTGCCCAGCTGGGCTGGTTATGTTGCTCTGTGTGTGGATTGTCAGGAATTATTAAATATAATTCACCACTCTCATGGCTGTATAGCATTAAGATCAGCTCTTCCTCCCACCTATCTTGCCAAATTGCTAAGAGGGTTCTAGTTACTAACATCGTCCTCTGGCTGGCTTGTGATTTGCCACCACGAGAAGAGTACAAGATGATGGTGCTGACACCACTGTGTTTCAGAAATGATTTCAGGGTCAGTGCTCATCAGCGATGCTGTATTCCTGGAGTTAGTGAATGCCCTGAATCAGTACTCGGACGAGGAAGAGGAAGGACACAACGATTCTGAGGTTAAACAAGAGGACGGGAAAGAGGAGCTGCCAGTCACAAGGAAAAGAAAACGAATTGCAGTGGAAGGTGGGTTTGGCCACAGAAACTGGGACTGTGTTGGTCACGTTTCCATGCCTCCCTGAGTAGCTGGCTAGTGCTCTCCTGCCATCACTATTTTGGTTATTAATGTATCATTAAAGGTAGTAAGCAGGTTGGCAAGTTTTGGTAAAGTAGTTGAAAAGAGAAAGTTATTCTCATTGTCCCCTGTGGACAGGATGAGAAGTCATTGGCTTGAACTGTGGCGAGGATGAATTTACATTAGACGTCTGGAAAACCATTTAATGGTAAGATTAGCGAAGCAGCGGGATATTACCTGGGGAGGCTGTGGAATCTCTACTGTAGGAAGTTTTAAAGTGCGGGTCTGGCAATCATCTGTCAGTAATCTTGTAGATAGATCTCGTTCTGCTGTAGGACAGGAAGATGGATCAGATGACCTTTTCAAATCCCTTCCAGCCCTGTTTTCCATGTACTTGTGTTCCTTTTCCCTCTCCTGTGCCATCTGGAGTTTATGTTGCATAGAAGAAGCTCTGTTTGTGGGATTTTCATGTGTCCTGCTTGCCCTTAGGAGCACCGACTGGTGGTTTCATCTTTGTCTTTGGTGTGTAGTGATATGAGTAACAAAAATACCAGGACCTTTTGTAAATGTAGAAATCCAAAAGTGTTGTCTATAAATTTGTATTTTACAGTCATTGCCTCCTCTTTCCAGCATTTTGCTAAGTTAATGAAGAATAATTATCCAGTAATAAAGTCCAGCCTGGGTAGAGTCTTTTCTCTCTCTAGATCTCTCCTGATATTTGATAGAGCCTTCCTTTTTAGTCTCATCCTGTTTCAGTACAAATAAATGGTAATATTCTGTAAAAAACATTGTTGGCAATTCCATAAATACATTATGCTCAGAAAGTGGTAGAGTGTACTGAATCTGGAAATGCCTTAACCTAGTTGCAGCACAAAATAAGGCTTATTCATTGTATATGTGATTGCATTTCTGCCTCTTAAAATATAATCCAGAACACCTACTGGAATCACTCTCTCCGGAAAAAGGAAAGGCACATTCAAGTCCAGCTTAAGTGAGGAATCGTCTCTTCTTTTTTCCTTTTCTTAGGTAACAAAAAGTGTTCAAAGAAGCGGTTTCCAAATGACATGATCTTCACTGCTATTTCTTCTATGTTTCCTGAATATGGCTTCCCAGATGATATGAAAGAGAGGTAGAAGAGCTCTATTTAAATTGTCTGTTACCTTTGTTAGCAACAGTTAAAATTTGTATTTCAGAAAAAAAGCACTGTGCTTTGACTAAGAAGTAGAGCTCAGTAGCCATGGAAAGTAATGTGCTGGGAGGTGCCTTAAGCGGAAAGATTTTTGACTATCAGAAACTTTAGTTTAGCCTCAAAGTATCTGGGCCAGCATCACACAGTAGTATAGAACCTTGTAAGTTTCCCAGCCTAAGAAAACATGACTCTCTGTGTTTTTGGTTTTTTTTTTAAATAGGTACCGAGAACTTACAGAAGTCTCTGATCCCAACGTGCTGCCCCCGCAGTGCACTCCCAACATAGATGGGCCATGTGCAAAGTCCGTCCAGCGGGAGCAGTCCCTGCACTCCTTCCACACGCTCTTCTGCAGGCGCTGCTTCAAATATGACTGTTTTCTGCATCGTAAGTTCAGTCTCAGCTGGATGCTTCCCTAGAGTCCCCTTTCTCTTCACTCTGTGCTTTATACTTCTCCATACCTTGCTTAGTGTCCATGCTGCAGTCTTTAGAGGGCGGTGCCTTTCCGGAGTTTTGCAGTAGAGCCTCAAGCAGCTGACAGGCACCCAGAAACCTTTTGTAAAGATGATTCCACTAATTTCCACAGATGGATGGTAAACCAGCCTATATGTCAGTCCCCTTTTGCCTCACTGTTGTTCAGCACTCTGCACTTGAGCCTCTTGGCAGTTTGTGGCAGACACACTGCCATGACTAGATTGTACTCTTACTTTGCAGAAGCTCCTAAGGGAAAGATGTGAATGTTACACTTCCAAAACCTGGGCATGCCCCGTTTTTTGCTGCCTCGTTGGAAGTTACATCTTCATCTTAGTCATATTCCTGCGGTTTCCCCTGCCAAAGCCTCGTGGACACTGGTTAGCTGTTTGGCCTGTGGCTTCCCAGGTCTACAGGCTTCCTTGCAAAGTCACAGGACTCTCTCCAGTGAATTATTTGTTAAAAGATATAATATTAAAGACTGCATAGTCTTTTTGCTTCAATATAAAAGCAAATGTTTGTTTCCTGCTGCTTGTCCTTCCCAAGTGTTCTGCCATGGCTGCTAAGTTCCCATCATTTGCTGGAGTAGAGTGGGCCAAGAGGTCCTGCCACACTGTTAGGAGATCTAATCCTGTAGCACTGGTGACTGCATCAGGCCCCCGGTGCGGTCTCTTTCCTTCATTCATCCTGTGCTGCCCCTGTCCCTTGCTGTGGGGGGGAAGCCTCTTGTGGGAGGATGCTATTAGTACAGATAACTATTATTTTTCTAGCTTTTCATGCTACTCCTAATGTGTACAAACGAAAGAACAGAGAGACCAAGATTGAACCAGATCCTTGCGGAGCAGACTGTTTCCTCTGGCTGGTACGTTTCTGCATTTTTCCTTCTGAAACCGTGAGAGAAGCAGGCCTGGCCAGCTTTACCCTGCAGAACTTTGTGGGGCCTTTGTACAGCTTTGTTGATTTTCAGAATTAGTTCTAATCCTCGTTGGATTCAGGGGGGGCATGAAACCAAATATGAACCTTGTCTGAAGTCTTCTTTCGCCAGTCTCCAACGAAGACTCGTCTCGTAGAAAGTAGATGGGAAATTATGGCGATAAATGATTTCTCTGGACTCAGTGCTGGGTTTAAAAAAAATGAAGCCCAGATTAAAAATGTGGGAAAGGAATCTAATGTATATGGGAATGGCTCAAACTGTTTGAAAAATGGTCTTTTAGAAGTATAACCTAGCTGCGTTGCTCAGAGATGAGAACTGCAGTAAAGATAGGATGATCTGGCTGCAGGGAGACTGTTGCACTTCATGGTGTCAGAGCTGATCCTCTGGCTGAGATGCTAGACATTTGCTAAAGTGTCTTAGGGGAGCTGCAGGGTTGAAGCAGAGGAATAGACCAGAAGGATTTCACTGCCAGGTTGCCAAGGCAAAAGGTAGCGAAAGGGGACTGGAGGTGTGCAGGCTGAGGGAGCCAATTCCTGCTGGGCAGCGAGACAGAAGGAAGCAAAGCAGGAATGTATATTGCAGGCAGCTGGCAGGGCCTTTTCCGTTACTGAAGGTGACCACAGATGACTGCCTTCTTTTGGTGGCAGCAGTGCAGGCCTTCTCCCAAGGCCTGTGGAAAAGCCTGTCCGTGTTTGCTGGCTGTGTGCCACCCACCTTGTGCTGTGTTCTGCTCTGGTTGCAGGAAGGAGCCAAGGAGTTTGCTGCGCTGCACAATCCCAGGTCCAAGTGCTCAGGCAGGCGACGCCGGAGGCACCATGTGGTCAGTGCTTCCTGCTCAAACACCCCAGCTTCCACAGTCGCTGAGACAAGGGAGGGAGACAGCGACAGAGACACGGGCAATGAGTGGGCCTCTAGTTCCTCGGGTATGATGCCGTCCCTCTCCCATCTAGCAGTATGAGCACTAACAATAAATGGGCACCGTCGTAACTGGGGCTCTCTCTCTGTCTTGCCTCTCGGTCCCTGCACCAGGGGTGTGGAGTTCACGGTTAGAGTAACAGAGTTGATGTTTACAGCTGGACTTAAACAAACATGAGGGACACGAGGCCCTGCCCTTTGCTGCTGTGGGAGTCGAGATCTTGCTGGAACGAGGAATGTTGTCAAGCAGAGCAAGTGCTTTGCTGGGAGCTGTAAGATTAAGAGCTCTTGGTTCTGAGTAGCTTCCTCAGCAGTGCATGAGGAAAGTGCCCACAGCAGGGCAGGTTGCTTGGGCAGTGCCAGTCTGTGCCTTTGTTCGTGCTGAGGCACAAGGAGCAGTGGCCTGGGAGCTGCCGAGGCACGTGGCTTGGCTGTGGGCCTGCTAGGCAGTGACCGCTCCCCCGCGCCTCTGTGCAGCAGGTGAGCACTGAGCTCCCTCTGCCGGGTGCGGATCACAGGCCGCTACCACACCGGGGTAAGCGGTGGTGGCCAGGGCAGAATGAGCTTCCCGGGTGATGAGAGAGTACACGTCTGGGCTGAGGCCTCAAACAGGAGAGCAGGGAATGGCTTGCTCGTTCTCGGGCCTCTCTCTCTGCTGCTGCTGTCCTGGTTAGGAGGCTCTGTGGTTCTGTGTCCGTGGGCTTAGCCCAGAGTGGCAAGGTGACGTGGTGGCTGCCTGGCTCTAGTACTGCATTGCTGCAAGAGGGCCAGTACCACTGTCCAAAGAGAGGCCGTGGTCTGAGCTGCCTGACTCGAGGCAGGACCGTGAGGCGGTGAGTGCTACGCGCAGGGCTGTCCCTGTGTAGCTGTCAGGAGGTGTAGGAGTAGGGAGTGAGGCAGGCTGTGTTCAGGCACCTTCTGGAGGGACTGCTATCCTAGACAGCTTTGGCAGCGAGGGTGTGTTCTCGCTTGTGTTTGGCCTAACATCTGCATTTTCTGCCAGAGGCGAACTCCCGCTGCCAGACCCCCACCAAGCAGAAGCTCAGCCCTGCTTCGTCCCAGCTGTTTGCAGTAGAAACACCACAGGAGCCTGTCGAGTGGACGGGAGCTGAGGAGTCGCTCTTCCGCGTGTTCCATGGGACCTACTTCAACAACTTCTGTTCGATTGCCAGGCTGCTGGGAACAAAGACGTGCAAGCAGGTACAGCCTGGCATTCTTGTGAGGGCAGCTGTGTACCCTGGAAAAGGCAGGTGCTGCAGCATGTGGCCCAAGGACAAGGAAGGAGGCCTTTGCCACTGCTTGCTACTTTCTTTATCTTCTCTGCCACAAATCACCTTGAGGAACGTGCTGCATCAACGCTAAGTGAAGTTTAGTGTTGGATGCAGATGCTGGTATGGTGAAAACAACCACCACCACCAGTTTCATTCTGCTGCAGCCTTTTATTTTGCAGAACTGCTGCTGTTCACAGAAAAACCCTGCACATGTCCAGTGCTGTTAGCTTCCCCAGGGTGCCCTTTCTGAGGCTTGGCTCTGGCAAGGTAGAAGGTCTTCTGTTCCAAGCAAGAGTAGCAATGACACCCATGGCTCAGTGAAATTAGGAGCAGAACTGCCCACTTTTGGTCCAGTCAGCGGGAGGCCCATTGTGCATGCTTGCTTGTGCTGTCTCTGTTTATGCTTTAGATAAAAATGACTTGAGTGCACTGAACTTTATTCTTCTTTTTGCTTGTTTTTTTTGGTAGGTCTTTCAGTTTGCAGTGAAAGAATCACTTATAACAAAACTGCCAACAAACGAATTAATGAATCCATCCCAGAAGAAGAAAAGGAAGCACAGGCAAGTGTTGGACAAGCTTGTTTTGTTCTTAAAGTGCAACCAGATCCACTGCTTTCTGTGCCAAAGTGTTCCTGGTAATCCCCATCTGGCTCCCGTCTGCACACACTTCCCATTGTCTCACAGGGCTGCTTGTGCCGCTGGCTGGGAATTGGCCTCTGGCCTGTGTCTCTGGTGTGGCTGCCCTAGTTAGGCTGTGTTGTTTCGTGTCCATGGGCTTAGCTCTGGAGGAAGGGCAGTGTGGCCGTGTGGCTCCAGTGCTACGTTGCCGCGGGAGGGCCAGTCCCATCCATTGTCCTAACCGTGGCCTAGTCTAAGCTCTCTGACTTGCAACCTACTTTGTGTGCTGGTCCCAGCGTATCCAGCTGCAGTGTTGTTTCAGGATATCATCCTGGCTTTAGTGCTTGCCTTAAATAACTTCTGTTGTAGCTGTACTGTTCTCATATTTCTCTGCTTTTATGGCTGTCTGGTAGTTATTAATGCATGAAGCTGTCAGACAGACTCACTGGAACCTCCTGTCTACAGACGCTGCACTTACTAGCGGTGTTGGGCACAGTCAGTCTTGGCTGGGTATTCCTCGTGGAAGCTCACGACTTCCCCTCAGACACTCTCTCTGCTTCTCTTTCAGGCTGTGGGCTGCACACTGCAGGAAGATTCAGCTGAAGAAAGGTAGCATTTGCTGTGGCTATGCTTATGAGTTGTTTGCATGGCTGTTCAACCGTGGAATCTAGGTCTCGGGCTCTGACTTCCACCGCGGAAGAGTTAAGCCCTTCCCTGGGGCCTGGCAGCTCCAGCTGCAGCAGTGCAGAGGGAGGAGAGCGGCTCCCCTCCGCAGGCCTCGTTTTGATGCAGTAGGACAAGGCCTGCTGCAATTGTTCCATGCGAATCACTGCAGTGCGTGTTCTTTCTGAGTCAGTACGTGCAGTCTAATTTTGCTCCCTTCAGAGGGGAGGCAGAGGTTTGGCGTACAGTCCCTGTGTAAAATGGGCTGTTCAAGGGTGAAGTAGACATGTGTCATGTATTTGTAATCACACCCCTGTGTCTGATGGACTCAGCCAGGCTGTGCGCTGCCTTGCTGCTGGGCTCCCTGCCCTCTACAGGCAAAAGGAGAACTTGCGTGTTTTCTGCTCCAGAGCCTCAGGCATGTTGTTTTGAAATATTTCTGCAAAGTGCAGCTTCCAGTCATGACATTTCTCCTCTATTTCTAGATAATTCACCTACCCAGGTGTACAACTACCAGCCCTGTGACCACCCTGAACATCCCTGTGACAGCTCCTGTCCTTGCATTATGACTCAGAATTTCTGTGAGAAGTTCTGCCAGTGCAACCCTGACTGTAAGGAAAAGCCTGGGACTGTCATGCATGAAAACAGCCAGCTGTCCTGACAAAGACCAGAGGGAGGGTGTAGACCTGGGACTTGCCAAAGACCTCTTTTATTCTTGCATTCACACCACTGCTCTGTGCTCCATCTGCAGCAGTTTGATTAGCAGTCTGCCAGTCAAAGGGGAAAGTGTGTGTTTCGTGTTGCCCCGTGATTTACAGAAGCTCGTGATATGTACTTTCATTGGAGAGTGCTCATCTGCATGTCTATATCCAGCATCCACAAGCCATCTGTGATGCTGCTGATTTGATGGAAGGAGGGTGTGTGGCCAGGGGTTAGGATGGGAGTTGGGTCACTGCTCTGTCACAGTCATTCTTCCTTCCTGAGAAATTACATTCCCAGCTCTGTGATGGAGATAACGGCACTTGCCCACATCACTGGGGCTTCTGAGGGTGAATTGTTTAAGGGTTATGACACAGCTTGGGGTCTGTAAGGGCTGTAGAGTGACAAGGAGCCAACTCAGGCTCCAAACTTGTCTGTACCGATCAGTTATATTATGCTTATATTAGGACAAGGACACCTTCCTTGTGCTACCAAGGTGGTGGGCAGACAGTGTGGCTGCTGGTCATGTGTGCACACACCGTCCCAATAATCTGCCAGTGTGTGACTTGGTTCATTAGAAGCTTCCTTTTGGGCAGGGACATCGTATGTCCCATCTGTTCTCTGAAAAAACTCATGATACAAATGTGGGTTGTTTTGCTGCAGGTCAGAACCGCTTTCCAGGCTGCCGCTGCAAAACCCAGTGTAACACCAAGCAGTGCCCGTGCTACCTGGCAGTGCGGGAGTGTGACCCCGACCTCTGCCTGACCTGCGGGGCTTCAGAGCACTGGGACTGCAAGGTGGTCTCCTGCAAGAACTGCAGCATCCAGCGAGGTCTCAAAAAGGTATTGACAGCAGCGCTGCAGCAGCATTGCACAGGGCTGCTTCAGAGCAGAGTTGATGAATTCATCTCTAAGTGGGAAAGGGTAGGTGGGCCACCCGCAGCTACGTAAGTGGGAGGAAATCTGGGCAGGGAAGCTGCTCTGCCCAGGCTTCTGTAGCATTTAATCTGGAGTTTGGTTTAAGAATGTGCAAATCAAGAGAGAAGAACTGCACAAGCAAGAGTGAGAACAAGGGTAGTGTAAAAAGTGACAGAGAACGGTCAGGTCTTGAATTCTGATGGTCAAGGAAGGGGACTGCATGTGAAAGAGACTGAAATTCAGAGAAAGATGCAAATTGCTGGATGGTAGGTAATGTGCAGCTCGAGCCTAATGGTGCTGCTGAGCCTAGGTCTGTAGGGAGCCATGTGTCACTTTACACCAGGAGATGTTGGGTAGATACTTACTCCCATTTTATTTCTCTTAAGTTATTTGACATTGTGGTGTTGGGACTGTGAGCATGGCAGGCAACACAGCGCGGTTGCTCTGGGGCACTGTCCCAGAGTGTACAGCTTCACAGGGACGGGGACTGTCTGCCTGATGTCTGGGGTGTGATCTCCGTGCTGCTTGCGCGCTGGGAGGTGGTAGGCCTGCAGACTGTAACCATTTTCATTTCGTGTTGACTCTAGCATTTGTTGCTGGCACCATCTGATGTTGCTGGCTGGGGGACGTTCATCAAAGAATCTGTGCAGAAGAATGAATTTATCTCTGAATACTGTGGTGAGGTCAGTGCATCTGCCCTTTAGGAATGCACTTGCTGGGACCGCTGTGCTGTGTGCTTAGGAGAACGTGCTTAACAGAAGTGCTTTGTTCAGCCCCTGATCCAGTGGGGACAGTGTGCCTTACCCAGGGCAGCCATGGTCTGGCCGAAGGGCTCACACTGGCAAGGTTTAGAGATCGAATTTTCCACCCTACTCCATTTTGGGACCCATCTCAATATCTCTATGGCTTCTACCATAGAGGAGTGTGTCCCGTACATGTTGCTCCCTGGGAGCCCAGCTGCTGTTCTCTGCTCCCTCTGAGCCTTCCTGAGCCCTGGTGAGCTACCACCCGTTGGTGTGGAAGGGCGGGAGGGTATTTCCAGGAGCTACAGGATCATTATGCCATGCAGTGATCCTTGTTGCACCATCAGTCACTGAATCTCTCTCAGAGCATTCTCGTTCTCCAGCTTATTTCACAGGATGAGGCTGACCGGCGAGGAAAGGTCTATGACAAGTACATGTCAAGCTTCCTCTTCAACCTCAACAATGGTAACTCGGGTGGCACTTCAGGGAGGGGTGGAAGAGACTTGGGCTTCATGCCTGTGCCCACCACTTTGGGGGCTGGTGGGTGGGCATGTGGCGTCTGCCCATCTGTCACATGTGTAGCAGCCTTGTCCTTACAGGATACTACAGAGTTCTCTCTCTTTTTTAATAGATTTTGTTGTTGATGCCACACGCAAAGGAAATAAAATCCGCTTTGCCAACCACTCTGTGAACCCCAATTGCTATGCCAAAGGTGAGATATCTCTGCCCAGTGACATCCAGTTAGGGGGAACAGTCTCTGGAGTCCTGCCTAGCTCTGGGAATGCAGAGGATTCACCAGGGTCCTGAGTCTCCCTGAGTCCAGAGGAGCAGCAGAACTTCAAAGATGTGGACGAATTTTCCTTCTCTCTGCAGCAAATCACATCTGTGCTGGTGAGGGCCCTGTTCAGTTCTGCCATGGCCCTGACTTCGCAATGAGAGATCGCTGCTGCAGAGAGGTGGCTAGCTGCTCCCCCAGAGAAGTGCCCTGTTCCTGCTAGGCAGGAGCTCTGGTACCTTGGCCCCAGAGGCCGGCAGGTAGTCAGGCCAGGCTAAAGGTGCTGTGTGTCCAGCCTCAGCTGGAGGGTTGTACGGCTCTGATCCTGTGTCTCTGGTTGCAGTTGTGATGGTGAATGGAGACCATCGGATAGGAATCTTTGCCAAGAGAGCTATCCAGGCAGGAGAGGAGCTCTTCTTTGACTACAGGTGACGTGGGGAACAACTGACTGGGGATTGTGGTGCAGCGGTTGAAACTGTTTTATGCACACGCGTTTGCAGGGAGCACAGGAGGTCATGACAGCAGCTGTGATTTTCCTGTCTTATAGGTACAGCCAGGCAGATGCCCTGAAGTATGTTGGCATAGAGAGGGAGACGGATATCATCTAGGCCCCATGCTGGGCAGTCCCCAGCACCCTTTGCTGCTGCACCTTGTAAGCAATGCCATGTTTGCTTCACGCTCACATGACTGCTGCCAGTGTTCCCGTTGCTGTGTGTGTCACAAGTGCTACATTCCATCCTGACGCCCGGAGAGAGACGCTCGGGGAAGGAGCCTGAGGTGGCTGCTGCCAGGGGTTGGCAGTTCTGCCCGGCCCTGGGATGGGGCAGGCTCCAGAGCCTGACGCTGTTGGTGGTCTCCAGGGCTGGAGGGAGCCCATGGACCAAGGCAGCTGGGGCTGGAAGGAAAGCTGTGGTGCTGGAGGAGGATCAGCGAGGAGTTCTCAGAGTCTCTTTCCCTTTTCCACCGGCTGCTGGAAGAACAAGAGCGAGCGAGGTACCACCTGCACCGAGACGCAGAGGGCCTGAGCCGGGCCATCTGGCGCAGCCGGGGATGGGGGCAGGGAGGGGCCGGTGGTGTTCCTCTGCAGCCCTCTCCCCTGGGGTGAGGTCTGGGCTTCCTCTTGCTGCCTTTTTTTGTCCCACTGGTTAGGACACAGAGACATGGTTGGAAACTGTAGAGACTTGGCCCCACACCTGCACGTGTGGCTGCAGCAGTGCCTGGGCCCCACAGCTGCTGTCAGTGAGGCTCTTTTTCCCCCCATCCCAGCTGGCTGGAGGACAGAGACTGCCTGTACAGCCTGTGGGGCGTCATCCACCCGGATGGGGAGAGCAGCACTATGCAAAAAGTCACTTTTGGTAGGGAAGCCACTGAGCTGATCAGAGACAAAGAATATTGTATGGGGGTTGCTGCGAGCACAGGAGGAATGGACAGAAAGCGTGACCCCGTGTGAGCGAGGAAGCCCGTCAGCCTGCTGCCTTTCTCTGGCCAGGCTGTGGGGCGGTCGCTTGGGTTGTGCCTGTCGCCGGCTGTTCTGCTCACTGGGCCGCCTGGGACTGGTGCGCTGGTGGTTCTGCTGGGCAGCCTTTGGGCTGTGGGCAGAGACTGCCTTTCCCTGGATGGGGCTGCATCCAGACTGGGAGACAGGCCTTTGCCACTGGGAGCCCAGGACCTTCCTGAGGGACGCTGGCGCTTTGTTTCGCCTCGGGCACTTCAGGAGCCGGCAGAGTTGATCTCCTTGGGGTGACAGCCTTTCCTGTGGCACAGAATTTCTTGAATGCTGCTTTGTTGAGTTTTGAACAGGGCGTGATAGACCTGTTGTCACCACGTGCAGTGACCCAGGGGGAGGCTCCTCAGAAAGCTGTCCAGAGGTTTCTGGCACATCAGTCCCGTCCCTGGCTCCTGGGGATGAAGGGGAAATGTTCTCTGTCGAGGTGAGGTTTGGCCTTAGCATCCCATGCAAAGAAAAAAAAAAAAGCACTTTAAACTAAGCCTTCTCAGCCATGCAGTTGGGCCCCCTGCGCCTCCCAGGCTGCTCTCAGGTTGGAGGGGCCACGTCCCAGACTCTGCTTGTGTTTCAGTGGCGTCTTTGCAGGGCTGTTTCTCCAGGCCTGGGACGGGGGCAGTTGGGATGGAGGGTGGTGCAGGGCCCCGGGCGGCCTGGAAGGCTGGCGCTGGCCCGCAGGAGCAGGCAGTGTCCTCCTCTATGCGCGCGAGCACGCTGCGAGCCTGCGGAGGGACCTGCCGCCCAGCCTGGTGCTGGGTTGGGGGACAGAGGCTGTCCCCCCAGGCAAGGTCTCGCTGCAGCCCTGCAGCCGTCCAGGGTAGCGTGAGAGCCTGCCGGTACGGGAGTCCGAGGTCTGGGGTTGGACCCCGTGACAGCAACAAAGTGGCTCTGGGGGAGATCTGAGCCTTGACGTGGTGCTGAGACGCCCCGGAGAAGGGGATGCGTTGCCTTTCTCCCACGTGGGTCGAGCCCGGTTCCCTGCCGGCTGCGGGCTCAGCAGCTCTGGGGCGGACAGCGTTGGCCCGGGCACCACACGGGCCGAGCGCACGCCTGGAGGGCAGCAGGGCTGCGCGGCTCGGGCCCGTTTGGGGAACAGCAGTGCTCCGTGCGGCAAGGCACAGCTGCCGCGTCCCAGAAGTGCAGCGAGGCTGCGAATGCAGGGGAGGTCTGGGCTCCTGGGTCTGTGCCCGGGAGCAGAGCTGGTCCCTGGCGCAGGCCTGCTTTTAGCATTGCTGCATCTCTCAGAAACCCGCTGCAGGCAAGCGAGACCCGTCCTTCCTGCTGCGTCTGTCATGCCTTGCTTGGGGCTCGCAGGGGTTTAGGTCCGTCTGGAGCAACGCTTGTGCCCAGCACCTGCCCGAGCCCTGCTCCTCTCGCCCCTCGTCCCTGCTTTCTGCTGCCTCCGTCCATCTGGCTTGCCCCGGCCCTGCTGCCTGTTCAGCGTCCTCTGCCACCTTGGCCATATCTGCAGTACGCGAGGCTTGTGTCTGTGGTTTGTTGACGGTGAATTATAATGCACTTTAAAAATAACATGGCTTGTAACCTTTGTCATAATAAAGTGGTAGCGAACTTCCTCCCGTGGGCTGCTGGCCTCCGTCCGCGCTGCCCCGAGAGCAGCGGGCAGGCGCCTTGCCGGCTCGGCCCTGCCTGCCGCCCTCCCGCCGCGCTGGGGACCGCGGGGCCCGGCCTGGGCTCGCGGGCAGCCACCGGGGCCTCGGGCGCGGGGCACCAGCCCGGGCTGGGGACAGGGCGGCATTTCTGCCCCCAGGGCCGTTCTGCCATTGCGTTTGCCGGCCGGGAGCCCACGGACCAGACCGAGCAGGGCGCTGGACGCCGGCTACCGCGGGCCGCAGCCCCCAAGGCCGGTGCTGCCAGCTCTGCGTGTGCGGGGCGGGGTGTCGGCGGACCCCCGGGAGCCAGCAGCGCGCTTCGCGGTGCCTGCGGAAGGGAAGGAGCGTGGGAAGAGCGGGACGCGCCTGCGGGGCGGTGCTCCCCTGCGGCCGAGGGCCGGGCCCCCGGAGCAGCGGTCTGGCCCTGGCTCGCCGGCTCCTGCCGCCCGCCCTCGGATGCGGGAGCGGGGAGCCGGGACCAGCTCTTGGCAGCGCCGTTCCCTTTCCTAAACCCAGTCTGGTCCCCGGGATGCGGGAGAGGAGCTGCTGTCCCACCGCACCCCAAGGCAGGGGACGTGTGTCAAACGCGATCATTCTGCCTTTATTTGAGTATCTTCACATTTCATTCAACAAAACAGATTTTTTAAAAATAAAGTGCCCAGTGGAGCCAGGCCTTTGGGTAGATAAATGCATTTCTGTAACATTGTCGTACCACGATATAGCGTGTGAACAGGAGCTTTCACTGGGCTGGAGGTAATCAGCAGGACTAGCACTTCTTACAGAGAAGTAGCAAACTACGGACCACTTACCACAACACTCAGTTTAAATGTAGCATCTGACGTTAAGTTCCGTTTTGTTTTTTATACAAACCGATAGAATAAAAAAATTAGAGTGTAGTAGAATATTCAGCAACCAAAATGGTAGAAAGACTCTGTACCTGATTGTATGAAAGCAGCATCTCTCAGCAAAGTGCAGGTGGCATCATGCGCAGCAGCGGCCGCCGCGGCATGCACGGGCAGGGCGTTGCACGGAGCCTCTCCCCGCGCAGCCCGGCGCGGGGCTCTCGGGCTCTCTATTGCACGGCTTCGTTCGTGGCTCTTGCTAAGCGAGTAAAGCAGCGGGTAACCTATGCGCGAGTGTCGCTAGCGGGGCGGGTGACGGCCAGGCCGCGTCGCGGCACGTTTCCGATAGAAAAAGGAGCGGGAGGGCGCGAGCGGCCTCGGACGGGCGCGTGCCGCGGGGCTGCCGCCTCCGCCGAGGGGGGCCCCGGCCCCGGCGGATGCCGCGCTCGCGGGCAGGGTTTGGCGC
Source organism: Dromaius novaehollandiae (assembly GCF_036370855.1). NCBI lineage: Eukaryota > Metazoa > Chordata > Aves > Casuariiformes > Dromaiidae > Dromaius > Dromaius novaehollandiae. The sequence continues at coordinate 11,316,518 of NC_088119.1, read as the reverse complement.
TGGCAGCAGGCAGCAGCCTGCCCGACGGAGAGGTGGCGGGGCGGTGCCGCGGGGCCGGCTCCCCGGTGCTGCGGGCTCCCCGGCGCTGCGGGCTCCCCGGCGCGGCGGGCCGGAGGCGGGTGCTGGCAGTTGGGGCGCGCTCGGCCCTTTGGTCCCGCGACGCTGGCTGGCGCCGGGCCGCGGCGGGTGCCCCGCTCCCGGGCCCGTGGGGCTGCGCCCCGCTAGTCCCCCTTGGCCTCCTCCAGGATCTGGGGCAGGTTCTGGTCCGTGCGCGTGGGGGCCGGCTTGGCGCCGCCGTAGTCCTGGATGGCCTTGGGCTCGTTGGTGTGGTAGGAGCCCTTGTAGCGGTGGTGGTAGAAGTAGAGCAGCGCCAGGAGGCCCCCGAGCAGCAGCAGCAGGAAGATCACGACTGCGGGGGGACGCGCGGGGTGAGGGCGGCCGCCGGGCAGCGAGCCCCGGGCAGCTGCGCCAGGGACACACGCGGCGCGGGGACCCCCGGGCGTCACTTACAGCCGATGATGATCCCGATCCAGCCGTCGTCGTGCACGTGGGGGAACTCTGCGGGAGAGCGGGCCGGGCTGAGGGGGGCCCCGCCGGGGGCACCGGGCTCGCCGCGCTCGGCACCGCGGGGGCTCGGGGAGGCGGGAGGGGGCCGGCCGCGCGGCGGGGCCACAAGGACCCCGGTCCGCGGCGGAGGAGACCCGGGAGCGCGGCCCCGAGCGCCTACCTGTGCCCATGTACCAGGGGTCCATCTCGGGGGGGATGAGGACGGTGGTGAGGGGCAGCATGGAGGCGCAGCTGGACTCCACCAGCTCCCCGCGGATGCTGTAGGGCGGCACCGCGCTGGTGGGGCGGAAGATGGCTTTGAGGGGGACGATGCTGTTGAACTTCACCCCCGAGAGGCAGCCGGAGAAGCCGGGCGTGTTGTAGCGCTGGATCTCGGGGTCGATCACGCCGGTCTCTGCCGGGGCGCAGGGAGAGACGGCTCATCCCGGTCCCCGCGCCGGCTCCCGCGGGGCGAGGACGGCTCGGGGCGTCCCGGCGCGGGGGACGGGACCGGCTCACCCATCACGCGCCCCAGGTAGAGGTTCTTGGGCGAGTCCAGCTTGCTGTCCACGAAGGGGGAGAACTGCTGCTCCATGACGGGCAGGTAGTCCACCTGGGAGGGAACGTGCCGCGTTGGCGCCCGGCCCGGCCCCGCGGCCCGGCACCCCTGCGCCCCGCCGGCCCCGCACCTGCGTGTACAGCGTGCGGTAGAAGCGGGTGATGTTGACGTGGTGCGGCCTGCCGTCCGTCACCGGCTTGGTGGTGAGGGCGAAGACGTAGGGGCTGGTGCCCAGCTGGTAGCGCAGCTGCAGGGTCCCTGCGGGCAGAGCGGGCCTGAGCGGGGCGGCAGCCCCCGCGGCACCGGGACCCGCGGCCGCCCCCCGCCCGGGCCGCCCCTCACCGTCGTCCTTGATGAGCACGGCCATGTAGTCCTTGACGAAGGAGCTGACGTAGAGCAGGACGGCGGGCGCCGCGGTGGTGCTGAAGCTGAAGCTGACCTCCTCGCTGGTGAGGTTGTAGCCGGGCAGGGGCTGCCAGGGGCTGCCCACGATGCTGGCGAACTCGCGGGCCGCGTACAGCGACACGGAGAGGATGTTGTACCGCACCCAGGTGCCCTCCTCGAAGTAGCCGCCGATGTCTGCGGGGACCGCGGGGTGAGCGGGGTGCCGTCGCCCCGGCCCGCGGCCCCGGACCCCCGCGGCGCCGCTCACCCCGGTTGCAGAAGGGCCCGTCGAAGGCGGAGACGCTGCAGTTGCAGGTGTAGTGGCTGTAGCGCTCGACGCAGAGCCCGCTGTTCTGGCAGGGCACCAGCGGCTCCTGGCAGTGCCCGGTGCAGTTCACGCGGACGCCCTCGCTGGCGTTGGCCTTGCCCTCCAGGTTGAGCGTGACGCCGTTCATGCGCAGCGCCCGCAGGCAGCCCAGGAAGGGCCGCATCTTGTGCTCCGCCGCGCCTGCGCGGGACGCCGTCAGCGCTGCGGAGCCGCCGGCACCACCGGCACCACCGACACCGCCACCGGCACCACCGCCACCGGCACCAGCACCGCCACCGACACCGCCACTGCCGCGGCCGGGCACTCACCCACGTAGAGCGGCCGGTCGAAGTCGAGGTGGACGAAGCTCTGCGGCGGGGCCGGCCGCGCCGCCCAGGGCAGCTTGTCCACCCGCAGCCGCGCCAGCTTCACGTTGAGCTCAGCCTTCACCTGGTGCCACTCGTCGTCGTTCCAGGGCACCGGCGACCGCACCGTCAGGTTCTCGTGCCCGTTGCCGATGTCGTAGGCGAACACCACGTCCCGGGTGGCTGCGGGGGACGCGGGGTGAGCGGCAGCCCGGCCCCATCCCTGCCCCGCGCCGCCCCGCGCCGCCCGTACTGTTGAGCTCCACGCGGACGTAGTATCGGGAGCCGGGGTTCTCCAGGAAGACGCCGGACTGGGCGGTGGTTTTGAAGTAGAAGGAGATGTCGAGGCTGTGGTTGGCCTGGAAGGTGGGGAAGAGCAGGGCCGTGCCCCGGTTGAAGGAGACGGTGTTCCAGGTGTTGCCTGCGCGGAAGCGGCAGCGGCGTGAGCGGCGGCGGGGCCCCGCGGCGGCACGCGCCCCGCCGGCCCCGGCACTCACGGTCCCCGTAGCAGCGCAGCGGCCCCAGCAGGAACTGGGCCTCGGAGCCGGAGCGGTTGGTGTCCCCCACCACCACCTGGGTGACGGGCAGGTGGTCCACGAAGGTCAGCAAGCCCCTGTCCGTCCTCCTGCAACGGGCGCGCGGTGAGAGGGGCCGAGCGGGGCGCGAGCCCCCCACCCGCCCGCGCCAACCCCGCCGCCCCCGCCCGCCTGCTCACCACAGCGCGTGGTCGGCGTCGCAGTTGCAGAAGTACTTGGGGTCGGCGCAGTTCTTGTCCAGCCCGCAGGCGCAGCGCTGGATGCCCGGCCGGGAGCCGCCCCAGTAGTAGTGACGCTCGTTGTTTCGGCCCATCCAGAAGCTGAAGGGCAGCCCGGCTGCGGGCACGGGGGCTGGTGAGGGGCTGCGCCGCCGGCGGCATCGCATCGCCCCATGGCATCTCCCCACGGCATTGCACCGCTGCATTGCCCCACTGCATTGCCCCACTGCATTGCCCCATGGCATCATGCTGCAGCATTGCCCCGCTGCATTGCACTGCAGCATCATGCTGTGGCATTGCTCCGCAGTATTGCCCCACAACATTGCCCCACAGCATTGCCCCGCTGCATCGTGCTGCAGCATTGCCTGTCTGCATCGCCCCACAGCATCGCCCCACTGCATTGCCCCACCGCATCGCCCCACGGGGCCGGGCCCGGGCACCCGCTGCCCGGCACTCACAGGGGGTGTTGAGCAGGCGGGAGCTGTAGCAGTGGAGCTCGATGCGCTGCTCGCAGTACTCGGAGGCGTTGGCCAGGGCCGAGACCTCGGCCCAGGAGGCGTTCCAGTACTCCACCGCCCCCAGGTAGGGCTGGTCCGCGCTGGAGCCCGTCACCCGCGTGGCGTAGTGGCGGTTGTGCCGGATGATGGTCCAGGCCCGGTCCTCTGCAGCGGGAAAGGCAGCAGGCTGTCAGGACCGAACCCCCAGGGACGCCCCGCACCGGTGCCGGGGGGGGACAGGCCCCACAGCCGTGGGGTACGGGCCGGCGCTCGGTCCTGCCCGCGAGCGGCTCCGCGCCGCCGCTGCACCCACCGCGGATGTCGCAGTACACGGTGAAGGGCTTGAGCGGCCCGCTGCCGTCCGGGTCGATGGTGTAGTTCCCCGAGGTCTTCCCGCTGACCCGGTAAGCGTCGCACGACTCCTTGTAAAGGGCTGGGAAAGGGAACCGCGGGGGCCAGGATCAGCGTGGGACGGCGCTGGGGCTCTGTCCCCTCCCGTCCCCTCCTGTCCCGTCGCCCTGCGAGGCCCCGGCCTCACATTTGTGGCAGGTCTCGCCCTTGTAGCCCGTCAGGTCGCAGACGCACGTGAAGTCGTCCCAGGACTGGACGCAGCGGCCGTCGTGCTCGCACAGGTTGGGGGTGCACCTGGGGGCGAGGAGGGCTCGTGTCCCCGGCACCGCGGCCCCACCGCACCCCCCCCCCGGGGCCGCTACCTGTCGGTGATGCCGCAGACGTCGAAGAGCACGTCGGCGTACTGCCCCAGCCGGCGCTGCGCCAGCAGCTCCAGGTCCACGGGCTGCATGTCCACGCTCAGCATCTGCAGGCAGCCGTGGAAGGCGGTCTGGTTCGAGCGGCAGCCCGTCAGCGAGGCCGGCTTGGGGCAGCCTGCAAGGCACGGCGGGGTCAGCGGCGCCCGGCCCCGCGCCCCCCGCGCCCCCCGCGCCCCCCCACCGCCCACCTCCGAAGAAGTACTGGCTGCCGGTGCGCAGCTGGAAGGGGTGCGCCACCCGAAACTCGGCGCCGTCGTCGTCGTCGATGGTCACCACGGCCGAGCCGTCCCGCGCCACCAGCTGCACCGAGTGCCAGAAGCCGTCGTTGAGGCGATGCCCTGCGAGGGAGGGGAGGGCAGGGGAGGGGTGAGTGTGCCGCTGCGGCACGGCCGCCGTGCCGGCACCCCGCGCCCGGCCCACCTGCGGCGAACTCCAGCTTCTTCTTGCCGGGCTGGGCGATGGAGACGTTGACCTGGCCCTGGCTCAGCATCATCTCCAGCGAGCCCAGGCGGTCGGCGAAGCTGGTGTAGAGCAGCAGCCCGGCGGTGTCCCAGGAGCGGAAGCGGAAGCTGACGGCCAGGCGGTTCCTCCGCGGGATCCCCGGCACCTGCACGTAGTTGTTGATGCCGGCGAAGGTGATGGGGGTGTTCACCTGGTCCTGGCAGTAGTGGCCCACGCTGCCCTGGAGGGGACCGCGGAGGCGGTGAGGGCCGGGGAGGCCACGGGGGGACCCCCTGTCCCCGCGGCCGTGGGGGCCCCCCCGTCCCGGCTCCCCCCGCTCAGCCCCGCTGCCTGGCAGTGCCGGCCGCGCGCCCCAGGCCAGGCACGACCTTGCGCGGTCGATGCGGTGCCGCGCGGCTGAGCGTGGCGGTGGCCTCGCGTCACCCCGCTGCGGGGACGGGGGCCCTGGGGACAAGGTCACCCCACGGCAGGGACGGGAGCCCCGGGGAAGGGGTGACCCCATTGCAAGGACCCCCAGGGAAGGGGTCACCCCATGGTGAGGACGGGACCCCCAGGGAAGGGGTCACCCTCCAGCAGCCCGGGACCCTGCGCCCCGGGAGGGGGCTGCGCAGGCTCGGTGCGGGGCTGGACCTCGAAGCGGATGTTGGACCGGCGGTGCCGGGCCAGCTCGGCGATGTTGACCCCGTTGAAGAGGATGTTCTCCACGCAGCCCCGGAAGTTCTGCCGGTAGGTGAGGTGCTGCTTGTCCTGGTCGATCACCCCCCCGAAGAAGAGCTGGGGGGCGGAGGGACGGGGCTCAGCCCCACGCTGGCGGCCGGCGCCAGGTCCCAAGCGCCCGGCAGGTGCCCGGCCCGGCTGCACCCACCTCGGTGTCGAGGTCGAGCTGGTCGAAGGTGCCGTGGCAGCGGAAGCGCTTGACCTCCCCGTCCAGCGTCAGGTTGACGTGGTGGCCGTAGCGCTCGAGGTGCAGCGAGTGCCAGTGCTGGTCGTCCAGCAGACTGCCCACCGCCACCGTGGTGTGGCCCTCGCCGGCCTGCAGCGGGCTGCTGCCTGGGGAGGGGGATCCGTCACCCCGCGCCGGCGGGGCGCCGACCCCCGGCCCCGGCCCCGGCTCACCTAGGCTGATGTGCAGCAGGAGCTGGGCCTGCTTGAGCTCCAGCGTGATGTAGTCGCCCTGCGCGCCCTCGCCGTGCATCAGCACCCCGTCCTGCTCCACCGTCTTGAAGTTGAAGGAGATGTCATCCTCCCGGGTGCTGATCCTCTTGGCCCGGAACCGGTACGAGATCGCGTCATCGCCGTCGAAGTAGAGCACGTGGGACCCTGGGGGCGGGCAGAGGGCTTGGGCACCCCCCCGGCACGCCGGAGCGTCCCCCCGGGAGCAGCCCTGCCCCGGGCAGCCGCGCACTCACAGTAGGGGCAGCCGTAGAGGCCCAGGCGCAGCCCGATCTTCCCGCGCGGGTTCCAGGCCACGGGGATGATGCGGACGTAGCGCGCCAGGATGGGGTAGTGCAGGTCGTGCCGCACCACCCCGCTCTCGTTCACGTTCCCAAAGAAGGTCTGCGGGAGGGAGGCCGCGGTCAGCAGCGTCCCCGTGGGGGGGGCCGGGAGAGCCCCCGCCGCCCCGCGGCGGCCCCGTACCCAGTTGCTGCCCTGCTGGAAGAAGGGCTTCCAGCTGGTGGGGTGGTCGCCGTAGAGCACGATGTAGCGCGTCAGCCAGTCGTACGTGTTGAAGGTCCCCTGCGTGGCCACCGCATTGATCCGGTGCTTCTGCATCAGGTCGATCTGCAGCCAGGGCTGCTTGTCCCGGGGGTCGGGGGACCAGCCGCTGGTGCCTGCGGGAGGAGCGGACTCAGCCCCGCGCCGCCGCGCCCGAGCACCCCCGAGCCCTGCGCGGGGCGAGACCCCCGGGGAGCTCTTGCGTGGTGCCCCCCCCCCACGGCTGCCCCTGCACCGGGCGCGGCGGCGGCGGCCCCGGCAGCGGGACTCACTGTGCAGCCGGGCAAAGCTGGAGGAGTAGAAGATGTTGTATCTGGAGGAGGCGCCGATGGAGGAGGAGTACAGGGGGGCGACGAGCTCATCGTAGCAGGGCCCTGCGGGCAAAGGGGGGCTGAGGGCAGCGTGCCCAGCTCGGGCGCAGCGTCCCCCACCTCCCTCCGCCTGTCCCCATGTCCCAACCGCCCGGGTTCCCCGTGGTGAGGAGACCCCCAACTCGGCAAGGGGGCGGGGGGGGGGGCGCACCAGAGCCCGCAGTCGGCTGGCAGCAAACCAGCCCCCGGCCAGGGCGAGAGGCTGCCAAGCCCGAGGCTGCCGCTGCCCCGCGGGAGTGCGGGGCCCTCGCCCAGCGCCCGTGAGCCAGCAGTTCTGCACCGCCCGCGCGGGAAGGGCCCGGCCTGGAAGAGCCCCGCGCGCAGAGGGGGCCGCTCCGGGGGGGTCGGCCGAGGACAAGGCCTCCCCGCTGCCGGGCAGCTCGGTGCGCGGCTCGGCGGCACGCGCAGTCCTGCTCCTCGTGCGGCTCCGCGCTCGCCTCTTCCCTCCCACTGCAGAGAGCGCGGACACACCTCTGCAGGCGCCCGCGCCCGCGCCCGCACCCGCACCCGCACCCGCACCCGCACCGCGCCGCACTGACGCGGGCAGCGGGGAAGCCCCCTCCCCGCCCCGCAGCCCCTCTCCCCCCCACGGCCCGGCAAGGCCGGGGGAGCTGCGGGGCCAGGAGAGCGCGGGGAGGGGGCTGTGCTGATCCCTGCAGCACCCGCAGAGCAGCCTCAGCGGGGCCGGGGTCCCCGAGCCCCTGGCGGGGCGGCTGCAGCGGGCGCAGGGCAGGCGGACCCGGGGCAGCGGTTGCCGCAGTCCAGCCCTCGCCGCAGGGCCAAGGGCAGCCGCGCTGCCCCCAGCCCCTGCCCCCAGCCCCCGCCCGCAGCCCCGCAGCCCGAGGGAAGGGCCTTTGCCAGCCCTGCTCCCGGGGTGCCGGGGACCCGCTGGGGGCCCTGTCCGGGGGGGGGGGACGCTCCCCTCCAGCCCCAGCTGCCCCCGGCCGCGGGGCCCTTGGTGCAGGACCCCGAGCAGACACGGAGGGGCCGCCGCCGGCAGCCCTGGACCGCCCCCTCCCGGGACCCCCCAGCTCCCGCCCGGGCCACGGTGCACGGGGGGCATCGGCCCTGCTGTGGGGCTGCCAGGGCTGGAGCCCCCTCCCCGGCCCGGCAGAGCCGGGGCTGCGGCGCGGCAGGGCCGGCGCCCGGGAGCCCCCGGAGCCCCCCGAGCTCGGCAGGCTGCGGGGCGCAGGGCGGGGCCGGTCCCTCGGGCGGGGGCTGCGGCGGGGGCGCTCGGACGCCTGGGTCCGGCCCGGCGCGGGCGGGTGACCTTGGGGAGGGCGCGGCTCGGGAGCGCCGGGGATGCTCCGGCTGCCGGGGATGCTCGGGAGCACCGCGGATGCTCGGGAGCACCGAGGGATGCTCGGGAGCGCCGGGGATGCTCGGGAGCGCCGGGGATGCTCGGGAGCACCGAGAGATGCTCCGGCTGCCGGGGATGCTCGGGAGCACCGCGGATGCTCGGGAGCACTGAGAGATGCTCGGGAGCGCCGGGGATGCTCGGGAGCGCCGGGGATGCGGAGCGGCGGCCCGCAGTGCGGAGCGGCTCTCCCGGGCCGGGGCCGGGGCCGGGGCCGGACTTACGTGCGAGGGCGCCGGGGCGCAGGAGGCCGGCGCAGGCGGCGAGCAGGAGCCCGAGGAGGCGGCGGCCGCCCATGCTGGAGCGCCCCGAGCGCCCTCGGCGCCGCCGCTGCTGCAGCCGCTGGCGGAGCGGGACCGGCGGCTCCGCCCAGGGGGCGGTGGCGGCGCGGGCGGACCCGGGCGGTGCCGGTACCGGGCCGGGGCGGGGCTGAGCCCCCCCCGCGCTCGCCGTGGGAGCCCCGGGGAGCCCGGTCCGGCCCCACGGCCCGTGCGAGGCACCGGCAGTCCCGGCCCGGACCACAGCCCGCGACCCTGGGCACGGGGAGAGCGGGGCGCGGGGTGGGAAACGGGGGGGGGAGCAGGGCACGGGGAGAGCGGGGTGTGGGGTGGGAAATAGATGGGGAGAGCATCGCACGGGAAGAGCAGGGCACAGGGAGGGCAGGGTGTGGGGAGAGCACTGGACTGGGTGAGCAGGGCGTGGGGTGAGCAGGGCGCTGGCAGACCATTGCACCGGGGGAGCAGGGCATGGGGCAGACGGGACATGGGGCAGACGGGACATGGGGCAAGTGGGCACAGGCTGGACAGCACGTGGGAGCAGCAGGACATGGGGCAGATCGGATGGGGGGCAGAGAGGACATGGGTGAGAGGACACGGGGTGGACAGGACATGGGGTGGGCAGGATGTGGGGCAGACAGGACATGGGGCAGACAGGACACAGTGACGGCAGAGCCCGGGGAGCGCCTTGCACGTGGGGGTGGACACAGCCCGGGGTGTGCGGGGAGCTCCCTGGGCACCGGCGGCTCCCCAGCAGCCTGCAGAGCTCGCCGTGCCCGGCCAGGTCCCCGGGGCCCCCCGGCAGCCAGGGCCCGTGGCTGCAGCAGCGAAGGCAGGGAATGAGTTAAGCGGCGTCTGCCAGCGGTATCGCAGCAGATGTGGCAGCGGCTTGTAATCAAGCAGCAGATTAAGGCCTGCGGGTTTAGGGTTCGCCTCTGTCTCCAGTGGTGCAGAAGGCCTGGATTTAGCCTATATCCATTCCCAAACATCCCCCGACACCCGCAGAGGGGACGGGGAGGGGGCGGCCACTGCCTGCCCTACATACGGTCCCTGTCCCCAGCCGGCACGGTGCCCTGTGCCCCCCCCGGCTCTGCGGGGCCGGTGCCGTCCCGAGGAGCCGACGCGGCGGGCGCTGGGGGCTTTGCAGGGTCCCGGCCGGCCCTGCGCCGGGGAGCTCGGTGCCCGCAGCCCGGCCGGGCGGATGTCACCTGCGCCGTGGCGGGCGCCGGTGCCGCTTCCTCTGCGGGGACCGAAGAGGGAACAGAAAGCCCCAGGTGCAGGGCTGCGGGGAGCCGGCACGAGGCACGACGCGGCGCCGGCCGGAGCCCCGCGGGACGGGAGCGGGCCCTGCCCGGCTGGTGCGCGAGGGCCGAGCTGGGATAATGATGGAGAAAGGGGGATTGAGGGATTACTGCCGCAAGAGGCAGAAAGCCTATTAAAGCCTGGAATCAGTTTGCTCCCCCCTGGGGAGAGGAAAGCGGGGCCTCTCCCTCGCAGATGCTAATCCGCACCTTAATGAGGAGCTGGGAATTTCGCTGTCGAGCAGCAGCAGCTGGTGGTACGTCATGCGGGGCACGGAGCTGCCACGGCGCAGCGCCCAGACCCCGGGGGCGAGGGGCTGTGCGGGGCGGCCGGCACCCCAGTTCCTGGATGGGCCACATGTCCTGTTGGAGCGGCGTGCTGGGACCAGCCGTGGGGCCGGCGTGCTGCCCCACAGCAGCCCTGCCCATGGCCCTTCCAGCCTCCGCTCCGGTGCCCGGCCCGGGGCACAGCGGGTGCCGCCAGCCCCACGGGCGCGAGGTGCCCCCGGTACCGTCCCCGCGCCTGGCGTGACGGAGCTCAGCGGCTCAGCTATTTCTGTCCGCTGCCGTGCAGACACCGGCCGCAGAGTCGGAGGTGCAGGCGCGCTCGGGAGGGGGGTCGCGCCCTCCCTCCTTCCTCCCCCGTGGGCCGGGCCTGTGTTCTCGGCACATCTCTCGGTATCGAGTGGGGCACGTGGTCAAACCACAGGCTGCAGAGCTCAGAGGTGCAGCCGGCTCCGGACCTGCCGGGCAGGGAGGTGCCGTGCGATGGAGGAGCAGGTGAGGGCTCCCGCCGAGGCTCAGGCTCGCTGGGGACCGGGCGGGTGCAGCCCTCGCTGGCTCTCGCTTTGCTCTTAAGCTCTGCTTCTGCAAGGCTGCGGGGCTGCAATGCCGACAGGCAAAGCGCTGGAGCAGAGCGGGGCGGCCGGTGCTCCAGGTCCGGGGTGCTCCAGGGCCCGGAGCAGAGCGGGAGCTGTGGGAGCTGCAGGAAAGCCGCCTCTCCTGGCACTGGTGGGGCCTGAAGACACCAGTGAGCCTGGGGCTGGGGAGGGGATCAGGCCCCGCTGTCCCATGCCGCAGGCTGCTCTGAACCGGGAGATGAGCCTGGTCCTGGCCTCTGCCGCCATGGGGGCCCAGTGCGAGGCTGCGGTGCCGCGTGTCCCCCCCGGAGCAGGGCCGGGGCGCTGGGAGCTGGGACGTAGCACGCATCTCCCTGCGAGGCAGCTGCCGGCTGGGAGCCGCGCCGGTGCCCGGGGCTGCGCGGGGGCAGGGGGTGCTCGGGGCCGCTGCTCGGGGCTGCTCGCTGCCGGCAGCTGACGGTTGGTGGCGGGACGCGGGGCTGCGCCTGGGAACGGCGCGGCCGCTCTTGCAATGACTGAGTGCGGTGAACCTCCCACCGCCTGGGCGTGGGGCGGAAACATAGCGGCGGGGGCCGGGGCACGTTTCGGGGCTCCCCGCGGTGGGTCTGGGGCTCACCCTGGGTGTGCCGCGGCGGGCGGCCGTGCAGCACCGTGCAGCACCGTGCAGCGCCGTGCAGCACTGTGCAGTGCCGTGCAGTGCCGTGCAGCGCCGAGCAGCACCGTGCAGCGCTGTGCAGTGCCGTGCAGCACCGTGCAGCGCGGAGCCGCCCTGGCTCAGGCTCCCTCCGCGCAGGCCACCCCCAGCCCTGCGGCCGTGGAGCCCACCGCCACCACCGACTTCTACCCCTGGGCAGAGGGGTACTCGTGGGAGGCCGGGGCGCTGCCGGAGCTGTGCGAGAAGGAGGCCGTGCAGGGCTTCGCCCGCACCTACCAGCCGGCCGTCTACCTGCTGCTCTCGCTGCTGGGCGCCGCGGGGAACGGGCTGGTGCTGCTCACGCACACCCGCTACCGCCGGGCGCACAGCATCACCGACGTCTGCCTGCTGCACCTGGCCCTCTCCGACCTGCTGCTGCTGCTGACGCTGCCCTTCGCCGTCACCGTCACGCTGCAGGGCTGGGCCCCGGGCACGGCCGCCTGCAAGGCCCTGCAGGGCCTCTACGCCCTCAACTTCTACAGCGGCTTCCTCTTCCTCACCTGCATCAGCGTGGACCGCTACGTGGCCATCGTGCGGGTGCCGGCCGCCTGCCGCCTGCGCCCACGGGCGCGCCGCTACGGCTGGCTCACGGCCGGGCTGGCCTGGCTGCTGGCCGCGCTGCTGGCCCTGCCCCAGTTCGTCTACGGCCGAGCGGAGCAGCACCAGGACCTCCGGCTCTGCCGCGCCGTCTTCCCGCCGGCCGTCTCCCGGGCGGCCCGGGGGGCCACCAACCTGGCCCAGGTGGTGCTGGGCTTCGCCGTGCCCTTCCTGGTGATGGCCTGCTGCTACGCGGCCGTGGCCCGCACGCTGCTGGCGGCCCGCGGCGCCCAGCCGCACCGGGCGCTGCGCGTGCTGCTGGCCCTCGTGCTGGTCTTCGTGGCCCTGCAGCTGCCCCACAGCCTCATGGTGCTGCTGGACACGGCCGAGCTGCTGGCCAGCTGGGCCACCACCTGCGCCCAGAGCCGCCGCAAGGACCTGGCGCTGCTGGTCACCGGCGGGCTGGCCTACCTGCGCTGCTGCCTCAACCCGCTGCTCTACGCCTTCCTGGGCCAGCGCTTCCGCCGCGAGCTGTGGCTGCTGGCCAGCGACGCCGGCTGCGTGGGGCCCCGCGACCCGCGCTGCTCCGGCTGCCCCAGTCCCCGCCGCCGCAGCTCGCTCTCCACCTGCCAGGACGTGGCGTAGGGCCGCCGCGCCCCGCGCCCGGGCGGGAGCCCGCGCCCCTGCCCGCCTCCCTGGAAGAGCCTCGTTTTGCACGGAGACTGCCCCGGCGCCGCGGAGTCGCGTGGATGGATGGCACGGTGCCCCGTGCGTGCGTGGGCAGGGGACGCGCAGCCTGGCAGTGCCCCGTGCATGCGTGGGCAGGGGACGCGCAGCCTGGCAGTGCCCCGTGCATCTCCGGGCCGGCGGACAAGCAGCTGGCGGTGCCCGGTGCCCGCCTGGGCAGGACGATCGGGCCGGCGGGGCCCCGCGTGTCGCCGTGCCGGGCGCAGCGCCTCGGTGCTCTGGGGTCCGCGCGGTGCCTGTGAGCTGCGGGGGGCCGCCGCGATGCCCTGCACCCCCGGTGCCCTGCGCAACCCCGCGTGCTCTGGGGCGTCCCGCAGCACCCGGCAGCACCCCGGGCGGGGGGGGGGGCCGCCCTCGTTCCCATCCTTCCTGGCAAATAAACGGTGTTGGCGCCCGCCGGAGAGCGGCCGTGTCGGTGCGCACGGGGGCTGCGCGGGGGCCGGGCGGCGGGGCGAGACGGGGAGCGGGGCCCGCGGGCTGCCCCACGCTGCGCCCGGACGCGGAGCCGCGGCGGGGACCGACGCTGGCCCTGGGCCTGGCCCGGGGCTGCCTGCAGGCGGCAGCAGCACGTAGCGGTTCCCGCCGCCCCCCCCCCCCCCCCCCCCCCCGGGCGCCTGGCACCGCAGGGCCTGCCCTGCCCGCGCCCTGCCTGGACCCGTCTGCGGGCTGCGACGTCCCTCTGCCCGCCGGACCGGCACCGGGGCGCGGGGACGGGCAGGGCCGGGGGGGGGGGGGGGGGCTCGCAGCCCCCGCCCGCGTGGGCAAACCCGCGGGCAGAGCCGCCCCGGGGCGCGGGCACGGCCGGGGGCTGGGAACCCCCCGGGGCTCGTGACAGCATGATCCCCCCGGAAAAACCTGCTGTGCGCCAGGCTGGAAACCCCCCTCCCCGGGCAGGGGCTTTCCTCCCCGCGCCTTTCGCTTCCCCGCGCGCTGCCCGCCGCGTCCCGCCCGGCCCAGCCTGCCCCGCCGGCTCCCACGCCCGGGCCCGCGGAGCCCCGTGAGCCGCCGGCCCCACGGAGCCGTGGGGTCACCTCACCGGGGCCGGCCGCGCTCCGCACGCCGCTGCGGCCCTGCACCTCCGCGGGGCGCTGGGGGCTGCACGGGGCCTGGCCCGGCTGGACCCCCGGGCGGGAGCCTTGGTGCCTGGCGGCGGCAGCCCCGGCAGACGGGCTCCAGCCGGGCCCCGAAGCTGCTCGCCAGCAGCGGAGCCGGAGCTGCGGCACGCGGCGCGGAGCGCAGCCAGCAGGGAAGCGTTTTCCCAGCCTCCCGGGGGCCGGAGGCTGTTTCCCACTCGCCCACGCGCTCCCGGTGCCAGGATTAGCCCAGCGCTGCTCCTGGGGAGAAGCCGGCGGGACCCTTCGCCCAGTTCCCGGCAGGAAACGCGATTACCACGGAGTCAGCAGCCGCGGCCACGTCCCCCGGGGCTGCCGCGCGCGAGCGCCTGCGGAGCTGGGCCGGCTGCACCCGCCAACGTGCCCGGAGCTGGCCCCATTCCTGACCCATGGCATTGCCCAGGAACATGCCTGAAGCCGGCCCCATTCCTGACCCACAGCATTGCCCAGGAACATGACCGAAGCCGGCCCCACGGCCATGCCCACAGCATTGCCCACGGACGTGCTGTCGGCCCTGCCACCTGCTCGCCGCGGTGCCCCGCTCGCCGCCTGCCCTGAGCTCCCGCGGCCCCATGCCGGCCCCACGCCCGCCGCCCCCGTCCCCGGCGCTGGCGCATGCCCGCGGGAGCCGCGGCGGCCGGCTGTGCGTGGGAGGGAAGCTGGCGGGCGGCGTTTCCTGCGTGCACGTCCCGGCCCCCTTGGCTGCTCCCAGAGACGTTCTTGACCCAACAGCTGTAGCAGAGCCAGAGCCAGCGGCTGATGTGCTTAACCCCTTCCGGGGCGCCGCGGCTGCTGCCGGCCTCCACGCGCGGCCGCAGCCGCTGGAGCCGGGCCCCACGGGCGCCGGGGGCCAAGCGGGGCAGGGCAGCCCGGGGCATGAAGACGCGGCAGGCGCTGGCAGGAGCGTCCTGCCCGGGCACGGCCCCCTTCTCCATCAAGAGCCTCCCCCTCTGCGCGGGAGCAGCGCCCAGGGGCGGCAAAAGCCTCGCAACGTGGGGTGCAAGCACCGTACGCCGTGCGGGGTGGCGGCTGCACTGGGCAGCCTGCAGCACCCGCCCGCCGCAGCGCCCAGCGCCATCGTCATCGCCCTGCCAGGCCGTGCCGGGCTCGTGACCCCAGCGCCCGCGCCTGCAACCGGGGCCAGCGGCAGCTCCACGCCGCCGTCGCAACGCCCCTCCCGGGCTGCTGCACCGGGGCGCGCTCGGCCTGGCCTGGCCCTGCCGCCGCCGCGGGGCTGCACGGGGGTCCCCGCACTGCCGCCCCGTAGCACGCGCGCTCGGCCCGGTGCGAGCCGCCTCCAGCGCCCGGGGCCCGGTGCCCGGTGCCCGGTGCCCAGCCCGGCCGCACGCGGTGCCCGGTGCCCTCGAGGCCGCTGCGGCACCCGCCACCGGCCGGCTTCACCTGGGGCGCGGGGCCGACCGGGTGCACGCGGGGCCGGTGCCCGGGGCGGGTGCGCAAGGCGTCAATGCTCAGACCGGGTGCACGCGGGGCCGGTGCCCGGGGCGGGAGTGCGCGGGCCGGTGCCCCCTCCCTGGCGGCGGCGGTGCCGCGGGGACCCCAGACGCAGCCGGTGCCTCCCGCAGCGGGGCCCGGGGCCGCCGGCCCTGCGCAGCGGCGGGACGCGCGGCGCTCCCGCTGCGGTGCCGGTGCCGGTGCCGGTGCCGGTGCGGCCGGGCGGCGCCGCTCCCCCCCGCACGTGACGCGGCGGCCCCGGCGCGCTGGCTCCGCCCCGGGCGGCGCGCGGCGATTGGCGGCGGCCGGTGACGCGCCGGGCCCGGCCCGCTCGGGGCGGCGGCGGGGCCGGTCCCGGCGGCGGCGGCGGCGGCCGGTGCGCGGCGCGGCGATGCCGTTCCCCGGCGGGCTCTGGTGGCTGCTGTGCTGCCGGCAGGGCTTCACGCTGCTGCGGCGCGACTACGGCGAGGCGGACCGGGAGGCGGACGGCGAGGCCGAGGAGGAGGCGTCCTTCGAGCTCCGCGCGCAGGGCGACCAGGTGGGTCCGCGCCGCCGCCCGCCCGGCCCGGCCCGGCCCGGCCCGCCGGGGGCACCGCGCCGCTCGGCCCCGCGCGGCCCCGGCGCTCGGCGAACCGGGCACCGGCAGCGGCGCCCGCGCTGCGCGGCTCTGCACCGGGGCCGCCCCGGGCCGCCGCCTCCCGCGGGGCCGAGCTCGCAGCGCGGCGCCTCGCCTCGCCCCGGCCCGCTGCGCCCGTCTGCCCGGCCCGGGAGGCGGCGGGGCGCCGGGCTGCGGGCACCGGCTCCGGCCTCCTGCCCGCTCCTCCGCGGCCGCCGCCTGCCCGGGCACGTCCCGCCGCCGCCGCCGCCGCGCTGCCCTTGGCGCGTCCCCGCCGCTCCCGGGGCCCCGCGCCCGCAGCGCCCGGCGCGGCCGCTGCCGCCCCCGGCCGCACCACCGGGGCTCGGCGGGGCCGGGCCGGGCCGGGATGGCGTCGGCTGCCGCCCGGCCGTGCCAGGGCCCGGGCCCGAGCCCGGCGGCGCCCTGGCCGCCTGCCACCCGGCGGCATGTGGGCTGCCCCGAACAAAGGTCCGCTTCAGGCAGGAGCGCGCCCGGTGCCGCGGTGCCCGCTGCCGCGAGGCCCCGGCCACCCCCGGGGCTGGCGCTGCGGCCGTGGGGCTGGCGCTGCGGCCGTGGGGCTGGCGCGGGACCCGGCACGCAGCCCCACATCGCGGAGCCGTTGCCGGGCCGTGGGTCCGGGCCGGCCGGGGCGCGTTCCCGGGCAGCGGGGTCTGGGGGCTCCGGGCCTGGCTGGAGGTGCCACCGGTCTGGCCCGTGTCCGTGGGGCCACAGCCAGGGAATGCGGCTGCAGGAGGCGGAGGGGACGCTCGCCCGGCGCGGGAGGCGATTTTTCCCTGCCCTGGCGCAGGGAGCCCCTTCTCGAAGGCCGCCCGGTTGCCCTTCCCCACCCCCGGGGCCTGGCGCTGCCGTCCCGTTAGACCAGGTCGTCTCCCGGCTGCCGGGGCGTCGAGGGCTCCTGGGAACGCGGCACCCGCGGTGTCCCTGGGTGGCTGCAGCCCGAGCTGGGAGCAGGGGACGACTCCAGCCCCAGCACAGTGGCTCTGGGCTGCTCAGGCCGCGGCTGCACCAGGGTTGCCGTCTGCCGCTGCTCCCCGCGGTTCCCTAGCCTCGAGCTGCGCCGGCCATGGCGTCGGCCTGCTGCTGCCCTGCCGGTGCTGCGGGTGCCGGCGGGGCCTTTCCGGGTGCCCTGGGGCTCGCCGGGGCTCTGTGCACGGACCTGCCGGACCGGGCAGCCCATGGCCGTGCCGGGAGCTTTTCCCAGCGCGCCCCACGCCGCGGGAGCGAGGCCTGGATCTCCCTGCTCCGGCTGCTTCCTCTGTTTGGGGAAGCAGAGCGGCGCGCGGAGCTGCGGAAGCCGGCGCTTCCCTCCTGTCGGGCTGCGTGGGGGACGGCTGATAACGCCGGGGCGGCGGGGGAATCCCGGCTGGGGGCTGCTGCCGGGCTGCCCTCGCTGCTGCCAGCCCCGGAGCCGGGGCTCGAATCTCTGCCGGGAAGGGGCAGGGAGGTGATGCCCTGCTCCGGCTTGCACGGCCCCTCTCCCCCTGCCTGCACTGCAGCGCGGCCCCGATGCAGCCGGGCTGCCCTGGCTCCGTGAGGCCGGGGACGGTCTGGGTCCCGGGGGGCCGACGTGCCCACGTCCACGCTGGTTCCAGAGCTTAGGGCCGGCGTGGGCGCGGTGATGCCGCGTCCCCGGGGAGCCCTTCGCCCGCCCCGAGGCCGGCGGGTCCTCGGAGACCCGCGGCGCCGGCCGCCCCGTCCCGGGAGCGTGGGAGCAGCCGCCCTGGCCCCGCGCGGCAGCCTCCTCTCCCTGTTTATTTATATCTCCGAGAAGGAGCCGGCCGCCTCCTCCTCCTCCTGCGGGCCGAGGAGCCGGCACTGGCCCTGCAGTCGCGCCGGGCCGGAGATCCACGTGGCGGCACGGCCAGCGCGGAGCCGGCCCCGTGCACGGGGCGCCGGACGCTGCAGGGCCGGAGCCGTCGCTGCCCCAGGCCGGTGGTGCCCTGCCCCGGCTGCCGCCGCGCGGCCGTACCTGCAGCGAGCGGCTCCCCTCTCCCCGTCCCCAGCGCTATTTTTAGCAGCGATCTCTATTTCTTGGTGTTTTGCGGCGCGCTCTGGCCGGTTGTGCCTCCGTCTGTCCGCGCCGGGCTGCAGCCGGCGGGAGCGGCTGTGCACGCCCCGGGGCCGTCCCGGCCGCACCGTCCTCTGCGGCACCGCGGGACCCCGTGCTGCCCGCGCTTCACCTCGCGCACCGGGGCATCGCCGGCAGCGCTGCGGAGGAGCCGGCTCTGGCCGCACCGCGGGGCCAGGGCCTTCCCTGTGCCGCGTCCCACCGCCGCGGCAGGAAGTCAGCAGCCCCAGCACAATGGGACTTTGTGCCGTGAGCGTATTACTCAGCACTGACCTTGTGCAATTCTGCACGGTGTTCAGCTTGCTGGGGTTAGCTGAGGACAGGCAGCCGGCGTGCCCGGCCGCCCTCCCCGGCCCTGCGGGGCTCCAGCTGCAGCTCCAGGGCAGCCCGCGTGCTCCCTGCCCCACGGCAGCCCGACCCCAGCCCCGGCAGCCCCGGGGAAGGTGCTTGGGGGCGCCCGGGCCGCAGGGCTCAGGCATCTCTGCTTGCTCCGCAGGGGTCCCTGGAGGTGAGCCTCAGCCAGCCCACCCGCACCAGCAGCGGCTCCGAGCGGTGAGTGACCTGCTGGCCTCCCTCGCCCAGTGCCGCGGGACCGTGCCGTCCGGCTCGCGGGGTGCTGCCGGCTCCCCGCTTGTCCCAGCGCCACGGAGCAGCTCCTGGGCTCCGTCCCCATCTCTGCGCGCCTGGGCAGGGCCCCGGCCCGCCGCCCCGGCCCGTCCGCGCAGCACGGCTCCGCTCGGCCGCCGGCGAGGGGCTGCGCACGGCCCCCCAGCAGCAGCAGCACGGCCGGGGCCGCCGTGGGGGCTGCCCACCGCCGGGGCGACGCGTGCCCGGCCGGTGGTGCCGGGGCAGGGGACCCGCTCCGCTCCCCGTCCTCCCCGCGCCGCTCCGCTGCCAACATTCCTTCCTGGTTGTTCATTTTCCGAATTCCTTGGCAGGGCCGCCACTGCAAACAGCTTATTTTTAGCCAGGGTCATCTGCGCCCGGTGGCTCCGCCGCGTTCCCATCGCGGGGGGACGGGGCGCCCGGGGCCCCCGGGGCCGCGGGAGGCGGCGGCGGGCGCCCGGCTGAGCCCTGCCTCTGCCCAGGTCGCTGCTGGTGTCGGAGGAGATGCGCAGCCTCATCGTGGAGAAGGGGCCGGGGCCGGCGGAGGATGACCCCGACGCTCTGGTGAAAGGTGGGCGCGGCGGGGCCGGGACGGCGGGACGGTGCCCCGCACCGGCGGATCCCATCGCGGAGCGGCGGCGGGACCGGCCGCGGGGAGCCGGGGCGGCGCTCCGGGCCGCGGGGCCGCGCCGGCGGCTGAGGCTTCCCCTCCCCAGGCTGGCTGCAGCGGGAGGTGCGGGGCGGCGCGAAGACCCCCTGGATCCGGCCGCGGAAGTACTGGTTCGTGCTGACGCCCGACTCGCTGGACTACTACAGCAGCAGCGAGAGGGGGGCCAAGCGGCTGGGCTCCCTGGTGCTCACCAGCCTCTGCTCCGTGCTCTGGCCGGACAAGCAGACCTACAAGGAGACGGGTAGGGCGGGCCGGGCGCGGGGGGGGCGCGGGCGCCGGGGGGGCAGCGGTGAGCCCTGTGTCCCTCGCAGGCTACTGGAGCGTGACGGTGTTCGGCAGGAAGCACTGCTACCGCCTGTACGCGGAGCGCCTCAACGAGGCCGTGCACTGGGTGTGCGCCGTGCAGAAGGTCATCGACAGCAAGGCCCCGGTGCAGACGCCCACCCAGCTGCTCATGCGGGACGTCGAGGTGGGCCGCGACCCGGCGCCGAGGGAACCCCAGCCGCACGGGGCGGGATGGCCGGGCCGCCGTCCCCGGGCGCCCGCTCTGCAGCTGCTGCCATCGCTTGGCCCCGCAGGAGCACGGCGGCAGCCCCGAGGCGCTGGAGCAGATCTACCGCTGCAACCCGATCCTGCGCTACACCGGCAGCCCTCTCTACGCGCCCCTGCTGCCCTTCCCCTACGGCAGCCCGGAGCCGCGCGGTGAGCGGGGGGCGGGCGATGCGCCGGGGGCGGCCGCGTGCGCCGGGGCCGGCCGTGACCCCCCGCCGCCCCGCAGCCCCCGGCGCCCGCGGCTACGCGACGCTGCGCGACGAGGCCGTGAAGCTCTTCAACTCCCTGCAGCAGCTGGAGGCGGAGCGGGACCCGGCGCCGCTGATCCAGGGCGTGCTGCAGACCTGCCTGGACCTGCCGCCGCTGGTGGACGAGGTCTACTGCCAGCTGGTGAAGCAGACGACGGAGCCGCCGGCGCCGGGCGGCCAGGGCGACCTGCGCTACTGGCAGCTGCTGACGTGCATGAGCTGCACGTTCCTGCCGTCGCCGCCCGTGCTGCGCTTCCTGCGCTCCCACCTGCACAGGTGAGCCGCACCGCGCCGCGTGCCGCCGCGCCGCGCCGGCCCCGCCGCCCCTCACCGTGCCCCCGCGCAGGACGGAGGGCCGGCGCCCGGCCTCGGAGGTGGCCCAGTACGCCGGCTTCATCCGGGCGGCGCTGGGCAAGACGACGGGGCGGGAGTGCGTGCCCTCCCTGGAGGAGATCCTGGTGCTGACGCGGCGGCAGGAGATGGTCTGCACCGTGCACTGCCCCGGGGCGGCCGCCTGCCGCGTGGCCATCAGCTCCCACACCACCGCCGCCGAGGTGAGCGCCGGGGCCGGGCCGGGGCGGGCCGGGGCGGCGCGGGGCCGCGGTCACCGCCGCTCGCCCGCCTCTCCTCCGCGCAGGTGGCCCGGGAGCTGGTGTCGCGGCTGGGGCTGTCGCGCAGCCCCAACCTCTTCGCGCTCTACGAGCAGTCGCGGCTGCGGGAGCAGCCCGTGGGCAGCGCCACGCTGCTGGCCGACGTCCTCACCAGGTTTGAAAAGTAAATGTCGCCGCTCTGCCGCGCTACGGGGGCCGGGCCGGGGCGCCCGCGGTGCCGCCCGGCGCCCACGGTGCCGCCTCCGCAGCCTGGCCGGGGAGGAGCGGGAGCAGGACGCGCCGTGCCGGCTCTGCTTCAAGCACTACGGCTTCCTGGACACGGAGAACGTCCCGCGCGACAGCCTGGAGTTCGCGCTGCTCTTCGAGCAGGTGGGAGCGGCGCCCGTCCCCGTCCCGTCCCCGTCCCGTCCCGTCCCCGTCCCCGCCGCTCAGCCGTCCCTCCCGCAGGCGCACGAGATGGTGCTGCGGGGGCAGGTGCCCGCCTCGGAGGAGACGCTGCAGACGCTGGCGGCCCTGCGCCTGCAGAGCCTCAACGGCGACTTCTCCACCCACGCGCCCTGCCCGCGCCTGGAGGAGCTCTTCCCGGCCGCGGCCCTGCGCGCCCGTCTGCGGGCCGCCCGCCCCCCGCCGCCCCCCGCCCCGGCCCGCCGCCCCGGGGCCCGGCTGCGCGCGGGGCTGCTGGCCGGGGGGCTCTGGGGCCAGGCGCTGGCCAAGCAGCGCGCCGAGCGGGACCAGCGGCTGCGGGGCCGCCTGCGCGAGGAGGGGGCCGCCGTCATGGCCGCCGTCGTGGAGAGGTGGAAGCTGCTGCAGGGCATGGGCCGGCCCGAGGCCGTGGCCGCCTACGTGGCCCTGGTGCGCGAGTGGCCCGGCTTCGGCTCCACGCTCTTCGACGTGGAGCTGCGCGCGGTGAGCGGGGGGCGCGGGGGCCGGGGCGCGGGGGCCGGGGCCGCCCTGACGCCCCCCCTCTCCCCGCAGGGCCCGCCGGCGGCCGCCCAGCGCCTGTGGCTGGCCGTGGGGGCCGAGGCCGTGTCGCTCTACCGGCCGGGCGAGCCCGAGCCCCTGGACCGCTTCTGCTACGGCCGCATCTCCTCCTTCGGCGCCTCGGACGGCAGCACCTTCCGCCTCTCCCTGGAGGACCGCGACCTGCTCTTCGAGACCCCCCAGGTGAGCGGCCGCGCGGCCGGCAGGGCCCCGCCGGGGCGGCGGCCCCCGCGCTCACCCGGCCCCGCTCCGCAGGTGGAGGAGATCGCCCAGCTCCTCAGCACCTACCTGGCCACGCGGGGCGCCCGGCGCCCACCCCGCGCCGAGGAGCCGGCCGGCGGCCCCCCAGGCTCACCCACCCCGCGTCCCGCGGCCGAGCCCTGGCCGTGCCGGCCGCCCCCGGGCGCCTTCCTCAGCTAGCTCGGCGCGGCCGCGGCGGGAGGCTCCGCGCGGACGGATGGACAGACGGACGGCCTGCCTGGCCCGGGCGCCGCCAGCTCCGGCGGGCGGGGGGGAGCCACCGGCCCGGCTCGCGCTCCCCCTCGGCCCTCTCCTTCCTCGTCTGTTTCCTTAATTTATTTTGAGATGCCCGCGTCGCCCAGCACTTTCCCTGGCGGGGTGGCGGGGCCCACCGTGCCGCGGGGCACCTTGGGCTCCCGCCCGGCCGGGTCCCACTGCCCTTCCAGGCCGGCCGCGTCCCCGTGCCCGTCTGCCCCGGTGCTGCGGTGCCGGGGAGCTGTGCCCGCGCCCCGGGCGTCTTTGCCCGGAGCAGGAGCGCGGCGCCGCGGCCCGTCCAGCCGCGCTCGCCCCTCCTGGAAAGCTGCGGGCGGCTTTTGGCCCCGGTGCCGCCGGGGCCGGTGGCCCTGCCGCGGTGCCGGGTGCCAGGCCGGGGCCGGTACGGCCGGGGCTCGGCCCCTCCATGTTGCCTCTGTAAAGTTTGTCAGTTCGGTCTTTTTTGGGGGGAGGGGGGTGTTTTTTAAATAAATGCACAAAGGAAAGGCTGTGCCTCCCGTCCCTGAGCGCGAGGCCGGCTGGGGGGCGGGCAGGGCTGCTCGCGGGGCCGACGTGGACGTGCAGCCCCCCCCGAGGCCCGTGGGGCGGCTGGGGAGGAGCGGCACAGCGTGTCCTTGGGGGAGGGGAGCGTCCGTCCCTCCGGCCAGCCGGCGCGCTGGGAGCCGGCCTCGGCTCGCGGCGCCCTTTGGCATTTAATCAACAGCGCGGCCAGCTCTGCGGCCCCGCGTCCCGCTCCCCGGCACCCGCTGGCACTGGCTGCGCCCGCGGGAGGGGGAGCTGCCCGGCGCTGGTGCCTGCGTGGCCCGTGCCACAGAGGGCGTGGGAGCCCAGCGCCGCCGTGGCCGGCAAATATTTTTAGCCCGCTGCTCTGTGCCGCAGGGTCAGAGGAAAAGGCTAATTCTCACCTTGGCCTGCCGGGGCTTGGGCTGGCGCCAGCGCTGCCCCACACCCCCTTCCGTGGCCTGACTCACCGCTCGCGTGGGGCAGGCGGCACCCGGCCCTCCCGCCCGGCAGCCAGCGCCGCCGGCCGGCCCGCGCAGCCCCGAGCCCTCGCCTGCCCGGCCCGGAGCCGGAGCGGCACGGAGGGCGCAGCCGGCCCCTCGCAGGGCCTCACCCCGCGCGTGGAACGTTAACACTGGTGCCAGCGTCGCTCTGGGCACGGGGCGGGCAGGGCGGTGCCGGCTCCCCTCCTCGGTCAGGCCCCGCCGGCAGGTCGTTCCGGTATTTCTGGCTCTGCCGCGCCAGGCACCCGGTGCCTGCGGGCCCAGCGTCGCCCTCTGCCCCGACGGCAGGCTGCCGGCCGGCTCCCCGGCCGGGGCAGGGCTGGCTCCGCACGCACCACCCGGGATGCGCAGCTGAGCACCGGCACCGTTCCGACGCCCTCCGCTGCGCGGGGACACGGCCCCGCTTGACCTGCGCCCGCCGTGGCTGAGAGCAGCTCCTGCCCTGCCCAGCCTGACCCGGGAGCGCCGGGAGCAGTCCCTGACGGAGCCCTGGGACAGGCAAGTGCTCTCGCGTTCCCCGAGATGGGCAGGGTGAAGGAAGCGGGTAGGAGAGCACTGCTCAGCCCTCTTATCCCTCGTTATCCCCCTTCCTCCTCGCTAGCGTGCTGAGGCTGCTGCAGCCAGGGCCAGGCAGCTCGGCAAGGCGAGCGCTGGCCCTGGCAGCCTTGGCTGCTTCCTCGCCCAGCCTGCTCCTGCAGGAGCCGTGCAGGCAGAGTCAGTGCAGGAACAGCCTTTATTAAAGCAAAATAACCTACAAAAATATAGATAAGAGCCTGTGCCCTAGGCCTGACCTGGCAAAGGAGGAACAAGGCTCCCGCCCAGGGCAAGGACTAGCTCAGCCACACAGAGCCTTTAGCCACAGGGGTCTTCTAGGCCCAACTCTTTGGACCAGGCCTGTTCCAGGCCCCAGGTTTTGCTCTCATCCTCCTCTGCGTGAGCACTTGCTCCCCTGGGAAGAGGATCCCTACCAGCACAGTGAGCAGCTGCCCCAGTCCAGTCCTGGGCCAGGGCATGTAGTGGAGCGGAGGCTGTCTCCCTGCCGAGGGTCTCCGGGGCAGTGCTGCCCCTCGCAGAGCCACGTCCGCTGAGGAATGCAGTGCGTGTGCGGCAGGTACGACTACTCCGCCCGTGACTGGGCAGCGCTGGGGGGTGCTAAACATGGGCGCAGCAGAGAGAAACCCTCCCGTCGTGCGTGGAGGCAGCCGTGAGACCCGCCCGTCCCACGGCGGGGCACTCACTGCTCCTGCGTGCCCCAGGAAATGTAGTCGGGTCGCGTGGCTGCGTGGTACTCGTCGATCAGCTGCTGCACGATCTCCCGGGAGTTGTCCAGTTCATCGAAGTTGTCCTTGAAGATGTCCTCCTTGCGGAACTGCTCCAGGAAGGCCTCCCGCTTGCGTAGCTTGTCGTACTGCCGGCACGTCCGCTCAAACAGCTGGAGAGCAACACAGCACGGTCAGATGGGCCAGAGCTCCCTAGAGATCCCGCGCGCAGAGAGGGGGATGCGGCCTTCAACCTCGCTAGGCTGCTGCCGAGGAGGAAGGAAGGCAAGCCGCTCCGGGCCTGGCAGGGCTGCAGCTCCAGGCCTGTACCCAGCCAATGCTCAGGATCGGCTCGCGCTTCTGAGGCTGCTTCTGGACAAGGAAGGCGGTCCTGCTGCAGCCTGTCCCCGTGGCCTGGGACCAGGAATGGTATTCCAGCCCAGAGAGTACAGCCGGACTCACTGGACCCCAGACCAGCCCCGTGCCCTGACGTGCTCCAGTGGGGAAGCGGCCACCCTCCCCTCATCCGCAGGCCCTACTGCAGCTGCGTGAAAGGCCAAGAGAAGATGCACTTGCAGCTGCCTGTGGTTTAGCGGGAAGACACTCACTGAAGAGATGTTGGTGTGGTTTGCCATCATGAGGCCGCTGACACGGTGCGCAGACGGCAGGTAGGGGGACTTCCGGGACAAAGCCACCTGGATGCTGGCAGGGCCCCAGGGGATGAAATTTGCCAGCTTCCTCTCACGGATTCGCTGCAGACTCTTGTGAACCTGGTGGGATGAGAGCAGTAAGGGGTATCAGGGTGATGGGCAGAGCAGCCCAGCAGGCCTGTTCCTGCCCAGCCAACCCAGGAGTTGCTCCTTGCAGGACATATGGTCTCAGAAAGGTGGATTTCAGCAAATGGCAGGAAGGTTCCTCATGGCAAAGGGGTAACAGCCTTTCTGCAAGGCCAGGGCCCACACTGGAGTAACCTGGAGGCAGTTCTCAGGCACCTCAGTCTCTCCAGGATCCCTGCACAGGATGGTGACCCTGCCCTGCTCTGGCAGGCCGTGCCACGTCCAGCAGTATCCAACAAGGCTGCGATACGCTGTTCCTGCAGGAGCTCACCTGCGTGGGGTCCACCTCCCCCTGGATGATGTTGAGGATGGCGATGTAGCAGTGGTTGGTCTGCCTGTCTCGCCCTGTGGACACCATCACGTTTTTAGGCTGCAGCAGCCTTCTCATCACGTCCAGGACGGTGGTTTTCCTCACGCTGGCCACCTGCGAACGCCAGGCAGGGAGTCAGGGAACGGGCATGCTGCTCCCTGGCCCTGCACACGCACACGGGAGCAAAAGCCAGCTGACGGCAGACCCTGGGGATGGAGCCAAGTGCATGCAGGGAGGGAAATCTCAAAGTCACACCAGGGGCACAGCCAGGCTGAGAACCAGAGCAAAAGTGTAGCCTCCAACACTGGGGAGCCGAGCTGCCTCTCCCGCAACAAAGCAGGGGCTTTGGGTCAAGCTCAATGGAGATTACAGAGCAACAGGGGAAGCGTTTCATGTTGTTGCTGTCTGAATTCTTTCCCGTTCTGCCGCCAAGACAAGGGCAGGGCCAGGAGAACGGGAGAGGGGACCGGTCCCAGCTGCACCCCATGCCCCCCTGCCATCTCCCTGCCAAGCTGCACTGAGCCCGTGGGGCAGAGCGGCCACAGCGCTCCTGAAGTGCAGCGGCCAAAGGAGCGTGTCCGTAGCAAGGACTGTTTGTTGGGGTGTGTGGCAGCCCGGTTTCAGGCACTGTTGGAGCTGCTGGCTGAACCCCTCCCCGCACTCCTCGCTGGGAGGACAGATCACACACTCGATACCCTTTTCAGAGCCAGCAGTTTTTCAGATTTGCTTCTCTGAGTAACATCCTGAGGAAATGCACGCAAGAGGAGAACAGCAGCTGTTAGGTCCTAGCAGAACTGAGACGTGGCCAACACAGGTGAGCGTCTCTCGAAATGAAACTGCTCCATCCTCCCCCGCAGCCTGGGGGGGGAGCGGCTTGGACTGTGGCTGGTGGGACATCGACTGGGGACAAGCTAAATGTGATGGTAGCAATTGATTTAGCTCAAGGGTAACAATCCCCTCCCAGAGTGCAGGTCGATCCCTGGGATGGTGCTGACAGCGGGGGCCCTCGTTCAGTGCTGTTGTGACAAGGATCAACAGTGTTCTGACCCAAAGGGCCTGGCTTGGTGGCCCACCGAGGTAACAGGAGTGGCAGGGCTGCCTCGGTGGCTTGCTGTGATTATTTCCGAGGGTGGCTTTTGCCAGGTCATGCATTGTCTGCCCTACCTGTCAAAAAACATCCTGATACATGCATTACGTAGCCCAGCACAAGCACAGCTGCCTGCTCGTGCCTGATCCATATCACACGTGTGCTGTCATATGAACGGGCTGCACGTGGCTCTGGGATTACAAGCATGCAATTACTGCTCACGCCAAGACTATGGGGCTGGATGGGATGTCACAAGGGTGAGTGTGGAGCTCCCACTGCCTGGGGGAGCGGGAGGAGTCCCTGGCGGGCAGCCTTACCGACTGGTCTGTGGTGAGCGGTGTGTAGCCCGTCATGAGGAAGTGCAGGCGCGGGGTGGGGATCAGCGAGGCGATCAGCCCAATGAGGTCATTGTTCATGTAGCCGGGATACCTGAGCGTGGTGGTGCTGGCTGACATGATGGTAGAAACCTGCGGAGAGAGGACTGGGGTCAGCGTTCGGGTCACTGCATGGCCATGGAGCGAATTCAAAATCCAGCTTTATGCAGCTAAGCCAAGAGTAAGCTGGAGTGCCCATGGAGTCTGCTTTGCCAAAAGCACAGGGAGGAGACTCCCAGGAAGGGCAGAGGACCTTGCTTATGGCTCCAGGCTGCCCACCATCACGTCCAGCCCATGGAGCAGTTTCAGACTGAATCAGAAGACACTAGGGAAGTCACATGCTGGCTTCTCCAAAGGGAAAAGCCTTCCTCACCAGTTGGTTGATCTGGGAGAACGATGGGTTTTGAATGTGCAGCCTGTCTGTCGCAATCCGATTCAAGGCCGTGTTGTCTAGAACCACCTACGAAAGAAAACCAGCTCCATGAAGCGTCTTCAGGGGCACCTGGAGGAAATGCAGCCCCAGCCAAGTGTCTGAGGGCAGCAGATCACTCAGCCCGGCCCAGGACAGGCGCTGAGCGCCACAGCCTGGCGGAGCCTCCGCGGCAGGTGGCAGACACTGGAAACCACAAGCTGACTCATTCCTGGAGCGTAACCGACACTGTCAATGGAAGCTCTTCCCTCCTGTCTTGGCTGTGCTCCCCAGAGCTCTCCCAGGAGATCACTGCCTCTGGGCCAGCACCTCGCAGCGACCTTTACCCTCAGCAACTCTGGCACAGCTGCTCTTGCCCTGCCAAGTGCAGAGATAAGCTGGGAGGGACGAGCAAGTGTCTTGGACGGGCCTGACAGAAGGCCAACGTGTAGGTAAAGATGCTGCGTGGCTGGGGCTTGCGGATGCTGAAAGCGATGGTGGATTCACGTTCAAGTGGAAGGTAGCAGTACAGCTGTGCAGAGGAAGCACAGCCAGCACCAGTCCCTCACTGCCGTGGGAAGAACGTGCTGTACTCAAGAGGCAGAGATGCCAAACAGGACAGCTCAACGGGGGTTAGCGCAGAGCCCTCGTCCCTGGCACCACCAAATCCGCTCAGTCCTTCGGGAGGGAGAAATGGAACTGCACGTTCACTGCTGTGCCTGGGGCAGCGCGGGCTGCAGCTTCTCGCCGCAGCACTCGTCCCACGCAGCTATGGCACCTGCCCCAGTGAAGACTGCATTTCTGAGCTGCTGGGGACAGGTCTGCCGT
Source organism: Dromaius novaehollandiae (assembly GCF_036370855.1). NCBI lineage: Eukaryota > Metazoa > Chordata > Aves > Casuariiformes > Dromaiidae > Dromaius > Dromaius novaehollandiae. The sequence goes on along the minus strand of NC_088119.1, from coordinate 11,288,459 downwards.
ACAGGAACTGGCTGCCCCGCCGGCCCGACACGCCGCAGGGCTCTTACCACGCAGTCAGCATTCTGAGTCAGCCTCTTGAGTGTCAGCAGAGAGTTGTATGGCTGCACTACAACATCGCTCATCTCATCCTGGTTTGGGAAAACCGAGTAGGTCTCCACCAGCTTCTTGGGATACCTGGTGAGAAAGCCCAGCCCTCTCAGGGGTTAACATCACCAGTCCAGGACTCTCTCCTCCCACAAGCTCCCTTTCCAGTCTCTAGGGCTCAGGACAGCAGTGAGTCACTGGCGCCGCGTGCCAGACTCAGCTCCCAGGGAGGGAGAGGATTTGTCCCAGCAGCGCCTACCCTAGCAGCACAGGAGCAGGCTGCCAGCCGGAGCTACAGGCAAGGCTGAGCCATCCAAGGGCTGATTAAGCAGCCGCTTACAAGTCTTTTCAAGAGGCTGCAAGCTGCAACAGGCAGGGATGGCAGCTCAGAGCCCACAGCTAGAGCCTCCCACTCTCCCCAGAGCAGTCAGGGTGTCAGAAGGCAGCTGCCTGATAAGAACGGCCAAGGGAAGACAGAATTTGGACAGTATGAGTCCAGTTTCAGAGCCTCTGAAGTCCTCAGGCATATCAGGAGCCATTCCTTCCCGGGCAGCTCGCCAGGGATTGCACAAGACAGTGTTTGGGTGGGGGCAGCGGCCCAGGCTCTGAGTCAGCGCTCTCAGGCTCTGGGCTTTGGCAGAGTGCCCAGCCCCGGGCCAGACTCTGCCACAAGGGAAGGGGATAAGGCTGAATGCTCACCTGTCATTCAGCCTCTCAAGGAGGTATGAGCCCAGCCCAGAGCCTGTTCCACCAGCAATGGAGTGGCAAAGCACAAATCCCTGGAAAGAAGCAGAACGCAGGCAGCACAGGCTCCAGCTCAGCCCCATGAGCAGACAGAGTCGAGACGGGCTGGGCCGCCACCACCAGCAGAGGCTTGCCAGCAAGGGTGAGAACCACCCCCTACAACAAGAGCTGCTGGGAGCACGGAGACGAAGCCTTTGAACAGTATGTGGAGGTTAGCCCTGTCTCCTCCAGACCACAGCAGCAGTCACTCACTAATCATACCACTTCTGCCAGTGTGGGAGGAACCCATTTCTCCGTACTTGCCAAGAACAACTGCTGCTCAGGAGCCTCTTGGATTCCTCCCACCCTAAACAGGCTTCAGAATAGCTTGGACGTCATTTTCAGGATTCAGTCAGTCAAATAAAGTGAAGGTACGTGTTCTTAGCCCTTTCCCTGGGCCCTCCGTGCTATTCCCCTCTTCCCAGGGTCCCTGAGGCCAAACTCCCTCTACCTGACTTCAGGGCAGCTCCCACCCGCTGCAGGCCTCACAACCTGCTCTTAGAACTTCTGCCAACCTATTTTACAATCACATTTTCCCTTCCCTTGTTGCCATGTGACATCTTGACACAAACACCAGGGAGCCTTGTCTGTCTACGCACAGGAAATAGGTTTATGCAGGTGGTAGCCAACGTACTGCCAGATGCACAAGGCAAAGCAGCCGAAGAGCCTTCTCCTTGACGTCTCTGAGCTCTTGTAGGCATTCCTGGTGCCCCTTTAACCAGCCTGGCCTTGAAATCACCAGTCAGGGCAACTGGAACCAAAAGACCCCGGATTTACTTACTTCCAAACTGTCACTCCCATCAGCTTCTCTGTCTATTATGTCAAAAATATCTTCATGGATTTTTTCTCCCTGTGAGATAAAACCAAAACAGGACTTGTTCCTTTTCTGCACAGAACAGTAAAGAGCCCCTCAGACCTGGTGTGAAGCCAAGTCAGATCTGCAATGTGACCCTGCATTAAGGGGTGCCACAAAGTGTCAGTCATTAAGTCCTGGCTAAACAATATGGTATTCGTCACACGGCACGTACTGAGCCTGGCACGAGAAAGGCCACGATAAATCCTCATGCCTAAAGAGTGGACAAGCGCTTGCACACAACAGCATCGGAGCCTGTTACCTGTGAGAAACCACTGGCCCAGTTGTTCCCAGCTCCCCCTCCATGCTCAGACAGGTAGATGTTTTCTGGGTTGTAGAGGTTGGCGTAAGGGGAGTTCAGGATGGAGTGGATAACTCGGGGCTCCAGGTCCAGCAGCACAGCTCGCGGGATATAGTGCTCATCATCTGCCTTTAATAAGGAACAGTGAGATCGTGACGCAGTCGCAGCTCAGCGCAGCCTTTCACTGCACGAGAAGCTGCAAGTGAGCGTGCCGCCCCCTGGCCACAGCGGAGCACGGCACACTGTCACCTCCGGCACAGGAGGAGGCACAGAAACTTGTGTGCTGTCTGCAAGGCAGCAGTCTTTAGGAGCCCCAGGGCCTACCGCGAACGCTGGGCGCGCAGAGCAGCGAGGTGGCTCTTCCACAAAGGGCGTGCAGCCCCAGCGGTTACGTAACACGTTAACTATAGAAGTCTTTCTCAGCCACCACAGTCCTACCTTCACCAGCCCCCGCAACACGTCCATTTTCCAGAAAGCAGAGCACTGACAGCCCTGACAGCACGCTGCGTAGCAGGGGACTCGGCTGAGTCTGCCACCAAACAACCCGACCCAGCGTCAGCCCCCGAGCGGGGCCGCAGGAGGGAGCTGGAGAGGTCGGGAACGGCCCTGGCGGCACTCAGGGGCAGAAGGGCCGGGTGAGGAGGGCAGGAGCCGCCAGCAGCGCAGCACGCCGCAGCCCGAAGCCGGCTCGGCCAGCCGCGGGGCGTCCGGGGGCCGGGAGAGGGCGGCAGGCCAGGGCGCGGGGCGGCGCGGGCCGCGGTACCTGGTAGAAGAAGACGTCCTTGCGGTCGGTGCCCTCGGTGGCGAACTCCTCCACGATGCCCTCGGGGCTGATGCCGTGCTCGGCGCAGAGCTGCTTCCAGAACTCGAACCCGACTGCGGCAGGGGGCGGCTGCAGTCAGCACGGCCGGGCCGGGCCGGGCCCAAAGCCGGGCCCAAAGCCGGGCCGAGCCCCCGGGCAGCCCCCGCGTGCCCCTGCACGGGCCCCGCCCCCTGCAGCAGGCCCCGCCCCCGCAGCGGGCCCGGCGCCCGAGCCCCGCCCCCTTAGCGAGCCCCGCCCCCTTAGCAGGCCCGGCGCGCGAGCCCCGCCCCCTTAGCAGGCCCCGCCCCCTTTCCACAGCCTGCCGCCCCGCGCCGCCCCGCCCTGCCCCGCCGCCCGCTCACTCTGGTTGCCGCACTGGCCCAGCTGCAGGGTGATGATCTCCCGCGGCATCGCGGCCGTTGCCCCGCACCGCCCCGCGCTTCCCGGCTCCGCTCCGCTCCCCGCGCCGCGCCGCGCCGCGCCGCGCCGGCTCCCCGCTGCCCCGCCGCTGTCTCCCGCCCGGCGCCAAGCGGCACTGAGCATGCGCGCAGCGCACTTCCGGGAGACCGCCGCTCGCGCCCCCCCGCCCCTCGCGGCACCCTGGCAACGCGCGTGCGCACTGGCCAGCGGGGGGCGGGGGCGCCTGCGCCGCCATGGCGGCGCCCGCTGCCCTCCGACTTCCGCCGCTGGGCGCCGCCATGTCGCCGGCGGGCCGTGCGCGCGCGCAGGGCGGATGTTGACGCCGTGAGGGAGCCATGGCGGCGGCGGCGCGGCCCGGCGGCCCCGGCGAGCGGCAGCGGCGGGTGCAGGCGCTGAGCGCGGCGCTGCGCGGCCGCCTGGGGCCCTACGAGCCGCTGCTGAGCGCGGCGCAGGCCGCGCTGGTGTGGGAGCGGCCGGGCCGCAGCGCGCTGTGCTGGGCGGCGGCGCACGGCCTCTTCTGGTGAGCGGCGGCGGCGGCCGGGCCCGCAGCTCCGCCCCCGGCGCGTCTCCTCCTCGCCGCAGAGCGGATCCGCCGCGGCGGCGGGTCCGGGCCCCTCCGTGAGCCGCGGCGGCCGCGCTGGCCCCGGCCCGGGCTGGCAAAAGCCCCCGGCGGCGTGGCCCGTCCCCGCGGAGAGCCGGCGCAGCGCGGGTGCTCGGTGCTCGGCCCCGGCTCTGCGCAAGGACCGGCCGGTTTGGGGACCTGCTTGTGCTACTGCTCTTGCACGCGTCCTACAGACCCGGTCCGGGACCGATTTGTTCGTTTCTTCCCCGTAGGTTCTTTGCTCTCACTTCCCTGCGGCTGGTGTTCCTGGTTGCACTCACCCTCATAGTGGTCGTTTGCCTGGATCAGTGGAAGAGCAAAATCTGGCCTGAAATTGGAGGTAAGCTGCAACGTTTGAGTTGGTACCAGAAAAACAAGCTTTATTTTTAACTCTAGGAGTACACACTCTCAATGGTGCACCATTTGGTGTTAAATGGTTAGGGTTTTTGTTTGTTTGTTTGTTTGCTTGCTTTGTGAATCTAGAAGCAAGCAAAAAGACTGTAGCTGTTTTGTGCCACTTGTTCTTCCTGGAGTTGCTTTGAAAAGGCCTAACCTGTGTAAAAGTAAGATGAGCTTTCTATGCAAGTGGCATTGGCATTTGTCTCGTTATCTTGGGAATTCCCTCTTGTGTCTCACTTGCTAGAGAGTTGAGATCCTTTAAAACATTACCAGGGAGTCTCTGTGTTTAACACTTCTGTTGGTGGGATGTCATCCCAGGCTCTTGTTCACTTGCCAGGTGTGATTTTAGGGTCTGTTGGAATATTAGCCAGTTTGGACTTATGCCATCTTTGCTTGTCACTTCTGTCTAATCTTACCCATTAAGGATAAGATATCCTTCGGTTATGAGGGAATGATCTATGCAGCCATAAGCTGATGTTGTATAGAATATTCTGCTAATAGAAGAACTTTGTAATAAGAAGAGTAATTAACTAAAATGGTAGTGTGCAGGTATGAAACACCTGATATAAGTGAACTAGTACAAGTTTTGAAGAAATGAGTCGTCTTCCAAGCATTCAGTACAAGAGCAAGAAACTGAGGTCTGCCTTTCTCCTCTGAACCTGTAATAAGCCAGCTCTGCTGTTTTAGGATAAAGATGGGTCCCAGCCTTGCCTACTGAGGAGAGAGCTTTTTTTTGAAAGGAGAAGCATCTTAAAGGCTGCTAATTAAGCTAAACTTTTAGTGAACCAGCAGTTCTATCTATCATTTATAATAATAGCAGTCGTGACAAACAGCATTTTAGTAGTTCTGGATTTTATCCACTTTGCATGGATGGATGGGTTTGGAAGCGGTGTGTGTGGTTTGCATGCTTCCAGAGTTGGTTCCCTAACTAACTAGCAAGTACAGCTGCCAGCTTTCATGCTTCAACTTGTGTTCTCTGTAGTTCTTGGGAAGACATTAAAGCTTTACTCAGTTTCTAGCACCCACTTTTTTCAGACTATGTAACTGCAGTGTTTCTGCTTACAGAGAATTAGGGAGAGTTCTCTCTCCAACTCCCTCATAACCTAGATTTAATTTGGCTGGATAACTGATATATCCCTGGGTCACTTTTCAAATACCAATGTGGGTGACAAAGTATCAAAAGACTTAAGTGGCTGTTGTGTCTGAATAAGCAGGCTATTCTTCCTGCACCATCTGGGTGTGTGCAGGGGAAGGGAGGGAGGTGAAAGCGGCATTTTTTTGCTAGTACCTGTTGCTGTAAGCAGAGCAGCCTTCTCGATGCTGTCCAGCAATACTGAGGAGCAACAAGGAGGCCGTTTTGCAGTCTTGTGCTGTTACGTGTACTAGTTCAGAATGTGCTTCAGAGTGATGCAACTCTGGTTCTTAATTACAGTTAATGTCTTTTCCAGGCATTTCCCAACTCATTAAAGCTTTAGTTATATCCCAAGAGCTAAGCATTCTCGCGGCAGAATTCCTTGCAACTAATTTAGTGTCTGTTCTTAATATTTTAGTGGCAAGACCTGACGAATTAGACAATGAGAGGTAGGAAACTAATTAAATCCTCTGCTGTTTGGTACTTTGCTGTGATACAATATAATTATTACCTGCATATGTTTGTAATGTTGGTGGCTTTGACAGGGGAAGGAAGGGGGAAAAGGGAGCTGCTTAGTGGAGGGGGGATGGAGCCCTGAACTCTGTCAAGCCATTGTGACAAGTTTTTGACTTGCCCAAGCTGTAATACTTAATCTCTGCCTTAATACTGGACTATGATAATCCTTGCTTGAGTGTTGTAGAAATTCCCCTGGCAGTTCTCCTCAACCCCCTTAAATTTGAGGTGCTTCCTTAAAAACACTTCCTCTGTGTCAGGAAATCAGGAAAATAACTTTTTTTTTCTTGGGGGGGGGGGGGGGAATACTGAGGTCAGCCTTCTGAGACTAGATATGGGATGTTTAACAAGCTTGTCCCAGAAGTTGTCGCTGCATATTTATGATCTGAGTGCAGTGTTAAGAATGTCTTGAGAAATGTTAGGGTGCTGCATTGCTAATAACATCTTCCTCTCCCTGGACACACCTTTCTGCCTGCTTCTGCTGCTGAGCCACACTGGATGCTCAGACTCCTGGCTAAATCACTTGATCTGTTGCCAAATGACAAATCTTTTTTGTAAGGAGCCCAAGTACAAAAGGAATTGCTCTTGCTAAGCTTCAAGTCCTTGTGACTAGCAGTTAAGAAGCACTAATAGAACTTGCCAAATATAATGCCTTCAAAAGTGACTGAATGTATAAAGTATGGTACAAAGCTGCTTGGAAACCTCATGCTGAATTCTTGGCAGTTGCATTTGACCAGAGAAATGCAGAGAAAGCAAATGAATTCATTTGATTTGCTTCTTCTTTATCCTTTTGCCTTCAGCTAAACTGAGAGAGAAATGCTGTCTGAATTTTTTTTAGCTTCATGCAGTTTGTTAGCTACTGGCAAAGTTTTCTTGATAATGAGTTGAAGCTGACTGCTTTTGGAACTTGCTCCAGAAAGGTAGCTCATGTTGCACTGCCCTTTCCCTCCAGTAGCATGGAAACCTTAGTCCAAGACAAAAAACTGAGTGACTCAAATTACTGCTCTTTAGCTGCTGTGAGAGATCTGGGACACTTGTAGAATTGTACGTGTAAGTGCTGCTTTTGACAAGGCTATGTTTTGAAAAGCAGACTGACCCTCATCTCCAGAGCTCAGCAGCTGGGGGAAAAGAGAAGGTGGTATTGAGAAAAGTGTTTTGTAATAAGTTAATTCTGCATTGAAATCAGTGCAGTAATATCTGTTTATGAATTCTTACCTTCACTGCAGCTGGGGATACGTTCACCCTCGGCTGCTTGGAGTGCCAGAGCTGTGTCACCATTTGGCTGAAGGATGGGTGGCTGGGACCAACTTCTTAAGAAATCTCTTTATTTTCAAGAGGCAAAACCCTGGCAAGGTAAGAAAGTACAGACTTTAGCAAATGAAATATTTGGTATCCAACCTCTGCTGACTGCTAGTATCCCTCTGGAATTGCATCCGGAGTTGGCTGAATGCATTCCAAACATGGGAGGTTACCATGGGAGGTCTCCCAGAACAACATGGCTATTAAGTGGTAGAGAGGAGTAGAAAGCACGGGCAAAAAATCAGATTATGGGGGAGGGAGGAGAAAGCAAGTTTTGGCAAGTTGATTGCAATAGTGAAGTGAAAATACAGCTGCTCCTTCTGCAGGTTTCTGGATTTTAAGTGTCTGTCATTTCCTCATTCCATTTTAACAGTTTGAGAACCAGTGCAAAAAGTTTCATGCCTTTTCTTGTGGCTTATGCAAAGAACCTGAGGTACAGCGATAGTTGCCTTGTACTTTTGCACCTAGAAGAGTTCTGTCGTCTTTAACCTCTTACTTGCTTTTAGCATGCCTGCTTTGAGAAGCACATTATATTCTGTGACAAGAAGCCTTGTTATGTTGCTTATCACGCTAAAGCCAGATACTTTTTGTATCTGTTCTAATCCTAGAATAGTGTAGTTGAACGCTAGGAAGTCTTTGCTGTCATTTAAATTATGGTTTCACAACCTAGAATTCTGCAGAGAGCAAGGTGGTTGAGAACTGAGTGATTCTGGTGTTTAACTCTGGAAACTCACTGTCTCCCATGTCTTCAGTTTTGCCTTCTAGTATGTGGAGTCTTTACTTTCTTGGCTGTTCTGGGCCGCTACATCCCTGGACTCTTGCTCTCATACTTTCTGTGTAAGTAGAAGATCCCTGTGCCCAGTATAGACTCACAAGTGAAGAGGGGTAAAGATGAGTGGGATTTGAATGTCTGAGGGATGGGGCTTTTCTGCTCAAAAGCAAAGCTTGTATGAATGGCTTTAAGATTTAAAATAGTGCATTCCATCTGGAATGTGGTGGTTTCTGTCCAGGAGTCAGTCTCCAGTCCAGACAGAGCGTGTCTGAGTGCTTGGGAGCTATAGATCTGAGTGCTAATAGGTTGGCCTCTCAATTTTGTTAAATTGGCAGAGGTGATTGCACTAATTCTAACTGCCTACTACAGTACCGCCTTCAGTACTCAGATCTTGCGTACTGTATGTGTGTTACACTGCATCACAAAATGGGCAAGATGTTTGCTAAGAAGCATACTGAACAAATGCCTAATCAGCCTTCCCGCTTACCTCAGTGCTCTACATCCTGCTGTGGCCCCTTGCTGTGTACCACAGACTGGGGCAGCGCATGTACATGAAGCTGGAGCCAGTTCTGCAGCGGCTGGATTTCGGCGTTCGAGGTTACATGATGTCAAAGCAGCGGGAAAAGCTATGTAAGTCTCCATAGTGTATTTCTGACTCTCCAGACAGATACTTGGTATCTGAAACAGCCTTTGAAACAAACCCCTGGTCTTGGAGTGGGACAGCATTGCATGTGTTGCATTGTAGTCACTCCAGTGCCTTTGGCAAATACTTGCAAATGCCTTGGGAAGGTCGTGAGGCAGCTCCACTTCCACATGAATCTTCCAACAAGCATTTGGTCTAAGCTCTCAGCAGTGCTGAGCCTCTCCCTTTCTCAGCTGCCGGAACTGAGTGTTCCATGTCGCAGATGTACTGACTCCTTCCTCTCTTTCCAGTTCAAGGTAGCTGCTAAGCATGTTCATCTCAGCAAAAGATCTGCAGCAGCCGAAGTCAGAAATGATCATGTGGCTCTGTTGTGGAACAAAGCATGCTATGTTATGCCCATCTTGCCAATTTAGGGTTTTCCTGCTTGGCCTAGGGTTGTTCCTGTACAGGCTTCTGTCCTAACAGCAATAATAGGCTTTGACTCTGGTTTCTGGCAGTGCGTCAGAGAGGCCTTAATCAGGAGGCTACAGATGATGGGAGTGACAGCGAAGAGGAGCTTGCTGCATTCTGTCCCAAGGTAACATCATGTCTCTGAAACAGAAAATCTCAATTGAACAAAACAAACTGGCTGCATCGCGTGGACATGCAGTGCGCAGCCCAATATGCGACACGCTGTAGCTGAGTTGTGATGGAACATCAGATCAGGATATTTTCTGCCGGGAGAATTTCTTTCCTATTCTGTCTCACTCAAGTGTACTGCATTTTTGTACCTGTAAAGTCTGAAATCTCTTCCTCGCTAGACCTTTACCTCCAAGCTTCCTCTCCTGGGCATGGAAGAAGTTGGCTAGTGTTTTCAGGAGCTCTGTTGCAGACTCATCGGCAACCTGGTTTTGCTTCCAAGCTGGCCTTTGAGGATAATGAGTATTGTGGATGTCCAGAGCTGTTGTACCAAGTAGTCTTCTAGGCTAGACAGTAATGGATGAAATGAGCCTCAAATATCACTTTTCCATGAGGATTAGATTAAACTGGCAGTCTGATCATGCATTTTGTCTTGGGGCATAAAAATAAGTTTTCTACTATTTGGTGTTTTAACTGCATCTCTTTTTTCAAAGCTGGATGACTCTGTGGTTGCCAAGGAGCTAACCATCTCTGACTCGGAGCACTCGGATGCTGAGGTTTCCTACACTGAAAATGGGATGTTTAACCTTTCAAGAGGCCAGACTCCACTGACAGAGGGATCTGAAGGTGAGAGGAAATGGGCAGTTTCTCAAAGCTCTGGAATGCTACACAGGCACCTCTGTGACAGGTTGGAGGGAATGTGCATTCCCTTCTGTCCTTGAGTCCTTGATGTCTGTCTTGCTGACCAAGATGAGATGGAGCTACCTGTTTTTTCAGAACAGACCTTCCTTCTTAATTCCTATGGCACTTTAGCAGAGCAATGACAGGTTCCCTTCAAAGGCAGATCCAGCTCTGCCAGCCTATGACTTCAGGGATAAGTGTAGCATAAGCTCTGTCACTGTGACTGGCCCGTCCGTCTGTTCCTATCATTAGAGTACAGACAGAGTCATCTCTCTCCCTGCTAAGACCCTCCTATACTCTGTTTATCTGCTGAATGTGGAAGAGGGTTTTTTCCTCTGGCAGCAAGTGTCTTGTTCGGCACCTGCTTTCCTGGAGAAGGAACTGGGAGGTAAGCAGGCGTCTGTAATAGCTCTGTGAGGGGCGATTAAACAGAGTTTGGTCTGTGAGGTGATAAGAGCCAGTCTATCTTGGTGAGGTAATGGCCTAGCTTTTATATGCTGTGCTGCCCTTGCTTGAAGGGTGTTTTTCTTGTGCTGTGCATTTAAAGCACTCTTTCTCCTCTTCTAGATCTGGATGGCCACAGTGACCCGGAAGAATCTTTTGCCAGGGATCTCCCTGACTTCCCTTCCATAAACCCAGAAGCGACTGGCATAGATGATGAAGACGACACCAGCATTGGGATTCCAAGTCTTGCCTACCGCCCGCAAGTAACAGAAGATCCGCATCTCCCTTATGACCAGGAAGATTCTGGTGCACTGCCATCTGTACAGAATCTCACTAACAACATTGCTGGATTTGTCACCAGAGGGATGATACAGCTTGCGCTATCAGGAGCCGCTCAGCCGGGCTCTTCACTCAGTGACAATCCCCAGAGAGGTGCAAAGACCTTTCTCAGAACGGCCAGCTCAGATTTGGACACTGATGCAGAAGGGGATGATTTTGAACTGCTGGATCAGTCTGAGCTGAACCAGCTGGATCCTGCGGGCTCACGGGGCCAATAAGCAATCACATCACTTCCCTTCTGGTTTTCTTCGTGCATCGTGGAGGGGAATCCTTGAAGAAAAAGGCATTGCACAGTTACCTAAATTGTCTCCTGTGTGAGTACAAGTGATATGACAACCGATCCTGGCTGGGAACACCACTGTGACATGTGACTCTGTAGCCTCGCTTGGATTTTAAAATAAACTACACTGGTAATTCATAGGGAAAAGGCGTTGATGTGATAGCTCCACAATCACCCATGCGTTGCCCTGCATTATCTGCCAGGATGCTGCTTACTCCAAACTTCCTCACTTAAGACAATAAATCTGGTGTCTACAGCTCTAGAGACCACTAGTCAGACTGACTTAGCATCACTGAGAACAATCTTGTGGCTGACCTTCCTGGGTTGATACATAACAAGGTGAATGGGATTGGTTTCCCCTCAGACCTAGTGTCTAGGACTTGATGCTGTTCTGTCTTTAAAATAACCATTCCCTACTTCTAAAATGTGCATAGAATGTGATTCTTCTCCCCCAGCAATATCCAGCTCTGGGTAGAAACTAACATCTTGCCTCTGTTGTGGACATGGCAGTGTACTGCCACAAATGTTTGTACTTGTAATGACCACTCATCTCCAGTTCAAGCTTTCTAGTGATGCTATTTTGTAAGAGACATAATGGCAATAAGACATCTACTGTGATGACTAGAATCCTGCAAAGAACATCTACATGTGGCAGCTGCTCTTGTGTTGCTTTCCTAAACTAATGGACTAACAGTTTTTTCCCTGTGTTATTCTGGAACACATTCAGCATGGACACTAGCAATACTACACTTCCCTTACACTGCCTCTTAGGGAACTACTAGGGAAAGGTTCTCTGGAGGAGGGAAGAAGTGGAGTTGGCCTCCCTGGCCAGTCTTGTTCTTGGTCTCTGAGACAGCCCATTGTTTCACAGATTTGTGTAGTTGAAAACCTGCCAGTAGGAACTGAACGGAGGACACCAGCTCAAGCAACAAGTGACCAAAGAGCTTGTAACTATTATGGTCACTTAAACAAACCAGCAATCTATAGGGGAGAGACATTCTGTAAGCTGGATGGCCTGAGCCTTCCAGCTCTTTCTGAGTCATTGAGCTTTCCCATTGCTTTTTCTAAGCCATAGAAACTGATACAGATCACATTTGTGCAGCAAACAACTTACCTCTTCAGGAAAACTCCCATTTATCTGCTTTTTCTTGTCTGAATCTGCTTGCCTAAAAGTTTTGGCCATACAGATACTTAGACTGTCCTTGGGATTGAGACAAGGAGGCATAAGTAAGAATGAGGCTTTATTAACAGGTTGCTTTAATACTAGCATAAATCTTCATTTTGGCCTTGCGAGGGCAAACTATCATCCAATAAAATGTCAGCTGCCTTTGGAACCTGAAGTAAACAGCCTGTCCCAAATCCCTGACAGAGCTGGGAGGTACCAAGTGACCAAGCTGGTGTATTACATATACTTAGCAGTCATGTGGGTTTAAAACCTAGTTCTTTCTTCAGCTTGGGATGTCTGAGCTCTCTTCTGAGAGAGCTCTTCACCTTGCTCTGGTCACTTACTGAATGCTTTCTAGCCTCCTCTTTTCCCTTCTACCTCATGGTGGATGGGACTGTGTAGTGGTGGGACCTGACAGTGTTTAGCATGAGCCATCTTCTTAGTAACTGCTGCCACAGCATTCAGCTTCTGTCACTGCTTTGCCTTAGAGGCTATGACAAAAACTGAGTTGTTGGAAGCCCCTGATTTCTTGGGAGCAATAACTGAACAAGCCACTAACTAGCACTTTAAATAGGTCTGGGCCTGAAATTGCAGCCCAGCGTTGTGTAGCTCTTACTGCCCCATGCGGTTCTAATGTTCTTTTTGGTGAAGCAAGATTAATTTTACTTAAAAAAGCTGCTGGGGGGAAAACAAAAAAGCTACTTTTGACTCTACAGAAATTGCAGCCTTAGGCAGAATGTCTAAGGAGGAACTGCTGTGCCACTGGCTGTGTGGCTTGTCAAGGGCCGTGTCAGTGTGGGCTGGATTTCTGAGCTCAAAACATCTGCATAGTTCTTCTCAAAAGTTTTTTTGAAACTGCCCTGTATCAGGTAAATTACAGCTTTGGGTACGTGTAGGCGAGGGATCTCCTGTCATCGGCTATATTTTATTTGCCTCCGCAGTGGAAAGATGTCAGGATTGTTCATGAGGACTGGGATAAGAAGGGAGCAGCTGCACTGTACAGTAATATCAAGCCATCTCAAAAACCCTTCAGACCTAAAGGTAAAATCTGCGGTCTTACAGCGTCCCAGGCACACACGGTGCCGCGAGGCAGCTGGTGGAACAAGCGGGTAGTTCCTGAAAGCTCGGGCTCTGCTACACTGCTGGAGAACTGCTCAGAGCTCTGCAGCGGGGGTTGTTTGGAGAAGGATTTCCAGGGGTGCCAGCATGAGGGAACTGAGAGAGACTGTGAATTCTTGGTTATTTGCTGTGGAGCTAAAAGAAATGTTTCTTCTATTATACGCCCTAGATTTTTCTTTCCCTTTTGATGTGTTCGCTGATAGGCTTTGCCACCTTTGGGGGTGGTGTGGTATGAACTGAAAGCTTGGAGAGTATTTTGAGTCTGGCCTTATTTGCCCAGTACCACATTGTGGAACAGGTAATTCTGATTCTTTATGTTCTTTTTCCTATTTATAGAGAAATTGCTGCTCATGAGCAACTAAAGTATGGGGGTTAACAATGGGGTAATGCACTTTGTAGGAGAGAGAAACTGGATTGATTGTCTATCATTCTTAGTCATTTTCAGTGCACGCTAAGCGTCTTAACATATTTTCTGTACTCTTCTCTCCCGTACAATCCTCGCTGTCATTGTGTGTTACGAGCTGCATCTAATGGCAGAGGACAGTAATATATTTTATAAAGACTTCAGTTTCTGAAAGTTTCTAGTAGCAGCAGTTTTACCTTCCTTATCTTTTCTGGGGCTGTGAAAGGGTACTGATGTCTGCTGCAGGTTGAGGTCACTTTTCCAAGTGTTCATTTGTCTAGAAGATGCTTTTATAGCAAAATACCCTACAGCGGTAAAGTACAAGAAGCAGCTGCAGGTCAAGGAGCTCCCCCTTATCTCCTGCAGGACGGAAGCATCGCTTCTCTGTGCTCGAGCGCTGGGAGCTCTGCGCTTCGGAGGACCGCCGGCCCGCTCGCCTCCGTGCTCTTGGGCTGCTGCGTCTCCCGGAGGCAGAAGTGCAGGAGCCTCCCAGCTGCAGGTCGCGCCCCAGCTCACCGCACGCTCTCTCCTGGGGCTGAGCCTCCAAACCGGCGGCAGTGGACACGGACCCTGCGTCCGGGCGCCAGCCCCGGCTCGACGGGCGCTAGAGCCGGCTTTGCTCCCCGCTGCCGGCCGAAGCACGCGGGTCTCCGGAGCTGCGGTCCCCGCGGGACGCGTCGAGCCTTCCGCCCAGCGCCGAGGAGAACGCGCAGTGCCTGCTCGCGTGCGCGGCCTCAGCTGCTGCGGCATCTCCGGTAACTCGTGAAGCGGATGGAGTTGCTGAGAAACAGTTAAAACGGTTCCCTTTGGCGGCCCCGCGCGCCCGGGGCGAGAGCCGAGCTGCTCCAGCCGGTGCCAGTGGGCCGGCGGGGCAGGGCTGGGGCCCCGGGGGGCTCCCGCTGCCCGGGGGGTCCCGGCCCCTCCAGTAAAACCGTTGGTTGCACGAGCCGCCTCCGCCTGCTCCCTCGCCGCGGGCCCCAGGCCGCCGGGACCGGAACGGCCCTTCCCGCTGCCCGGACCCGCCCGGCCGCGCGGGGGCGCCTTCCCCCCCCCCCCCCCCCGCAGGTGCCGGGGCGGCTCCTGCTCCGGCCACGCGGCGGCGCCCCACCCCCAGGGGCGTGGCTCTGGCTCCCCGGCCAATCAGCGTTCTCTTTGCCTCCTTGCGTTTGGATTGGCGGAGAGCAAGCGGCGCGGCGGAAGTGCGTCAGCGCCGCCCCGGTGTGGCGGGAGCGGCGCGCGCGCGGCGGGCGGGAGCGGAGGATGAGCAAAGGCCGCGAGGGCGCCGCGGCGGGCGGTGAGTGCTGCCGGCCCCCGCCCCGCTCCCGGTCCTGGCGCCGCCATGGCAGCCGCGGTGACCGGCGGCCCGTCCCGCAGGGGGCGCCGCCGCCGTCCTGCTGCGGTACCTGCGGGAGCAGAACCGGCCCTACAGCGCCCAGGACGCCTTCGGGAACCTGCAGCGGGAGCACGGGCTGGGCAAGGCGGTGAGCGGGGCCGGGCCGGCGGGGGGGCGGCGCCGGGGGGGCGGGCCGGGCCGGCTGACGGCGCCGCGTGCCGCAGGCGGTGGCGAAGGCGCTGGAGCAGCTGGCGCAGCAGGGCCGCATCCGCGAGAAGGCCTACGGCAAGCAGAAGATCTACTTCGCCGACCAGGTGAGCCCTCCCCGCCCCGCCCGCCCCGCACCGGCGGCATCGGTGGCGCCGCCCCGCTGAGCCGCCGTGTCCCGGCAGGAGCAGCTGCCGGCCGCCAGCGACGCGGAGCTCCGCGGCCTGGACGGAGACATCGCCGCGCTCTCCGCCGAGGTGACGGCGCTGCAGCAGAGCTGCCGGCGCATGGAGGCCGGTGAGTCCGCCCTGCCGGGCCGCTCGGCTCCGGCTGTGCCGCGGCTGCTCCGTGGCTGCCAGCGCCGCCGGTAATCGGCGGTTCCCTCCCAGAGCTGAAGGACCTGAACGGCTCCCTGACGACCCCTGAGATGGCCAGGGAGATCGAGGAGCTGAAGAAGGACTGCGCAGGCTACGCAGAGAAACTGGCGAGGATTAAATCTGCCACCAACCACGTCACTCCCGAGGAGAAAGAAAGGGTAAAGAGCCGCGTGGGGCCGCGACGCACCAGCGCAGCCAGGCCCGGCTTGGGGCTGCCGACGCCTGGCAAACCCTCGGCCGGGTTCCCTGGTGCCGGAGCAGGGACAGCCGGTCTCTCCCGCACGCATCCCTCCTCGCTGCGTCCTGCTGCGTGGGAGGTGTCACAGGTGTTCAGACGCACTTGGGGCAGGGTTGGGAGACTGACCAGCCGGAAGGTGTGTGGGGGAGGTCTGGCACTGCGGAGTCTTCTCCGTCGGCTTCTAATGCGTCTGCCTGGGGCTCTGGGCACTTCTTCACGGCCTCTCTGGGCTCTGATGTTACTCAGCTGTTGCTGTTAGCTCTGTTCGACTGCTGTTCTGTGCCAAGTCCGACTCGCAGCAGCACGACGGGGCAGTGCGATGTGCTTTATTAATTCAGCACTTTCTTGTCTAGGGCGATCCGTTTCGAAAGCAGGGGGAGGGTCACTTTCAAACAGGGTCTGTGTCAGCCATCGCTGTGCTGCGGGCGCTGCCCTAACGTTAAATAACCCTTTGGCTGTAGCCGGGACTCTCTGCTTGGAGCTGCCGCCCTGCCTCGGGCTGCCGGGGCCTGGCGCGTGGCTGTTGCCGTTTAACTCACTCGATCCCGCTGTTTGCAGGTTTGCAGCGAGCAGAAGCTGTACTGCAAGGAGTGGCGGCGGAGGAAGCGAATGGTGAGGGTCTCCCTGGCGAAGGGAGGGGCGGTGACGGCGGGGATAGTCGCCCGGTGCCTTTGGCATCCTTCTGGGGACGATGCGGTCTGCTGAGCAGCTCAGGGAGCAGCCCGTGTTCGCTGCAGCTTAAGTAGCGTCCCTTGAGCTGTGAAGGACTGGGGAGAGGCCTCAGGCAAATGCTCTAACTGGTAAATACAGAGAGTTCTGTATTGCCAGGGCTCAGAATACCATTATTAGGGTCAAATAGACCAAATTAGACCAGTCTGGGTACTAAGAAGGTCCCCAGGAAAGAAGCTGTGTCATGGTAATAGCTACATGTGCGATACCCTTTAATACACTGTTTGTCACCAGTAAATAAAACAAACTCTTCTTGCATTAGAAATAGCTATTGCCCCAAAAGCTGGCTCTGTGCCACCCTGCACGTGAGACTGTCCCTGCGGGCCGCAGCAGCGCTGTCCAGTCTGACAGCTCCATGCGCACATCCCACAGAAACCCACTGTCTTTCTGTCTCGCCAGGCAACTGAGCTGCTCGATGCCATCCTGGAAGGATACCCCAAAAGCAAGAAGCAGTTCTTTGTGAGTGCAGAAGCCTTGCTCTGCCCCAGGCTTTCCCAGGGTGGCTGCTCCTGCCCCACCGAGGGAGTCGGCGGCTGTCCTGTTTCGCCTGCTAAAGAGCCTGTTTTGGTCTCGTACAGGAGGAAGTTGGAATCGAAACCGATGAGGACCATAACGTCACGCTGCCAGCAGCTGTGTGAGATGCCTTTGCTCCAGGGAGGAGAATTTGCTGATGCTGAAATGAGCCTGGTCTTTTTTTGTTTTGTTTTGTTTTTTTTCGTTTTTGTTTTTTTTTCTGCAGGGGTTGGGCTTGTCCTGCATCTTTGATAAGTGTTTGTTTTAAAATGCTTTGTAGCTGGATGGGTAGTTAGAGAGATTAAATCAGGACTGAGCCCTGTCACTCTTACTTGCGGAGGAACCTTTTCTTTTTTTTTTTTTTTTTTTTTCCCCCCCTGCTAGGCTTCACCAGTTGAAGTCCAGTGTCTTTACTGGGCTGTCTAGGAGAAGGTTTAATTGTACTGTTTTAGACTTTCTGGTAGTTTGCCAGCAAGTATTTGATTTTGTTAAGTAAGAAAAGGAAGCGAGTGTCTCAGAGGGGTAAATCAACCTGTTACTGTTAGGTTGGCAGAGCTGTACAGGTATTTCGGCGTATTTAATAGATGGTGGGCAGTGCTTCCCACTGTCTGTACTGGGCTGTACACAGGAATACAATTCATTAAACACCAAGCGTTTGTTTCACATTTTGCTGTGGTGCTTTCTCTATAATCTCTTGCCCTGTGTTCAGGGGGGGTATCAGGCCTGGCCCGGTGCTTGCTCTGGGCTGCAGCAGCCGTGCGTGGCGGGGAAGGGAACAACCAGCGCGGGAATGGCGGTTCTGACTGCAGCCAGCAGCGACTGAGGTAGCGCTGACTGGCTCTACTGAAAGGCTCCAGGGATTTAGCAAAAGAAGAAAGAAAATCATTAAAACATTCAGCAAAATTTATTTAATTATTTTTCTTTCACAATAGAAAAATATGTCACTTTCACATGTGAGGTCTGTAAAAATCCATGTCCTCCTCACAAGGCAGGAGACTGCTTCTGGCAGAGTCTCTAAACGACTTCAATCTGTGCCACTTATTTCGCCATGTAGCGCAGTCTGTTCATCCACAACAGTGTATTTTCTTCACCCCAAAGCAACATCTCACAGGAGACACACATCTGGCCCTGTGCGGGCAAGGTCTTCTAGCGGTTATGTGCATCGCCTCCTTTGGGCCTCCACTGTATTGAAAAGGACACCCAACGCCGGTTTTGAAGAATAATTGTTTATAAAATATCAACCCCAGAAAAATGTTTTCTTTACTATGTCAGGTAGAAGCAGTAGTTTAAACATTCTGATGCTGCAGCATTCAAACCAAGCAACTTTGCGCTAAGTATTATCTCCTCACTAGTGGAAAAACAGGTAAAATAAATAGACACTACTATTGCAGTGGTAGCAAGAACATGATTACAGAAGACAAATCCTGATGTAAGAGTCACTTTTGTGAAGCAGTTCCAATACAATCATTTTGTGTAGTAAACAGCTATTGCTTAGTTAGCAGATAACAGCTCTCCACTAAGTATTTGTGTTGGCTAGACCTGCGAACCATACTGAAAGCAGCAGTGTGTGACAGGTTAAAAATTGCTCCAGAGAGCATTCATCTGCAAAACTGATGTTCATAATACTTTAGCATGATTTCAGTGATTTATAGGAAAAAAAATAAAATAAAATCAAGGCTGGTTATATATAAAGCTACAGTTCTAACAAGAAGCAGATAGAACCTGCGGCAGCGCTGTGCTTCACCTACTGAACTACTGTCCCATTCAGTATGGCCACATCAAAACCTGAAGCAAGATGAAGCCAGACACATTGCAGCAACTGCAGTGAGAGAGCAGGAAAAGCCTGCAGAGAAAGTTCATGCCTGATTCACTTTTAGGGGAACTAGGGCTACAGCTGAAGAGGTCAGGCCAGCAGCGTCTCCTGGCACACTCCGCCAGCGGTCTCTGCACTAGGGGAGGGCACTTCTATGCTGAGTAAACGCATCTTGCGGCAGTGATGGGCTAATCCTTCGATTGGTTCTTGCAGGCCTTCTCCAAAACCATCTCAAGAAGTTAAAAACAGCCTCTTGGACCTGAAAAGAGCTGCTTCACAGGGATGTATATAAAAAAAAAGCCTGCAGTTAGGGGAGAAGCCTAGTTCTAATCTGCTCTAATAGAAACCAACAGCTTTTAATATACCTTTTTTCCAGGATCGAAAGGGTTTGTATCAGAAGTCTGAGGTTACAGAATGGAGCTGTTCTACCAGCTGAGCTTCAGCTAGGGCTGTGGAGAGTCAGTGGCACAGACAAACCCAAACACAACAAGCCTGCCTGAGCTAAAGACTCTCTGGCAACCTAAGAGGCCTGTGCTCTTTACATTTATTTTTTTCCCCCTTCTTTGCTAAGTCCCTACAAATATTTGGTAATACAGACTGTGACAGTACCTGTGGAGCAGAGATGTTTGCACAGCCCAGTTTTGGTTTTGTAGTCAATACAATAAATAATTCAGAGAAGCTTTAAGAACAACCACAAGGGAAAAAACCCTGGCGTCCGTCACCCAGGCCCTCCCCAGAAGGAGGTGCCCCGTCTCCCGCAGAGGTGTTGAGGAGGCAGCGGACCTGGAGCCACTGATGCTGCAGCAGGGAGCATTCAGTACAGCTGACTCTTCAGTTGATGCAGGACCCCAATCACAATGTCCCGTAGCATCTGGGCGAGAGAGGAGACCAGGTCAGTTCCTCTAGTGGAAGAACAGCCATTCCCTGGCTAACGATTCCCACTAGAGCCTGGGGACTGTGCCATGAGCATCCCTGTAGGTCACGGTGCTGCGGCTGGCACGTGCGGTGCCAGACATCACAACACCGGCATGGGAAACAACCACATCCCCGCTCCTGGGCTGCAGCACCTTGGACGGTCACAGCAAGCGCCACTGCCTGTGTGCTCCTGCGGCAATACGCTTTCTGCCGAGGACCCAGCCCCTGCCTGATGTCCCTGGAAGGTCTCCTGGTCCCCAAACACCCCTCAGGTGTCTCGGGGGTGCAATTGGGACCAAGTGGGAAGAGACGTCCCTCCTTCTACACTCTGTTTTACACGGGCCAGCTTCCAACACCAAACTAGTCCCACAGCCACAGCTGGCAGAGACTGGAACTCCTGAGCGCCACCTCCTTCCCCCCCCCCCCCCCCCATACACACACACACACCTCGACCCTGCCCCAGTGCAGTACCAGTCACACGCTGCCCTTCCCAAGGCCTCAAGAGAGGGAAAAGCTGTTCCCTGTCCTGCACCCCAAAGACGACCAGGTGCAGATGTGCGCAATGGTCTCTGCCCTACTTCCGGCACTCAACACCCTCTCCCAGGGCATCAGCCCCCCTGCAGCTCACCTGGGGCTTACAGTGCACCTCAATCCAGCTGAAGACGCATGCTGAGAGTTCCTGAAAGCTGGTTACTGAGATGGAGGCATTAAAGGACTGGAACAGCGAATCCATAATGCCTTGGAAAACGTTGAACTTCACCTGGTCAGAGACCTGGTCTTTCCCCTCGTTTGGGTTGTCCTGGTGAGCTTTCACAATCTGCTCATAGTTCCTGAAACAAACCAAGAACCATGTGTTCAGCAACAGTGAGAGCACGCCAACTCCCCAGCTCCTGTGTAGTCATACGGGAGAGAAAGGCAGGCCTGACTGTAACTGGCCATAGAGAATATGGCTGCACATAGGCAGAGGACTGGGACTTTGGAGTAGATCCTACAAGTAAATAAATATTAGGAAGCTGCAGCCTCTCCTGACACAGGGAGCGGATTCATGTTCTGACTTAGCCCCACCTTCGTACTAAACTCCATCCACTGGCCTAGGACATACCCACACTAACCAGCCCGTGGAGAAATGACCGCAGCAGAAGGGGACAGGTTCGATACTGCAGGTACCAGGCTGCCTGCAAAACAGTGACTTTCTCCAAGGACCCTCGCAAGGACAGGGCAGAGAAACTGGGTGGAAGGAGAGGGCGGCAGCTACACAGCTCTTTCCTTACACTTTCATGATCTTCAAGGCCATCACATCTTTCCTGAGGGTAGAAACTTCTTCCTCTTGCTTCTTCTTCTCCTTGTGCAGGAACTGGATGTAGTCGATGGCTGAGCATCAAAAGGCAGAGTGAGGATCTGAGCGCATGCTCAAGCCCCTGAGCCCCCCAGGGAAGGTGGCAGATAAGATGCTCCAGGGTGCCAGTGCCTGGGCAGCATCAACTCCCGGCTCCCCTGGTTCTCCCGGGGAGGCTGGGCCGGACGTGGACAGCAGCTGGGCCCCCTGGAGCATCCTCACACCAGAGGGTCCCCAAGTGCCGAGACTCGGCCCTGCACAGCTCTAGCAAGGTGTTTTGCAGTCTGATAACACCCCCTTCCCTCTCCCCACCCCCAAACTCACTTTTCTGGAGGACAATGGCCTTGCTCAGCTTCTGGGAGCCTATGGAGAAATCCTGCTGCTGACACGTGGGAACGATGGCCTGCAAGTCATCGTAGCCTTTCTGCGGGGAAGCAGAGCCACAGCTCAGCTACTTGGAGTTTAACAGCATAAGACTGGGGCACCCAGTTGTGTAGTTGTTTCACAGGCATCAAATCCCAGCCCCCAGCGTGCAGACAGCCAGGCAAGGCAGCACCAGCGCGCCCGCGTCTGGGGAGGGTAGATCCAACCGCAAAACAGGAAGCGACTGACCGGGGTCGGGGGAGAGGCACCAAGGAAGACACAGACCTGGGTGCCCCGGGAAGCAGCGAGGCCCTGCTCTGCTGCAGCACAGCACCCCGCAGCCCCTCGGCTCACCTTGATGGCATCCCGCCTCTTCTGCTCCGCCTGCGTGTGCGCTCGCCTGCGCCGGTCCTTGTACGACTCCTTGTAGGGCTCTTGGTGATAGTCGCTGTCTTCATCATCTGTGTGGGGAGAACTCTCGTGAGCAGGAAAAGGGCGACCTGCGAGCTCCTGCAGCACAGGCCCACGTGAGAGGGGGTGACAGCTCCAGGCAACAACCGGGCAGCCCTTCTCCCACCGGTCCAGACTGCCGACAGGCCTGCAAAAGCCACATGCCTCCAGGAGGGCTGCAGGGGTGAAGCCAAGCATGAATGGTCCCGGGGGAACTGCCACCTCTCTCCTTGCAGAGCTGGGCAGGAGGAAGACTTCTGTGCTTCCCTCGGGAAGGTGTCAAAACCTGGCTGATTCCCTACTCCAGAAAGGCTGCTGGAAACCGCAGCACCTTGATGCTGTTCCCCGCCATCTTCCCTCCTGGGGGTGAGGACTCCGCCCACCAGCAGGAGAGGGAACAGCGCGTGCACCCCCGGAGTAAGGGCGAGAGCTGGAAGCCCTGTGACGCGCTGGGCAGCCTGGTGCGTGGAAAGACCCACAGCCACGGAGAACACACCTCGGGGCCTACCTGTGTTGGGGACAGAAGAGGCGCTGGTGGAGCCGATGCTGTTGGCTCGTGACACTATGCTCCCTTTTCTAGTATTTTCCATAAAGAGCGCTGGAAGAGGAAATTCCACAGGATAAATGACAAACCCGGGGATGCGTGAAAAGGTGCAGAGAGACCGAGGCAGATGGGCAAGCCACCGGACAGCAACAACCGCAGCATAGCCACGGAGACCGTGTGGCAGGGAACCAAGCCGGCTGGCTGCCTGGGCGCCTCCTCTCCCCACCCAGCACCCGGGGACGGTGCCCGGCCCAGCTGGTGGCCCCCTCTCCGTGGGGACACAAAGAGTGACCCCAGTGCAGCCCGGGGACCTCGGCTCTGGCTGCCCCCACCGGAGCAGGGGCCAGAGCAGGGCTCCCTCCCGCCACCCCCACGGCGCCGGGGAAGAGCCACCTACCCGAGTCCAGTCCATTGTCGCTGTAGGCAGCGTCCACCTTGCGCAGCGCCGGGAGGGGAAGCGGCAGCGGGGGAAAAGGAAGAGCGGAGTGAGCGGGGCGGTGGGGTGGCCGCTTAGATGGCGAGGCCCCGGGGACTGGTGAGGCCCGGGGGGGCCCGGCAAGGCCCGGGGATCCCAGCGAGGCCCGGGGCCCGGTGAGGCCCCGGGGGCCCGGCGAGGCCCGGCCCCTCCGGCCTGGGCTACAGCCCCGGTCCTCCCGCCTTGACCTCCGCTCCCCGCACGCTCGCGCCGACCCTTGACCCCTGCCCCCGCCTGACCCTGGCCCCGGCCCGCGCGCTCCCCTGACCTTTGCCCCCGGGCGCCGCCGCCCGCCCTTGGCCCCCGCCCGGCGCCGCCGCCCTCGGCACCGCTCCGGGGTAGGGGGGGCGGCACGGCCGGGCGCCCCCGGGCCGCGCCCGCCGCGTGTCCCGCGCGGGCCACCGTCCGGCGCCGCTCACCTTCCCCCACGCGTCCTCGGCCGCGGCGCCGGGCGGCTCCGCCATCTTCCGCTGCTCCCGTCATGTGACCGCGCCCGGGGGGCGCCGGGAAACGCAGTCCGGCCGCGGGGGCCGCCGGGAGCCGCCGCCCGGGCGCCGTGAGGGGGCGCCGTGAGGGGGCGCCATGAGGGAGCGCCGTGAGGAGGCGCCATGAGGGAGCGCCGCCGCCCGCGGGGCCGCGCTGGGGCCGAGGCGGCTCCCGGCGGCGACGCGCAGTCCGGGCGGTGCCGGCGCTTTCGCAACGGGCCGCTGCGCAGCGGCTGCCGCGGGAGCCCTCGGCGCCCCCCCGGCCAGGCCCGGCCGCTGCCCCGCGGCTGGGGGCGCCTCAGGCACCGCCCCCCCCCCCCCCGCCCCTGGGGCCGGGCTGCCCGGCGCCTTCCTCGAGGCGGCCCCGCGCCTCACCCTCCCGGGCAAACGCCCCCGGCCGGGTCGGCCCCCGCCCGCCGGTCTGCGGGGCGGCTCCCCCGCGGCACGTCCGCTGTCTCCCAGGACGGCCCCCCGGGATGCCCGCGCCGGGCCGGAGTCGGGCAGCGCGGGGGGCTGCAGCTCGCTCCCCCGGCCGGGAACAGGGCAGCTCGTGCCGCGTCCCCGGTGCGCTGCCGGACCGCGGGCGTCTCCCGGGGGTCCTGCCCCGGGGCTGCTTGGCAGCGGCGTGTGAAATGAGGGCGGCTCAAACATGCCCGCTGCCGGCCTCCCCCGTCCCCGTTCCGTCTTCCTGTGCGTGTGGCCAGGCCGAATCTGCTCTCGCTGCTATTGCTTCACTTCCCAGAAGGTTCAGAGGCTGCAGAGCGGCGATAAAACCCCGGGCGGAAGGACGGTCCAAGCAGGCAGTCTTCATGCCAAGTTTTATTGATGAAACATTATAAATAGAGCATTTGCAGCCTGTTTCGGTGAACACCTGTAAGCACCGCAGAACAGACCTGGACGATGGGCGTTTGGTCCTTGCGTCAGCAGCGTTAAACAGAAACGGATTAGAAAAATAAATTATCTCTAGGGCAGCAGGGTTAAATAGACATAAATAGGACGAGGCCCTGGACAGGGCCGGTAAAAGAGTCCAACCAGAAAGGCAGACAGAGGAGCGAAGGCGGGGGCTGCGGCACCCTCAGGTGCAGCGCGTTGCCCGCTGGCGCCGGGGGGGCAGAGCCGCGGCCTGCGGCCCGAACAGCTTCCCCGCGCGGCCCTCGAAGGCCGACACCATCTGCTTCACCACCTCGTCGAGGAAGAGGCTGGCCAGCTGGGAGTGCAGCACCGACCGGAACTCGAAGGAGACCTGGAAGGGAGCAGAGGCTCAGGGGGCTGGGCGCGCCCCGAGGGCCGGCAGCACCGCCGGCAGCGCTCCCCACCGCGGCGGGCGGCACTCACGGAGAAGTCCAGCGAGCAGGTGTCCTGCTGCCCCGGCAGCCCCGGCCCGAACCGCCACAGCGTCTCCAGGTGCTTGAAAAGCCGGCAGTCCTTGCACACAGCCTGCGGGAGGGGAGCGGGCACGCCGGCTGAGACCGGGCCACCACGAGCCGCTCGGAAACGGCTCCGGCTGCTCCGCTCCCAAGCCTGTGCGTCGCCCCAACCGGTGCTGAGCTGAGCAGCGGAGAAAGCCCCATCCCCGCTTATTTGCTGATGGTTTTCAAAGCAGAAATGTGCTGCGTGGCCCTGCATGCCAGCTGGAACAGCTCGAGGGCCCCGGCTGGCTCTGCTGCCCCCCAGATCCAGCCTGCTTGGTGCCAGCTCTCCTTCCGTGCGGCTGGATTTGGGGCTCCTGAGCCGGGGGGACGGGTGGTATCGCTGTGCCTCTGTCCCGGCAGACGCAGGTGCAGTGCCAGGTGACAGCCGCGCTCTGCAGCCCTGCTGCGATGCCCAGCGTTCCCCCTCCAGCTCCCTGCCTGCAGGGCTCTGCTCCCCGAACGCAGTCCAAGAGCCCACCCGACCCAGCACCCCGGCTCCCGCTGTGCCCCCCCGGCCCGCCGGCACCCACCTGGATCTGCCGGGCGCTGAGGTAGATCTCGGAGACATAGAGCTCCACGAGGGGCGGGAAGCCGACCTCCAGCTCTGCCCGCACCACCTCGCCGCGGCACGACAGCACCTTGGAGCGGCTGCACCACGGCACGAAGAGCTGGTAGTCCTTGACGTTGGCCACCAAGTCGTACATCTGCTCGGCCGAGTACCTGGGAGCCGAGGAGCGGGTCGGGCGCCGGGGCGGGCTGCAGGGCCCCCGGCACCGGGACCTGCCGGGGTGGCAGCTCCGGGGAGCGGGCGCGGACTCACCCCAGGACGCGCTGCTCCGCGTAGCCGGTGCGCCCGGTGCCCACGAGGCTCAGGAAGGGCCGCGCTGGCTGCCTCGCCGGGGGCTGCCGGGGGCCCGCGGGCCCGAGGCACCTGGACGGGAGAGGGGTCAGAGCCGGCCCCGGAGCCCCGCACTGCCCCACTCCCGGCCCGGACCCCCCCCGCCCCGGTCCCGGCCTCACCGGGAGGCACCGTGGCCGCCCGCAGCCGCCCGCAGCGCCCCGAGCAGCGCCCGTCCCGCTCCAGCCATGGCTCCGCTCGGCTCTGGCCCGGGACCGGGCGCCCACGTGCGCCCGGGACACCGGGGAGCGCGGGGCGGGTCCGCCCCCGGCCCGCCCCCGGCCCGCCCCCGCCCCCGGCTGCACGCGGGGCCTCGGGGGGCGCGGACCTCAGGCCCTGGGCCAAGAGCAGCGGAGGGAGCTCCGGGAGGCAGCTCCCCTCCGGGGAACGGCCCCGGGCCGGACCCGGGGACGCTGGGGTGGGACGCGGCTGCCTGACGCTGCTCCCTCGCCAGCCTCTGCCTGCGAACCCGCGACTGCCCCGCGGTTCAGCGAGGGGCGACCCTGCGCCGCGGCGGTGCTGCCCCCCACCAGGGCAGAGGCACAGGCGCGAGCAGCTCCGGCCAGAGCGTGGGCAGGGCCGGGGAGCTCCCGGGCCGCTCGCCAGAGCCAGCCGCTTCCCCCCAGGGGGGCTACGGGCAGGGCGCGCAGCCGGGGGAGCTCAGCCTCCGCTGTAAGACCAGGCAGGTCTGGTAAAGGGGACAAGAAATAGCACACGGACGCAGACAAAGAGAAAATGATCTTTTACTGTCACACACGTACGGGGTTCACAGTGCCCGGAGCCACGCAGGTGCAGGGAGGCCAGGCTGGACACAGAGCAGCACCAGAAAACACGGCTGCACTTGTGTCCTCCCTGGCCCTCCGCAGCCCAGGGCCTGGCAGCAACACGTAGAACCAAACCTGCAGATGTGCCAAACTGGACGGCTCAGCCCTTTGGCCCGAGGGGCTGCTGCACCTGCTCCTCCAGCCCTGCACGATCCGGCCGCTTCCCCAGCGATGCCCTGCAGCAGGAGCTGTCTCCCGGCTGTGCCCTCCCGCGGCAGCGCGGCAGGACGGCTCTCCCAGCCCTCGCCGCTTCAGTTCGAGCTCCAGCGCCGCGCTCTCCTGGCCCACGCCCCGCTTACAGCTGGTGCGCGATGCCAGGACACGGCCTGAGCGAGAGCGCTCCGCCCTCGCCGCAGGTCCCATCGGTGCTCGAGCTGCGGTGCGCCCGTGCATGACAGTAAGGGGAGTCGAGAGGAGGGCGATGCACTCACTGGCTCTGGTCTTGGCTCATGCGCTCCCGCAAGAGGGCCCAGGCCTTCTCCACCTGCCGACAACAAACCCAGGACGGCGCATCTGAGCGAGGGAGCCGGAACCGAGCTGCGGCCGAGCCAAGGACGAGGCAAGTGGCACCGGCGCAGAGGCAGGAGCGACACGTCACACAAGGAGGGGTCTCGCTCTCTGCTCCTTCCGTGCTGCTTTTACAACCCCAGATCCATCCCCGGTGGTCACGTAGCAGGGCACAGTGCTGTTGTCTGATTCTTCGCATTTGCACAGGCTACCAAAACAGGCACCTTTCCAAAGATTTCCCTCTTCCCCTCCCAGCAGGAAGGAAAAAGTGAGGCAGAGGCAGGAAGGAGAAGGCAGCTCCTCATCAGCAGTCCCCAGTTCTGCAGGTACCTGTCACAACAGTCCTGCCCAGCCCAGGCACAGCCACGCTGGGGAGCAGAGCTGACCCGGGCTCTGAGGAGGCACATCGAGTCCCGCCAAGCCACAGCATTTGTGGGGCTGGTGGCAGAACCCCCATCACCGTCTCCGAGGGACCCTGAGGCTTGGCTCCCCTTCGCGACCGCGAGGTAAACCCCACCTCACCAGACGCTTGTGCTGACCTGCTTGCGGGTGACGGCCGGCTCCCACAGCGTGCACAGCACGACATGCGACTGCTCCACCCTTTGGCTGTTGGTCGTCTGGCTCTGAAGCCTCTTCTGAGCAGCCTCCTCACTCAGCCCATCCCTGTCCATGATGCGCTTCAAGGCCTGGCAAGCGCAGGAAGGGACATTCACACGCTCAAAGGGGAAGTCGAGAACAAATCCTGGGCAGCAAGCGATGAGCAGAAGGGGATCACCCACCTCCTCCTCAGGGATGATGGCTGTCCACACCTCGTGGACCATGTCTTTCCAGCCAGCCTCCAGCAGCACGGCAGCGTCCAGCACGCACACAGCCTTACCTATGGAACAAGGCCATTCGTCATCATCACCTGGCGACTGCGAGGCAGCACAGCTACTCCCTGGGGCTGTTCAAGGCAGCCGGGCCACTTACGCTTGTGGAGTCACAGTTCCCTGCAAACTGACAGCACTGAGACCTTACTGCTGAGCCAGAAAACCCCGTGTGGAAAAGAAAGCTGCAGGTAGTGGCTGTACTTGCTTAATGGGTACATCTGGGGTGGCAGGTCCCCTTGACACAGCAAGCCAGTGCCTTCAGCAAAATGCCTATCAAGCTACCAACGACATCTCCAAGGAGTGGGAAATATCCTGCTCCCAGAAGCAAGACACACCATGGTCCCTACTGGAACGTTACACCAAAAATGAACCTGAAGTCTTTTGGGATAGAGGAAAGCAATCTCCAGCCTATTTTAGAGTACAAAGCTCAAATTAAGTCTGTCCCAGTTGCTTGCCAAACTGAATGTATGGATTTGCTCAGAGATGTGCTAGTACCAGCAAGCTCCCCAGCAAAGAAGAGGGTGTTCTGAGCATGGAAAATCCTCACGCTGCTGCCAAAACAGGCAGGTTCCCTCGGGGCTCTGGGACTGCAGTGTGCACACAAGACCGCGCATCCCAACTCCCACATTTGTACTCCAGTAGGAGCATCCCAGTTACCTAAAGCATCTGCTTCCCCAATCTTCTTCTTGACCATCTGGGCAATCTCAGGCCACACGATGTCTGTGAGACACTTCAGTCGCTCCTAGGAAGGAACCATGATGGGTCTTCAGTTATTTGCTTTCAGAATTCCTGGGTAACAAACAAGTGAAGTGTTGGTGGCAGAGGGACAATCACAGAGGGCACCAAGACAGGATCTGCTCATCCAAGTCTATCACGTGCTTGCTAAGGGCAAGGAAAGAAGGGTTCCACACTGGACAAGAGGGCTCTCACACCTACTGAAGGGGTCAGGGCACTTTTTCCTCCTCCCTTCCTTGCTCTGCCAGGCATGGCAGAATCTCAGTCTCTACTGCAAGAGGCAATTTGCAAAGATCCACCCTGCAAGGGAGTGAGCTCCTCGCAGTACTTGTCAGTCAGAGAGAGGGAACCTGTCAGCCAGGCCTGGATTGGAGCAACCCACCGAACTTGAGTGAAATACCAAGTTTTGGCCTAGCCAACAAAATGGGAGAGCAGAGGTTCGTGTCACTGAGCCCTACTTGGGACCAGCCCAAGTCACATAATGGTCACAGAGTACAGGTGATGTGTACGTCAGGGCTTTAGCTCAGCGACGGGTGAAGGACGTGCACCTGACAGTGAGGGCCTGGGAAGCAGCAGTTGCCAGGGGTGAAAGAAGTGTGTTTTGCACGGCTGCTGCCTCCACTACAGCGAAAGGATCTCTGTGTCCTGCCCTGTCCATACATCACTGTCCGAGCGAGCTCTGACAGATAGTACAGTCAGGAATGTGTCATCAGTTCAAAGGGCTAAAAAATAGAAAGCCTCAGCAAAGATGGAGAGTCCCTTGCTCAGCAGATTAAATATTGACATTCTCTGTGCTCATTTTACCTGGTTTCCAAACACTTTGGCCCCAAGGACTTTCCTGTTAATCGTCCCATCTTCATTCAAGATTTCTGTAAGACAAAAGCAGAAAAGCTTTTGGGAAGAATGAATCCAATTCACTTCTTCATGGCATGACTAGGCCCATCTGTCAGACAGAGCAAACTGATTTCAACAAGAGACTCAAAGAGACCTAGAAAGGAGGTCCAGGATCCGACCTGGGTTCTGTTCATATCACTCCAGAAAAGGACAGGGAAGAGCTTTTGCCAGGCATACAGTAGCTCAGTTTAGTCTTTCGAGCCAGCCAGTTTAAAGTAGTTCTGCCGTGGGACCCAGAGGATGTCTGGAAAACAGCGCTGTGCCCTGCTCCAGGCCCAACCATCACCAAGTTAACTACAAAGCACAGTCTAGGTGCTGTGGAGCCAAATGACCTAGAGCAAGGACAAGCACAGGCCAGAACGGCATTCCAGCCAGGGAGCTGCAGACACTGCTTCCTAGACAGAGACCAGTAAACAGCAGCTTGGGGATCTGACACTGACTCCAGCCACAGCTTCTCCGGAGCCTGCCGGCCTGAGAAGCGCGGCTGGATTCCGCATTTCCACAGGGAAGACAGAGACCTGGATCCCAGCTGCTACAAGGATGACACACGCCTCCCTCCCCTGCTCCCAGGCTTCCCTGGGGATTTCATTTGCTCTACCTGGTCCAAACGTCCCCACCACCTGCTCATAGGCAGGGCCACCGGGGACGTATACAGCATGGCCCAGCTTGTCAGCATCGATGAGGAACGCTCCAAGGTGTTCCAGGTATTTGGCAATAGAGGTTTTTCCACTTCCCGTTCCTCCAGTCAGACCAATCACATACGGGCGAGAAGGCAAGGCAGGGTCTTTCTAAGGAAAGAAGAGCTGATGTCAGAAGACTGAGGGACCGCAGGCTGTGGTGGAGAGGGATGCCTATCAGGTATTCTGCAAAAGTTCTGGAGATAAGCGTGGAAGTTTCTGGCCCTGTAGAGCAGGTGCTTGCTCCTCTGTGGGAGCACGTACATGCAGAGGACAGCAGGAAGGTCGTCCTCTGCAACTTGCCCCTTCTGCACCAGGGGAGCGGGCTGGCACTCCTCCTCCAGCACGCGAGGCTGCTCTCCCTCCCCCAGACAAGCTGTTCACGTTTGGCCATGCTTCCCCCCAACACGACACGGGGACAACACACGGTGTGACTTCTCCAGGGTCACTCACCCAGCCCGGCTGGCACTGCAGAAGGAAAAGGAACAGCCCCCTTCCTCACAAGGAAACGGGGCTTTTACTTTTTTTTCCCTGTAGCTCATTCAAGTGGGCACCTGGGCAAATCCCTGGTCAGGGGACCCTCGTCTGCCTGGTCCCCTTGCACCAGGATGGGCGTGGAGCAGACTGTCAGTGTCTCTCGGAGCATTTCCTTAAGCCAGAAACGGGGCCCAGCTCGCTTCCTGGGGTTCACAGACCCATTAAAGGAACAGGGTGAACCCCCCAGGCGCTAACAGCCGTCACGAGCTCTCCAAGCGTCCCCCTCTTACCCGCGGGGGCTGCAGCAAGGTCCCGAGCAATCTCTGCCGGAGGCTGGAAGAACTGATCTTCTCCTCCTCATTCTCACTGCGGTAAGGGTCCTTCACCAGGAGGATCTCGTAGAGAGCCAGCTCGGAGAGGCCCTGGCAAGAGAGCACAGGCCGCGGGGCGGTGAGCCGCCAGCCGTCACTGCGCACAGAGCAGAGGGACGGGGGATTTCTGCCCCCGCCAGCAGGAACCGCAGGTTCAGCCTTCCGCTCCCCAGTTTCTGCAGAAGGTCAAAGCCTGAATGAGGCAGTGACAACGAGGCCTTCCCCGGCCGCGGCTGTCCCCCGCACACCCACGAGGGAGCTGTCGCTGCAGAGGAGCAAATTCCCTGCAGCCGGGGAAGAAGGGAGCCCACGAAGCTGCGCGCCTGACCCCTACGCTGCTTGGGCGGTCTGTGGGTGCTGGCAGAAGCGCGCGGGCGTCACGCCACCTTCGCAGCACCCAGCTCGGGGCGCTGGACAGCAGGGGCTGCGCATCCGCCTGGCCACCCCAGCCGACGCCAGCTCCCTCGCCCAGGCCCCGTCTCCCTGGAAGCACGTTCTCTACGCGAAGGAGCGGGCAGAGGTGGAGCGGGCAGGGAAGGGACAGCGCAGCGGGCCGCTGGAGAGGCTTTACGTTTTCCAGTCTCTTCTTGTTCACAGCCTCCCCGCCCTTGCGAGTTTCCTCACTGACTACTAAACACTGCAGCTCGGGGTCTGTTATCGCCGGGCCGTAGGGGTCCAGCAGAGGCACAATGTCGTACTGCAGGCAGGGCTTCACGTCCAGCAGGAACTCGCGCAGCCTGGCCGCCCGCAGCTCGTAGGGCTCGATCAGCTCCTTCAGGACCTTATCTGCGGGGCGCAAGGAAGGCGGAGAAGCAAGAGGACATTCACTGAACAGCCTGCAGCTCCAGGGCGGAGAGCGGTGGAAAAGGAGGACCGAGGGAGGGAGACAAAACCCTTCAGCGATTTTTGGGTCCGTCCTCTCCGGCTCCCCGCTCCCCCACCGCTGCAGCCGCAGCCACGCTGCGCACAGCTCCCCGGCGCTGAAGGATCCCGCGTGCCCCACTGCCACCCTGCCCCGACAGCCGGGCTCCAGCGCTTCTGGTTTCTACCAGTGAAGCAGCTTCTCTGCGTGAAGTGGCAGCGGAGACGGACAAGTGACTCAGCCCTGTCCCACCTGACGGGGCACCTTCAACACGGGCAGGAGCTCAACGTGCCCCTCAGGGAGCCTGGACGGCGAACGCTGCAGGAGCAGCGCAGAGAACCCGCTCCCCGCCTCCACAGTGGGCATCGAGGCTGCGCACCGACTGCGCGTCCCCGGCCGAGCGGGGCACGTCGGGCCTCCTGCGTGAGTCCCGCTGCCGCGCGGGGACACGGCTGGCCTCAGACCGAACTGGTACCGGCCTGTTCTCCTTGCTGCAGCAGCGGTGCCGTGCCACCCCCCCCAGGCTCCCCCCACGGTCACCCCATCTCAGCCGAGGCCTGGGTCACCCCCCGTCCCCTCCGTCCCGGCAGTGGCCGCACTGGCCCGTCTCTCCAGGCGCCCCGTCCCGGGCCACCCCCGGGCCCCTCTCTCCCGGTGCCTCCCCCCCCCGGGCCCCTCCGCCCCAGAGGCGAGCCCGGGCTGTCCCCAGCAGTGTCCTCGTCGCGGCAGCGGGGCTGGGCCCCGCCGCCCCCCTCCCCCCGGGGGCACCGGCCCCGCTGCCGCAGGCGGCGCCGCCCCGGCCGGGGGGACTCACGGCGCAGGAGGGCCCCGTCGGCGACGCCGGCCAGGAGGCGCCGCTGGGCCAGGAGGCAGGCGGCGCTCAGCAGCAGCCGGTGCGCGCTGTGCAGCCGGTCGAAGGTGCCGCCGACCGCCACGGCGGGGAAGGCGGGCAGCGCCCCGCCGCCGCCGCCACCGCCACCGCCACCGCCACCGCCCTCGGGGGCGCCGCCGCCGCCCGCGGCCGGGCCGGGCTCGGCGGGCAGCAGCTCGGCGGCCAGGCGCGGCGGGCAGCCGTAGGCGGCGGCCAGGGCACGCAGGCAGCTCCGCGCCGCCTCGGGCTGCCCGGCGGCGGCGGCGGCGTCGCCCAGCACCACGGCCGGGGGCCGCGCCAGGCGCTGCGCCCCGCGACCGGCCGCGCCGCCCGCGGGGCCCAGCAGCACCCGCACATCCAGGCCCCGGTGCGCGTCGGCGCCCGCGTAGAGCGCGGCCAGGGCGCGCAGCAGCGCGGCCGAGGGCGGCACCGCGGCGGCGGCGGCGGGCGGCGGCGGCGCGGCCAGGCGCAGCCCCGGCGCCAGGTGCACGTAGAGCGGCCCCGCCACCAGCCGCGCCGCCGCCGCCAGCAGCGCCGCCGCCCGCCGCGGCACCGCGCCCAGCGGCGCCGTCAGCACCAGCAGCCCCGCGCCGAACGGCGGCATCGCCCCGCCGGAAGCGCGTCACGCCGCGCCGCGCAGGGGCCGACGGGGGCGGGGCCTCGCAGGGGGCGTGGCTAGCGGGGCGGGGCCTAGGCCGCGGGGGCGGGGCCGCAGCGCCGGGAGGCGGGGCCCGGGCAGCACTGCCGGGTCGGGCGCCCCGGGGGCCCCGCGTGTCCCGTCCCGTCCCGTCCCGTCCCGTTCCCCCCCCCCGCCCGGGGCTGCCCCCGACAGCACGGAAGGACGCGGGAGCGGCGCCGGGAGCAGGGGGTTTATTAGACCACGGCAGGCCCCGGCCCCCGCGGGGGCGCCGACCCCCCCTAGGCCTGGTCGCCGCCGAAGACGAAGGCGCGCACGGCGCGGAGGAAGCCGGAGCCGTCGGGGCTGTCGAGGCGCAGGCGGGCAAGCGGGGCGAAGCGCTGGGTGGTGACGCAGCGCAGCGGCGGGCGGGGGCTGTGCAGGGCCTCCAGGAACACCTAGCACCGGGGGGGGGGGGGGGGGGCGTCAGGCCGGGCCCAGGCAGCCCCCGCCCCCCGCCCGGCCACGGACCTGCACCACCTCCTCCACGTCCTGGGCGGCCTCGCGGAAGAGGCCCTGGCAGTGCCGCAGGTAGCGGCGGTAGAGGCCGCGCGTCTCGGCGTCGAGGCCCCGCAGCTCGGGCCCCTCGGGGTCGGGGCGCCGCAGGTTGGCCAGGAAGCTGGTGCGGACGGGGCCGCACTCCACCAGCGTGACGCTGCGGGGCGGAGGGGGCACCTCAGCCGCGGCCCCGCCGGCCCCCGCCGCCCGCCGCCGCCGCCCTCCGCGCGGCACTCACTGGATGTCGAAGGGCTGCAGGACCACGGCCAGGCTCTCGCAGAGCCCCTCCACCGCGAACTTGCTGGCGCAGTACACGGCGTTGAAGGGCACCCCTGGGGCAGAGCAGCGCCCTGAGCGCCGGCCCTTCCCCGGGGCTCCCGGCTGCGCGGGGCACGCGCGGGGCAGGACTCGCCCACCTTGCAGCCCCCCGACGCTGCTGGAGACCACGATCCTCCCGGCCCTGCGGCGCTTCATGGCGGGCAGGAAGGCCTGGATGGTGCGGACGACCCCGAAGAGGTTCACGTCGAAGACGCCCCGCATGGCCTGCTCGGAGCAGGTCTCCAAGGGGCCCATCAGGCCCACGCCGGCGTTGCACACTGCCGGGGCACGGCAGAGCCGCCGTGAGCCAGGCGCCATGCCACCCCCCTCCCCGACACCACGAAAACGCCTGAAATGGGGAGTGTGGAGCCGTTTGCTGTCGGCAGGGCCAGGCTGCACCCCCAGCTGCCAGCTCCTGCCTCCCTGCCCAGCCGAACGCGGCCCGTCCCACCCCCGGCACCGCCGGTGTCCCCTGGCCCCGCGCAGGGTCTGTCCCCAGTGCCCGGGGGTCCCTGGGAGCGAGCCCACCCCAGGGACGGTCGGGGAGGAACCGTGCCCGGCGCCCCTCACCCAGCACGTCCAGCCGCTGCCCCTGCAGCCGGTGCGCAGCCTCGGCCAGCGAGCGCGGGTCGGTGACGTCGAGCTGCAGGACCTCCAGCGCGTCGGTGCGGCAGCCGCCCAGGCGCTCCCGCAGCCGCTCGCCCTTGGCCAGGTCGCGCATGGTGGCGTACACTGCGGGGGAGAGCGCGGCCACGGGGCAGCGGCGGCGGGGCTGGGACCCCCGGACCCCCGGACCCGACCGGGACTCGCCCAGAGCTGGCCCTGCGCAGCCCCAGGGACCCTCGTCCAGCGCCCCAGCCCTGCTGCCGTCCCTGCACAAGGGCTGCCCAGGACTCGCCTCCCTGCTCCGGGCACGCAGCCCCGGCGAGCGCGGGGACCCCCCTGCACAGCCTCCCCTCTTTTACCTTTAAACCTCTGGGCAGGGTCGGACGCCAGCCGCACGGCCAGCGCCAGGCCGATGCCCGAGGAGCAGCCGGTGATCAGCACCGTGGTTTTCTCCATCGCAGGGCAGTGCTGGCGGATGGGGCACCGCTGGGCTTAAGAAGGGCTGGAAGGGGGTCCCTCCCTCCGCGCCGCAGGGTGTTTTGTCTGGCGGCTTATCTTGGATCCACCACCCCCCTCCCCTGCCTGCGCTCGTGGCCCCCTTCGCCTTGAGGCTCTCCCAGCTGCCGAGATAAGGACCGCGAGGAGCCAGGATGCCCCTGCCTCGGGCACAGGGAGAGAGGCAGCCCCGGGACTCCACGCCAGCCGGGAACAGCCCCAAACCACCGCGTGCCAGGCACCCGCTGGTGCCCCTCTGGCACCGGCACCCTCCCCTCCCCAGGGCTCTGCTGGAGAGGGCAGGCGGGCTCAGCAAGGCCACACTGGCTGCTCGCGCCCTGCCTTTGCCTCTGCATTTTCGGCATACCGCAGGCCACAGGGGCATCGCTTGCCGGCCCGCGGGAGGGGAGCAGCTTGGCGCTCGGCACGGCGCTGCGCCGTGGCTGCGGCTCCCAGCCAGCTGCGCCCAAGGCCTGGCCCCGCACCTGGCACGCAGACCTCTCTCACTGCTCCACAGACGTGGGGTAGAAGAGCAGCTCTCAGACCCCTCATTTCAAATGAATTGAGGGCACAGAGGCACGCAGGAGGCGAACAGCATTCACTGCCCAGGCGTTTATTGCTCTGCAGGCTGGAGCAGGGCAGGAACGCTGCCCGTCAGCGCCCGCCTCCAGCCCCTCTCCCGGGCAGGCGCGCCGACGTGCAGCCTCTGCCCGAGTCCCAGCGGGGTGGGGGAAAAGGCACGGAAAAACCCTGCCCTGAGGAGCAGAGCCCCAGGGTCTATAAAAAAGTCTGTAAAGTCTCTTTCCTTCTGTACAAAAGGCACGAAATGCAGCAGGGCGCTAGCCCCACGTCCCCAGGGTCACAGCGGCCAGCAGCCGATCGCAGCACAGCTCCCAGCGGCCGCCAGCACAGAGCCCTGCAGGGCACTGCGGGGCCCAGGGCAAAGAGCCGTCCAAGCACGAGCCGTGGGGCCCAGACCCACACCGGGGGGCAAAGCGCGGCTCTGCTCGTCCCCTCTCTGCCAACGCTGCCTCCAGGCAGCAGGCCGGGAGCCCCGTGGGGAGAGGCGCGTGGGCTGCCGTGCCCCTCCGTCCATCTGAGCGGTCCCAGCTCCCGCCGAGTGTCCTTCCGGGAGAGCCGGGGCAGCAGAGCCCTTCCTCCATGCCTGCGGCTCCGGGCTCCGCGGTTTGCTGGGGATCCAGCTTCACCTCCTGCAGCTGCGACCTCCTCGCCGGGACAGGCTCGGGGCAGCCAGGCAGGGCAGGCAGGGAGGGGCACGCAGCACCACGCGGGACGGGTCCCTGGGGCACAGCTCGCCCCACAGCTGGCCACCACCCCCCTTGGGGGGCTCATCCTGCCCACGCGGAGGGAACAGCCTGGTGCAGCTCTGGGCCTTCATTCCAGCATCACCAGGACACACGGATCAGGCGAGAGGCTGCGGGAGCCTTGGCACACGGGGTCCCTGCACCCCCCCCTCCTGGGGGAGGCTCCAGCGACACGGCCTCCGCTCACGCTGGTCCGGCCCGGCCCCGTCGCATGGCGCTGGGGTAGTATTTGAGGAATATCTTCTTGGAGATCTCCAGCGTGTCCCCGACAGGCGCTGTGGGGTAGCGCTTCTTGTTGTAGATGAAGCCTCTCTCTACCTGGAAGACGGCCTGGTTGAACTGGTCCTGGTGGAAGGGGCTGCCGGAGTTGAGGCTCTCCACAAGGGCAGAGACGAAGAGGCTCCAGCGCACGCCATAGTAGTCCAGCACCAGCCCCCCCAGCTGCTTGTTGGCGTAATCCAGGATGTTGCCGTTGGGCCCCCACAGCGTCACCTGGTTCCGGGCGTTCAGCTCGTACTGCTCGGCCTCCCTGTCGCTGGTGGCCACGGCACGGGCGCTCTCCAGCCAGCGGCCCAGCAGGAAGAGGCGGTGGCTGGACAGGAGGCCGTCGAGCTCCGGGAGCAGGTCGTAGACCAGCACACCGCCGGCCGTGAGCAGCTCCGGCAGCGAGCGGCTCTGGAAGGCCTGCCGGATGCTCAGGTAGTACTCGCTCACCAGCTGCTGGGCCGCCTGCCGCGTGACGTCCGCCAGGTCGTAGCCGAAGGTGGGGCTGGAGCCCAGCTCCGCGCCGGCGCTCAGCAGCAGGCGCCAGGCCTCGTACACGTCGCTCTTGTTGTACCAGACCTCGGTGTCCATGCGCAGGGAGGGCCGGCGCACCAGCGGGCTGCGGTTGTGGTTGACGCAGACCCCCGTGCAGTTGTACACGCTGCGGAGGAGCAGCCGCCAGGCGCTGGCCGCTGCAGCGTTCGGGGCTCCGTAGCGGCGCTCCGCGTAGCGGGCGACCCAGCTCGGGAGGTCGAGGGGCTCCTGGCGCCAGCCCAGTTCGTTCATCAGCTCGTACACCATGTCGTTCTGCTCGATGCCCTCAGGCACCAGCCCGGTGCCCACCATGGTGGAGTTGGGGAAGCGCCGCGCTGCGAAAGGGCCGTGGTTGATAGCCTCCACGGTGCCGAAGAGCCCGTGGTTGCCCCCGAAGTTGTGCAGCATGCACCAGATGAAGGGCTGCCCGTAGAAGGACTCGGTCCACTGGTACACGGGCCTGGACTCCGCGAAGAGGTCGAGAACGATCATCCTGCCGAGGGGCACGCCGTGCAGCAGCGCCCGCACCTGCGCCGGCTGCCAGAAGTCCGGCTGGTGTTGGAAGAGCCAGCCCTGCATCAGCCACACTGCCTTGGGGTCCGCTGGGGACAGAGACACAGGCAGTGAGGAGCCAGTTTGGGCAGACGGCCTCCCACAGCCCAGCCACGGTGGTCCCAGCCCAGCCGACACCCCGCCTGGACCCAGCGTCGCAAGCTGGCCCTTTTACAGGGGACTTTGATGGTCTGACGCCGACAGGCCCTGCACTAGCGCAACCGGCTCAGTGCTCATGCGGGGCCCCTCCGCTCTGCCCCGCAGCTGCTACCCGCCCGGCCCCAGCAGCACGGAGCTGCACGACCGGCACCCGTTCTCCAAGCTCAGAGCCCCCGGCACCGACCCACCTCCGGTCATGGACCTGAAGACGGCACTGCTGACCCTGGAGAGGTACGCGGGGTCGGAGGACAGCGGGTTCATCTCGTTGAAGGTGTCAGCGCTGTAGATGTGGTCTGTGCCAAACTCCTTGATCAGCTCCTTCAGGAAGAGGGTCCCGATGACCTGGAACATGGGGTCCTCGGGGTCCAGCAAGTAGGTACAAGAGTACGTGCAGTCAAAGTGGCTCCAGCCCCCGAGGCGAGTGGCATTCACACGTGGGAAAGCCCTGAGCCGCGAGGGAGAGACAGGGATGAGAGCCAGGGATGAGAGCCAGGATGAGAGCCCTGCGCACCCCTGGGAGGACGGGGCAGGGTCCCAGGGAAGCTCACACCGGCATGGCAGGGCGAGGAGCCCCGTGCTCGGCCCTGGGAGCGCCCTGCAGAGCCGGTCCCCAGCACAGGACAGCACAGGGAAAGGCACAGAACAGCGATTCACCAGGGAAGGAGCGTGAAGTCGGGGCTGAACAGCCCTTCGCAGTCTGAGAGCCGGTGCACGGCCGTACCTACCTGAGGACGCCCTGGGGCACGTGGCCTGCGAAGGCCGGCAGCACCGTGATCATCCCCAGCGAGCGCATCCTCTCCAGGACCCTGTACTGGGAGAGAGGAGGAGAGAGAGAGTAAAGGCAGAGGAAACGCTGTCTCCCTCCTGGGTGCTACTGACACCAGGGGAAGGGAGCAGCGAGCCCCAGGGCTCCTTGAGCATCTCAGCGTGGAAGAGCAAGGCAGCGGGGTCGCGTGGGTCTGCCCGGCTCTGCAGGAAGCCCCAGCGACCCCCCAGTACCTGCACGTAAAGCTGCTTGAGGTGCCAGGCCCGCGGCAGCGGCCCTGCCCAGCCGTGGAGGTTTCCCATGCGGTTCCAGGCCAGGAACGCCGGCCCCGTGAAATACTCGTCTATCTCCGACTGGTTGAGGCCCAAGGAGAGGTACACCTGCGGCGGGCGGGAGAGCGGAGGGGCGCAGCTCAGCGCGCCGGGGCGTGGAGGGCCGCCCCGGGGAGGGGTCGGCAGGGAAGCGGCGCCCCGGGGACCCCGCGCCGCAATACTCAACCCGCTGCCAGACGGCCTCCTGCCCCGCGAAGGCCAGCGCCAGGTTGATGCCGCTGAGGGCCATCCAGTCGATCTCCTCCTCCCAGCGCGCCCAGTCCCACCAGGCGAACGAGTAGCTCTGGGTGCAGACGTTCTGGTAGTAGCGGAACCTGGGCAGAGCGGCACGGGGGGCTCAGCGGCACGGGGGGGGCTCAGCGGCACCGGGGGGGGGGCCGAGCAGAGCAGCACGGGGGGGCTGAGTGCGACGCCCGCCGGCCCGCGGCCCCTTACGTAACGGGCCGCCATTGTCCCCGGGTAACGAGCTGTGAGCAGCCCCGCGCCAGGGCGCCGCGCGAGAAGCTTCCTCGGCCTCCGCCAGGGCCCCGCGGGGACGGGACGGGGGCCGCCGCAGCCCCCCGGCCCCGGGGAGCGGCAGGGCCGGCTCTGGCCACCGGGGCTGCTCCGGGGCCCGGTGCGCTGAGGGCTCCCGGGGCCCCGCCGAGGCCCGGGGCATTGGCAGCGCCCGGTGCCCGGTGCCGGAGCGGCGCCGTTACCTGCCGGGGGCGGTGGCGCGGATCTCGGCCGGCACCCGGGGCAGCGGGTCCGGCAGGCGGAGCTGCCTCCCGGACCAGGACAGGTGGCAGCCGCAGAGGTCGCGCAGGTAGCGGTGGAGGCCGGCGGCGGCCGCCACGCCGCTGGAGCCGGCCACGGCCACGGCCACGGCGGCGCCGGGCGGCGAGTGCACCCGGTAGGTGTCCAGCCCGCCCGCCGCCAGCGAGCCGTCCACCGACAGCGCCACGGCGGCGGCCCGCGGGCCCAGCAGGCGCCGCGCCAGCGCCCGCACCGCCGCCTCCTGCCGCGCGTCCTCCGCGCCCGCCCGCACCAGCGGCAGCGGCGGCGACGCCGCCCGGGCCGCCGCCATCATGGCAGCCAGCGCCGTCAGCCGCACCGGCGCCGCCATGGCCGCACTCTCTGCCCGGACTGGCGGCGCGCTCCGCCAATCCGCGCCGCGCCGCCGCGGGGCGGGGCCGCCGCGGGCCAATCAGCGCCGGGACACGCCCCCGTTCAGGGCGCCGCAGAGCGGAGCGGACGGGGCGGGGCCGGGAGAGGGGCGGGGAAGGGGGCGTGGTCAGAGCAGGGGGCGGGGCCGGCGTCGCCTGCGGGCTGAGCGTCACTCGCTGGGCCCTGAACCGCCCCGCCCCGCCCCGCCCCGCCCCGCCCTGCACTGCACTGTGCTGCATCCCGCTGCACTGCACTGCACTGTGCTGCATCCCGCTGCACCGCGCTGCACCGCGGCAGCCGCTGGCAGAGCTTGGTGGGGGCCTGGAAGACGCTGGAAGGACCCGGGGCTCTGGGGGAGGGAGCAGCGTCCCCAGGGACCCCGTCTGAGCTGGGCCCGTGCCCGGGTGCGCCGCGGGGCCCCAGGCGATGCGGGTGCCTGCCGGGCCGGGCCAGGCCACGGGAGGGCACCAGGAAGGACTGCCAGCGCGGGGGCCAGCGACGGGGATCGCTCCTGCGCTGGCAATTCCTTGTGGCTTTGTTGGAGGATCCAGCCGATTCCCCTTGGCTGCCCGGACTGGCAGAGGGATGGAGGTCGGGCTCACTGAGCCGGAAGAGGTGACACCATTTCACTTCTCTCCATGCCCGGGGGGAGCAGCCACCATTTCCGAGGCTGCAGATTCCCATGAGGTTTTTACCCCGGCCTGCCAGTGAGCCCTTCAGCAAGTCACGGTTTTCAGAGGAGGCCAGAACACTAAGGTGACACAAACACCAGGTTTAACAAAGGCTGGTTTAAGTTTGGGCTCTGCACATTTCCCACGGCCCCCACTCCGGGGTGCTTCGCTCCCACTTGCAGCGGTCTGTGCTGCCTGCGCGCTCCCCGCTCGGGGCTGGCACCGGGGCACGGGGCTTCGAGCCCTGCTCGTCGTCGCGGCAGCTTCCGTAAAGATCCGGCAGCGCCGGGCGGAGCGGGACGGCCGGGCTCGGCGGCCGCGGCCCCTCGGGGCTCCCCGGCCCCGGAGCGGCGGGACGGCCTGCAGAGGGCACTGCGAGACCGGCAGCGGGGACCCCGGCGCCCCGGGACGCGGCGCTCCGCACCCCCGGCCCGGCCCGGCCCGGCCGCAGCAGCCGCTCGAGGCCCCGGCGGGCCGGGCTGAGCCCCAGCCCCGCGCCCCGGCCCGGCCTCGGCGCGGCCGCTCGGCCCACGGGGAACGGGCCCCCGCCGGGGGCTTTCACGCTCTCGGCCTCCCGCAGCCGCGCGGGGAGGAGGCAGCGGCGGAGCGGGCAGGCGGCAGCAGGGCCCCGCGGCGGGAAGTGCAGGCGCGAGCAGCGGGCGCAGGTCCTGCAGCGCTGCCAGGGCCCCCGCGCAGGCCGGGGGCAGCGGGGCGCCGAGCTGCACCCTGCAACGCTGACTCGCCCGGGGAAGAGGCACCCGCAGCCTCCAGCGCGGCGGTGCAGAGCTCCGCGTCTCGGCTCCCCGCGGCCCCCGGCCTGCAGCAGCGCGGGCTGGGCGCGGAGCCCGGCGCCTCCTTCCCCGGCCGGGCAGGGCCTGCCCTCCTCACCCCCGAGGCCGCAGAAAGGCTGGGGGGCTGCAGCGCTGCCAGCTAGCGGCAAGGGCTGGCCCTGTTGCCCCACAGCACCGGGGGAAGCCAAACAGAGCCATGGAAACGGGCAGAAATATTTTGATTGCACACGAGGAGTGGCTGCGCCCCAGGGACTGGTGCAAGAGAGCGGGGTAAGGGGTGAGAGGGGAAGAGCATCCCCTGGCCACAGCTGGCAGGAGCGAGGGAGCCGCCTCCTCATCACAGGAGGGGGGAGGGGAGGGGAGGGGAGGGGAGGAGAGGGGAGGAGGAGGCTGCTGGCAGCAGGCATCACCCTGCTTCGCAGGCCGAAGGAGCATCCAGGGCCCCAGCCCGGCTCTCTGCCTCCCCTGCCCTGGGAGAGGCTGCTCCCTGCTCCCTACATTAGGGGCCTGGAAACTTATCAGCCTGCAAGAACTTCAAAAC
Source organism: Dromaius novaehollandiae (assembly GCF_036370855.1). Classification (NCBI taxonomy): domain Eukaryota; kingdom Metazoa; phylum Chordata; class Aves; order Casuariiformes; family Dromaiidae; genus Dromaius; species Dromaius novaehollandiae. Next base: position 11,245,959 of record NC_088119.1, on the reverse strand, counting down.
CACAATCGCCAAAATCCCCCCACAAACCTCCCTTCCGCCCTCCCACGCGTGTGGAAAAAGAGCCTCATGCAGCGCAGCCTCGCAGGAAAGGCCTGAGCAAACACGGCGCTTCCCGGCTGGGAGCCCCGCGCGCCGAGGGCCCCCGGGAGCCAGAGCAGGGCAGCGGCCCCAGCCCAGCAGTGCCAGGAGCCCGAGCTGCTCTAGTCCTAGGGAAAGGGCATCCACAAAAAACAAGGGTTTAATTAAGCCTTAGTTTTTCTTCCTGCATAAACACATATTTCATTAAGTTAAACTTTGGAGGAGAGGGTTTATCTGGGCCGGGAGCAGGTGCTGGAGCGAAGCCTGCTCTGCACCAGCTGGCTTTAGTCCAGTCCATTAACCAGGGCTTGAAAAGGACACGGACAATTCAGCTGAGCCATAGCCACTCCAGTCTCATTTTTCGAGCATGCGCTTCTCTCACGCCATCCCGTCTAACTGGCCCTCAAGCAGGAGTTTAAAGTCCATGCTCTCCCCCGAAGGCTTTTTGGGCTCTGCTCAGAACCAGACTTCGAGGGAGCAAGGTTCAGAGAGCTTAGGGAATGACAACAAAACGAGACCACACCACTTGTAGTACAGTTAATTTAATTCATACAGTGACTATCAGTAATGCATTTCACCTGGGCAGCAGGACGGGTGTCACTGCTCCACCTGCAGACTACGTTTGATTTTGTCTCTCGTTTTGCAAACATCATTGTAAACACGCAGCGAAGTTTGCCTGTAAACACAGTAATCACCGAGCAGCTGCCCAAGCGCAGTGCAAGGATGGCACAGCCCTTGCCGCGTGTGCTCGCGCGTGGCAGCAGGGAACGCCGCTCCGGGGGGTTGTTCTGCCCCCCACGTTAAGTGCAAACACACATCTTTCTCATGTCATTTTAAGCAGCCCTGCACCGCCTGACATTTCCTCTTCGATTCCAGGTTAAGATGATTCTCATTATATTCTAATTTTTCGTACACAAATACTATAGATCCACTGTGACAATTAGACATGACAAAGTTGCACACAACACTAACACACACACACACACACACACACACACACACACCACTGCTCCTGCAGCTACATCAAGTTGGGGAGGGCAAGAAACTATTCACGTCTTGCATGGGAGAAAAAGCAACAGCTACAGCGGAGACATACAGCTGAGACGCCGTTTCCATGAAGACTATTTTGACAAGACTCAGCCTTCTGTTCTCCCTTAAAGGGCTTCTTAGAAAAGGAGAATACAATTGCCATGACAACATGTCACAGGTATCTCCGTGCTTACAGTAACTGTTTGCACTGAGGTCAAATCTACGTGGACATTACTCAGATATTTCAGAACCTCTAGGACTTTACAGGCTCAGGGTTTTGTTTTTAAACACAAACCCCAAGAACTTCCACTGCCAGTAGCCAGATACCCAAGGTGACAGTTTGCAACACCAAGTTCTTCCCTCCTCCATATCACCATAGTGCAAGAATTACAATACGGGCTTCCTTCAGGCTACCTACAGATAATCCTCCCTTTAATGTGCAAAGAAAACTATTATTTTTTTTCCATTCCAGCTAAACAAGTACCCTGGTTCCTTTTGTCTAGACAGCCATGGACTCGGAAGCAGAGTCCAGCTCTACACAACAGGAAACAGAATTTGAGGAGCAGGATCCACGATGCCGGGAATGAGCTCTCCAACTGCACGGCTGGCAACGAGGTGAACGACATGAACTCAGTCAAAAAAGAAATGCCCCCACCAAGACCCCCACGTGCACGAGCACCCGGACACAATGGGGACATGTGCTAACTGCTACAGTTTAAGAAACACCAGAACACCCACCAATGCCTATTACACCCAATTTATACTATTTCTGTCCAGTGAGTGCCCAATCCTTCTGTCCACGCTGCAAGTCCGGTTTTCAGACTGATCTGTGCACAGACCGGCCGCAGGGTGCCCGCCCGTGGGCCCCCCAGACTGCCGCGGCAAGGCAGCCGAGGACTCTGTGCTCGAGCCCCCCGTTCTCACCGCAGCAAGCCTGGCAAGCGCCGCTCCTCCAGCTCCTGAAGCAGAGCTGGAACAGGCAAGCAAGCTTTCACTGCTGGCCACAGGGCTTCATCTGGGGTACGAACATGCAGGTGCGCAGCTAAAGGGGCATCTCCTCTCTGCCAGGAAAGGAACAGTCTTTTCTGCAGGGAGAAACCAGGCCAGGAAAAGATGCTGCCCCTTCATCACAGCAAACGGAGAGCCACCATACACTTATCTGAGGCTGAATCATGCCCCTTCGAGCCATGCCCAGAGTTCAGAGAAGAGCTGAATCCCAGCAAGGGATAAGACATTATGTTTCTGCCAGATAAAAACACTGCACACGTGGGTTAGAGGTAGGAGAAGCGTGCCCTGGATCGTAAGCTGCCCAGTGCTTGTGATTTGTTTAATCAGAGGCAGACATAGGATCCATATGTTTAAAAAAAAAAAAAAAAAAAAAAAAAAAAAAGAAAAAAAAAAGAAAGTTTCTCCTCTGAGCAGCAAGCTTTATGCAAACTGAAGCTGTTACGCCTTTTTCCCCACATCTTTCTGCCCACTCAGCCATAGCCGCATTTTTCCCATACTGCTCTGATCAGCCTGCCAGGAAATTCACAACATGAGAAATACACTATTACACATCAAATCCAAACACTTCATGCACTTAGTATCTTCAGTGGTAAACTTCAGGAAAGAAAAGCTTTGATCCAGTGTCGCTCACTACCGACGGATGTCAAAGCTCTTGGCTTTGAAGCTCCATGGTAACACTTGAGCGTGCTGCAATAAGTTATTGTCACTAAGGGAGGATTACATGCAACTCGGACACACGGGACAGGGCTAACCACAGAACAAAGCTTAACACTGCTCAAGCTGAGGGATCTCTAGTCATCAAATTTTCCTTCACGGATGGTATCAAACGAGAAAGGGAGAAACTTGAATCCAGTGCCAGTGTAGAACTTGTTCTGGAATTCAATCCTGAAAGAGAGGGAAGAGTGGTTATTCATTAAAAAGGCAGGTCTCAGGTGCAAGTTAGAGATTAGCAAGGACTCCATTAGAAAAGCATCTGTGTATTGACTATAAAAAATTAAACAAAGCTTTAAAGAGAAAAAAAGAGTGTTAGAATGTAATGCATCTATTGGCACAACAAATAGATTTGTGTTTGATGTTTCTCGAACAGAACAGCGGAAGATTGTCCAGGTACTTTGATCCTGCCCTCCCCCCGCGGGGGCAACGTAAAGGCAACGATAAAAAGAGGAACTCCTTACCTGCACCATCATTTAGAAGCACCCAGAAGCATGCAGCAGGGCAATGCATTTCCTATAAGATCATATTACTAAAGTTTACGTTTTAGTTAGAACAAGCCTTGATTGTGTGATGCTGTGGTCAGACTTCCTCTAATAGTTACTTTTGTTTATTTACTTAAGCATATTTGATTTAGCCCTGAATGACTACTTCTGCAGAGCTAGGGATGTGCTTGTTGTCTCAAGCTGAGCATCAACTTCGCCTTGTCTGCTTGCTTCCCCTAATGAACTAAGTTTAAAAAAAGAATAACTCTGGAGAACTGTCCAATGGTCAGCAACCACCAAATAGGGAAATGAAAAAAATAATTCCATGGTTCACAATAAAAACAAGCACAGTGTTTCCCTGAGGCTCATGAGAAACACTTTCCATTACGTGGTTCACTTAAAAAAAAAAAAAAAAAAAAAGTCTCTGGAGGAATCAAGCAACAGCAAGTCTTACAGCAATTCTAGAACAATTCAGGATAAGTATTTCTATGAAATGTAAAAAGGCTTATTTGAATTTTTTTTTTCCAAATCAGAAATCATGTCAAACCCCAAAGCTGTTGGTATTTCAGCTGGCAAATAGTATTTTCCCAACAGAACTCGGGAGTGAAGCTTTCAGAAAAACAGCTTTTTCCTAATATGTTCTCCTGTCTGTTCACGCAGATAAGCACAGAGCTCCATGCAGAGGAATCCCTAGGATGAGCAGGATTTTCCATGGGGGAGGAAAGGCTCCTCGCCAAGACACTCCAGTTTTTCAGGAACCCTGATAATCTCCATAAGTATCCCGTGACTAACTAACTATTCGGTAAGCGAAGGCAAATAAGAGGGAGAGGGTTGAGTATCTGAGTCACACAGAACCTACTGTAAATGAAATGTCAACCCGATGATTAACTGTTCCAGCATAGGCTGGCCATGACATCTTAAAGCTCCTCTTGGACACAACTGATCACAGCTGGACACCTCTCAAGCTCAAGAAGAGGCTGTTGTAATGTTAGGGAACTAGTGAAACAGTTTAACCAAATGCTATGAACTAAAGTTTCTGTGTGCTTCTCCTGCAATAGTCTGCAGGTATGCCCAGAACCCAAGGTCTGTTTTGTTATTAGACACTTGCAAACTCCCAGAATCACCAGCTGGCATGTGTACTAGCCCTATTGCAAACTTTGCACTGTGTCTCTCATTAGTAATCAAGTTCTGCAGAAGATTTACTAGATAGTTAGCACTGCACTGCAAATAAACAGCCTGGAAAGCTTCTTGGCAGTTTGCAGTAAAGAAAACACACTCTTTGGCTTTTTCGAATTAATAATTAAGTGTTTGTTGGAGTGTAGATACATGGGTTTTTCCAGCCAAACAGAATCACAGAATACCCACATTGCTTGGAAAACTACACAGCTCACAATCCCATTTGGAAGCAACTGAAGAGCCATCTGTTGAACAGAAAATCTAATTTTCATTTAGTACAACTGCAAATTCCTACTTGGTATTTGTATTCTTAAATGAGCGTGTCGATGCCTTAGGTAGGCAGTAATTCAGAGTGCACCTTAAGCGGGGTAGCCTACAGTACCCCTTACAGCTACAAAATGACTGGTGTATTTTTGTAGAGATTGTTGTAGTTACTCTTTCCCAAAAAGGACAACAGTGCTTCATATGCAATATCATGGGTCACTCCATCCTATGCTTACAGGAGACGGCCTTTTAAAGCAGCAGGGCGCTGTTATGGCCACATTAAAGATGAGCCTCAGGCTCATGACCTTTACAAGCAAAACAAATAAGATTCTAGCGAGTGGGTGGGGAGTGGGGCTTTACTACTCCCACCTCCGCTCACTGGATTCCCAGCAGGATGCAGCTCCAGCACACCCACGCCTCTCGGAAAGCAATACTCCCCCTCCGGCGGCAGAACGCCAGCAGCTCTGCCAGGGCAGAGGAGGGCCTGCCTGTTTGTCAAGCCGCAGCTAACTTCTCAGTTTACAGCCGAGAACAGCCGTCTGCACAGCACCACGTAATTGCTGCTTTTTATTTATTCTGCATGGTCGTTTGAGGTTTACCACATTTGTTGTATTTGAAATCTATTTTGATGTCACTGAGCAGACCCACAGAACTCTCCAACTTTGCCACTTGGAACAAAACAGGCATTGCGTGACAGTTTCTTGCCTTCAACTGCATCTAACTTTGCATAGCTGAAAGGACTATTCTGGATCTATTTCACTGCCTCAAAAGGGCTGAGTGCCTTAGCACATTCTGCGAATGTTTACGGATCAGTGGCAAACAGCTCAAGCAATGCATGATAAAGAAAAATCACGCTTGTGTATGTCTAAAATATAGCCACGACCGAAGGGGAGACATCTGCCAGGGAGCTGTTCTTGAACACAGGAGGGAGAGAACAGACTGAAATCTTTAGCAAGAGCAGATGAATACAGTTCTCCATGCTTACCAAACCTATACCGCTGTGTGGCTGGGGACCTGCTGTGCACATCGATGGACATGGCTTTCATGCTAATTTTGAAGCAAGTTGGAATTTCCTTTTAAAGCCACTCCTAACCATACTGGCCCCCTCCAACACTTCTAGAGCATAGAGGCCTTCTTATACTCCTACCAGAAAAGGAAGAGCTTTGCAAGACTCTGTTCTATAGCTTTAACATAACAGTGCAAGAGTTTGGAAAAAGGTTAGCTGAAAAGGTTTACTGTACGGAAATAATCTCTTACACTGAGGGATGGGAGACTGGCTGAGAGAGACAGACAAACACTTGAATAAATCTACATCATGATGGTCCTTCAGCATCATTCTCTCTTGCATAGTGAAATATGAACCCCAACACTAACTTCTCTGTGAATTAACCTGATTTCCTTTGTATTACGCGTGCTGCTATCCATTCTTTCCAGCTATGGCCGGGTCTTGGAACAGGAGAAGGGCCCTCAATTGTCTACAGGCAGGAACATTCCCCCCCAGCGCATGGTCCCTTTGGTCTAGGGACTTTTTCTAGGGAGGAAAGCTTTCAATTCCAGCTCAGGCCTAAACCTGAGCCTAAAGTATTGCATCTACAGGAACACATCTCCACCGAAACAGTATTTCTGCAATTTGTGACGTTAGGACCCCACTACTTTGCATTCAGTTACAAATTTCTCCTATTGGATGAGGTCTACTTTGCCCACATTAGAACAGCTGACTAGCTTAAAATAAGATGGTAAGTTACCTCAATCTAAACAGTGATGTCAAACTACATTACTGAAAAGCAAATGCAAAGATAAAATATTTTAAGAACAAAGATGTTACAATCAAGAGGAATTAAAAGCACAATGCAGGTTACAGCTCAGACTGCTGTTGAGTTTCAGCAGACCTCTGATACACAAGACCGAGATTTTGGCAGCACTTAAGAGTTCTTCCTCCACCCTGTACCACCCCCGCAAAAAACCCAGCCTGCTGAAAGAATGCATGTTTTCTGAAAAAGCACAGAACAAATCCTCCTCATTTGGGAATGACAGGCAGACCTCATGGAAGAATATGTAAGACACATATTAAATTACTTTTCCTTTCCAGGAAGACTGAACCACCCACACCTTTAGCATTCCAGATAGGTGACTTCTCCCACTGCCGCAAAATCTGATCTGCTCTTCCCAGGACAGCTGTATCTGATTTAACACCCCTTCCCCCCCGGCCCCCCCAAAGAGAACACCTGCCATTGGAAACGTACTGATTTCATGTTCAGACTAAAAAGGAGTGTTAACAGTATGTTGTTTTGAACAATTTTAGAGTGCCTTGTTCTCCACTGTGATAATGAAAACCCAACAAGCCCAAAGTAATTTCAGCATATTACTTGCAGTCTGAAATATTGCTTTAAACTTGCTTTTATAACCCTAAGCTCAGACAGATTTTCTCTTAGATAGCATAAATTAAAATTTTACAAGCTCAAAACATATGTTTGGGGAAAATATGACTTCATTAAGAGCTTTAGTGCTGCAGTTCCTCAGCAAGTACCCTGCAGTTGTTTTGCATGGCAACTGTTACATGTGGTTAGTGCTGTTACTGAGCTTGGTTTCTCTGTTTCCCTGCCATTTCAGTTACATGCCATCTTCCCTTTACACACTTCCAAGACAGTTTAAGTTTACTGTACTTTAAAGATAGGCTGGCAATGTGAAAAGTCTCCTCTTGGCTGAACTGTGAACTTGCGGTTCACACTTGTTTCAAATGCTCTGTAAGTGCAGTCTGTGCTTATTAACAAAAGACAGGTATCTTAGGAAAAATATCCTTACTTATCTTAGGCTATGCCTTCACGAAAAAAGAAGAAAAAGAAAGCACCACCACAACTAGCGTTCACTATGAAGAAAAGGCATTCAAGGACTGCTCATCTGCTATTGTTCAGAGATGTGCCACAAAGCACCGCAGTTGAGAGAAGCAAGATTTTGAAAATTAACCACAAATTCACAAACAGCTGAAGATCAGAAACACCACACACGAATTAGGGCACTGTTTACTCTCTGCTCTCCTCGGACTGTTAGCAGTAACATAAGGCAGGGTTTGCAGAGTTCTTTCCTTCGCGCTGATGCAATTGTGAAGCACAACAACAGCAGTATGAGGATGAGGAAACACCATCCAGTCAGCAAGAAGTTCTGAAGCGGCTGGTATGAGGATTTCTAGGCTGTATGCCAGGAAAAACAGAAGCACCATCCAGCAGCCATTTTCAGCAGTGGCCCCCCTAGGACGGGCTCCCTGTCTGCACAAGATGGCTACACCCAAGAATCGCTGTGTGAATCTCGACTCACTTGATCTACGGGATGCAGGTACACCGGGAAGTCGCAGTCTGCGCTCAGGAGACTGTTGCTGCAGAGTGCAAAAGGAAGATGTTTTCCTTCCCCACAAATTCAGGAAAGTATGAAAACGGCTGCAGCTATCTTTTTCTTCTTTTTTATCTCTGTCAAAAATTCAAGATGACACTGGCTTCCTTTTCTACTTACAGAACTATTTATTAAAAAAAAAAAAAACTGCTCAGAACAGCCTCTCTCTCCCATTTAAGCAAGGCAAGATATTTCTTGTGAACTTCACGGAACTTCACTTTGTTCTTCTGGCCTACCAGGAAAGAAACTGCCAAGAAGAGATGGCAGCAATCAGAACTCTCCAGAGGAGAGGTACAGACTTACTCTTCCTCAGTGCTATAATTTACTTTCAAGAGAACTCCTAGAGGATGTGCTGCTGCTTTGGTCACACCAAGGCACTAACCAGATGCAATCTGAAGTGGAACAGTAAGCGCTGTTACACACGCATTACAGAAAGCCCTTGAACACTTTCCATGCTTGTGTGCAGTGATGAGTGCACTAGTGAGTAACTCCTCCTTCTTTCCTGGCTGTCTGCATACACAGGAGGTTAAGGATCACAGGAAAGGGGCTAACCAAGCAGCAGCCACTAAACAGGAGCAGTAGCACATGGCTAATATTCCACAGCACCCCAAAGGGCAGACAAGCAAAGTTGTCCCTGTTCTATACAAGCTCTTATGAGGAAGAAAAAGACCACATGCACCATCCATCATCTAGCAGATAACAGTGAAGAACGTGCTAAAGATGTACAGTTCAGGAATCAAGTGCATACAATAGCTCATAGCTGAGAGATTTTAAAAACAGCTTATAGAGCTCAATTTGAACTGATCTGTGAGTTTGTAGACCCAGATTTTGCCTCTCAACTGTAAAACAGCAAAATACATTCATTAAGACCCTATTTAAGACTGGATTTATTATCCCGTTCAGAAATCTGTATAATTTCCTAAGGTACTGAAATTTACAGGTGAGCATTCCTTTTCAGAAAACTACAATCTAGATGTACTGATTTGTAATCTCATTTTACTGCTTGTTCCTTCACATTTCCAATTCAAACAGTCCAATGATATTCAGCTTTCCTTGTAAAAGAACAGACTAGATATGAAGGAAGTGGTAGTCAGTCACTATTGTGCATTAAGGAAAACAAATGTTAGGACCAGGCAACAGACCAAAGGGCAGAACAAAAAAATCCTACTGAAAGCCACAAACACACTCATCCATTTGCACAATCCTCCTTATCCCATTGCTCACACAGCTTTAGTTTAATTTATTTTTTAAGTGCAAAACAGTTACTCCCCACAATTTCTAAGCAAAGTTTATGCATGTAAAAAGGAGAGAGTGTTATATTACTGCGAATAAAGAGTGAAGGCTGAGTCTTTTAAAGACTGTGCTGTCAGAGACCATCTGCTGTAGGACATCTAGATGTTTAGATAATATTTGTAGCACTTCTGAACATTGCTGATCTCAGCTCAGTATTACCCAGTACTCTGATTTTATAGACTTAGCTTCACTGCATAATGATCAATACAACTTTCCTGAAGATGGCATTTCTGCAGATAGCCCATCTGATGGCAATTTTCTTGCTGTGAAGAGCTTTGAAATTTCTGGGCATTCCAGTTACTCACCAGTGCAAGCGAAGAGCATGGAGAAAAGCAGACAGGCCCTCCATGACCAGAAGAATTGCTACTGTCAGGGTAGCAAAGGCAGCAAATATGAAGAAGAGGCCAAAGCCTCCACCCAGACTCCTCACGCTGAGGCCGATGTGGATCACCATGGTCCACAGCACCTCTGAGAGCTCTGTGAAGAGAAAACGGAGGAGATGGCACATTTCAGAGCATTCAACCAAAAACGAAGGGTTACAGTTTACTTATAAAGCAAAAACTAAAATCAGTTAAACTCCCCACTCCAATGAAACAGTGTAAATTTTTCCCTCTACTTGGGAAACTTGAGAGGAACAACAGCTTTTGTAGCCCAGTACTTCAGGACCATTGCCTCCAACTGTTGTACACGGTGCAGGGAAGAGTCCTTGCTCAGCAGCCATTTGCTTTATTCTGTGCTTTGAACTCCATCTACCCCCTCTAGATCCAGGCAGCTTTTAGGAGAGTACTGCGTAACTAGACACTGGTGTTTAGACCTAATTACCACCAGCTGATGCACACACACATCCCTGTCCTGCTCTAGCAGCACCTGACACTACAGAGTGGGGAAGTTACTTGCATTCCTGCCTTCATCTAACACCTTCGTCCAGGCTGATCTATGACACTGATTCAAACTTCCGCTTTGGACAGAATACTCACGTGCATGGGCTAAGCTGAGAGCCCAGAGCCTCAAGTAGGATGCAGTGTTTGAAATGCACCCCAGGCAGTATTCAATGGTGTGGATAGCCTGGTATACCACAGTATCACCAAAGTCAAACTGCAAAAAGAACACAGAAAATAAAGGAAGTTGCAAGCCTTTGTCAGCAGCAAGCGCTGGCCAACTTAAAAACGAGCATACTACCTGGTGCTACTATCTAGGACATTATGTCTGAAGTCAGACACTGACACCGTCTTCTCCTGGTTACCTTAACATTGATTGTTTACTTTAGCATGTCAATTTTATATATGTACTGATAATTGAACTGTCTTATCTTGCTAGGTTTTGTAGAATGATTGTCCACTGCTGCACCTTGAATATTATTGTTTTCACATTCTATTGTATTAAAGTAAGATATTTTAAAATCAGCCACAGACTTTGCCAGGAAAAGACTGTTCAGCAACAAGATGGTATTTATCTGAATTCACGGGTAAATTGTATGTATTTCTACAAAAAAGGAGCGAGTATTACAAATATTGCTTTTCTTTATACAAATAACAATAAAGCCCAAGTCAATATTGTGTATGTAGCTTTGCTACAGGATCAACAGGAGCATCTTGCAAGATAGGAACTTGCTCTTTTTGAAAGCAATAATAATGCACAAAGTGATCTTGAAAAAGTCACATCTGTGCACCATTCATTGGCAAAGTCTCTGTGCATTGGTAATTTTTTTGAAATAAATGAAAAGAACTCGCAAGGAAATTAATCGTGTAGGACACTTTCTTATGTTGTAGCTTGGGAAAACATTCCCTGCATTTTAGATTTAATCCATGCTTCAGAAACTGCTCATATTTAAGTTAAGTGAACACTAAGTTTTAAAGACATCAAGTGATTAGTGTTCTAGACATGCACAACAAGCTATTTGTATTCTTATTTCTCCCCGGTATATCCAGGGCAATAAATATTTCAAACAACTAAGTTAAATCGGCTGTCAAAAGCCTAGTCCTCTCTCCCACAGAACGTGAACTGCAGAGTTCTTTGATAAAGCCTGCCTCAGTCAACAGTACCACCTCTCAGCACGTGGCACATCAGCATACAGAAAATGGAATGTGATAAATATTTAAACAATGACCACTTACAGCTACACGCAACTGCTGGAGAGCGTGACCGCTTATGCTAGGGAGTGGGAGAATGAGCAGGTCTGCTTTGGCACACAGTTGGTAGCTTTACACATTTTTCACGTGTTTACTGATATAGGTACACCAGCATCCCACAGACAGGCCTATGCATGATGGATTTCTAAGCAAAACCACTTTCAGCATAGCTTACAACAGCATCGTTGTCCAAAGTACTCTAATTTCATGGTATTTATATTTTTTGTAAAACAATTGGTTACCTGATAGCACTGAAACCTATAATCAGCCCTCTCCCTCAAAATACAAGCTCCAGAAATATCAATGATAGAAACAAAGAACAGGCTCTTTTAATTCTCAAATTAAATACTGACCAAGCTTAATAGTATTTGCTAAAAGCATTCCTTTAATACTCATGCTTGTTACAAGTGTTTAGGAATGAGCAGTTTCTCAGAGCAGAGCCTCTCTTTTACAGAAAGATACCGGCTATTTAAGTTGTTGAACTGTTTGAAACTGGATTTATTCATGTCTTGCTTCATTTCTTTACTAACAATAAGACCAGTATCATTTTTAAAACGGAAGATAGCTTGAAAGAAATAATAATCTATAAACAGTTTATAGTAGCGAAGAATTACCAATGACACAACATAAGGCAAATGAGACTTGCTTCTTTAAAAGTTTAGAAGTATAAACTTCTCAGTTTCAGACCTCTGAATTAACAGCTTTCCAGGAAAACTAAGATAGATCTGCAGTCAGGGGATGGTAAGACAAACAAACTAAACAGATGAAGTAATTAAAGATCTGTTAATGGAGGTAACGTTGTATGAGGAATTAAAAAATGGCTTGTAACATGTAAATAACTCGATCTTTTGGAAAACAAGATGTCATGACATAACGTTTAATTTGTCATGTGGTTTACATCAATGGGAAACATTCCATATACACATGAATGCAAAGCTGGCTGTAGTCTTACCACCTCATCCTCTGTAGGCTTGAAAACATAAGTTTACATTTAGTGCAGTGTCTCAATCAACATCATTAATCATGAACACATTCAAGAATTTCCTCCTGAACATGACACGGTAAAGCAGTAACACATCCCATGCTCTGCAGAAACAACATAATGCTGGGGAACTGTTGGAGGCTTCAGAACGCTCCCAGCCTAAGTGAGGTTAACTCCTTTTTCTTCTCTACCAGCGGTAAAGCAAAGCAGTTATTACCCTCAACAGTCAAGTAAACAAGATTTCACTATTTCAGAAATACAGCACTTGGATTTTGGCTAACGCTGGAGAAACAACTGAGTAGCACAAATGCACTGTACTTCACTCAGAGCATAAGCTGAATAAGCCATCTGGGAGTACTGTGCAACTCTTGCTGTGTAGCCTATTAGGTGATGGTTCTGTGCAATGAGGGCAGACAAACAGAGCCACATGTCCCTTTATCTGCAAATTACAGTTTCTTTCCTGAAGTCCTAGGAATAACCAGAAGATGTCTATAATACTTCACTGCTATGAAAATATTTCACTGAAAACATTCCTATTTAGTTTTAAGAACTTGGAAATCAGGAGATAGAGGCAAAAAGCCAGCACCTTCTGCCACCAAGTGCATTGGCCTGAGACAGAGGATAGTCAGGTGCTTACCTCTTCCCCTTCTTCAGAATGGGTAGATAACTGGTCATGTTGAATGATCTCAGCATCTTCCTCAGTTGGTCCGTTGCCCACCCGGATCCCACCAAAGTTGTGTGTTCCCTAATATATGCAGAAAAAGAAAGAGCAAAGTGTTGTTAATCGTTTACTGCAATAGTAGGTGTTATGACTCCAAAAGCAGCAGCAGCTCACAGAAGAAAAAATATTAAGGCCCAGGTGAAAACAGATGTACAACTCTTTCCCAGCTTGAATGGGAAAGATGCTCATTGCTGCTAGGGCTGGGGGGGAAAAAAAGTCTGTCTGAATGAATACTTGATATATTTCTACAAAGTAATTGCAACCCTGAGTAAAAGCCACACATCTCAAGAGGACACGTGTTGGAACTGACGTGCAACAAACCAACACTGTGCCTGGCAGCTGTTGGACAAGCACTTAGAAACTGACTGACACACCACTGCTGTTTTAAATGAAACAAGTCAAATAGAGGCAACTCAAAGCAGAATAGAGTGACCCTAGTGTGTGTCACACACACACACACACACACACACACACACACACATACACTTGCTCCCCCCCAACAGCGTGTCAGGAATATTGACATCACACGTGGAAAATCAGACTTTCCCTTACCCAGAAGTTTTACATTGTGCAAACAGTTCCTTTTATAGACATTTGTTCTGACATTCAACATCTGAGACAGCCTCAGCTCTATTACACTTTTAATAGGAAAGAATAATCCACGAACCATGTTGAAACTTTGCTTCTAATGTTTTCTTCTAATGTACTCAGGAGTACCTCACTTGGCAACTGTAATCATTGCATAATTATGTCTGATTTATGGCAGGCTTCTCCTCCTCCATACTGTCTTACTGCTACCAAGAAAGGACACAACCTTTCATCATCTGACAGCGTCTTCGAGCAGAGCTTTCAGGCATCGCGAATGCATGCTGGACAATGAAGGCCTAATTTGCACATCTCTATTTTTGGAATTCTAATCAGCAAGCAGCTATATGCATGGCACAGCAAGATTTCTGTTTCCTTCCAGATGTCCCAAAGACAAAAAATGCTTTTGACTGACCTGAGGCACTATAAATCGAAACCTTTGAGACTGACCCACCTGGGGGTAAACTGAAATGCCATGAGTGGAAATAAATGCCTCACATACAACTTTAGCATTGTACCGGGAACATCTGTGACACGGAATGTAAAACAGGCTAACTCAGAACATTAAGACTTCATAAATTTAGGGATGACTGGACAAATCAAGGACGCTTAAGATTCTATGACCTGTCTTTCACAGCTTGTAGCTGTAGTATACCAACAAAATGGCTGCTGAGTGCTTAAGACTGAAATTCATATAAAATGTGAATTAAAGATTGCATCAGGTTGCTTCTAAAAAACAAATTAAGCAGACATATATACTATGAAAATAGAAATAAAGTGAAAGAAATAAATTAGAGTACAATTGTAGGTAAGACATAATATCAGCATTTTTGAAACATTGCAAGTTACTGATGATCATTATTAGTATTCTATTCCTATTTCTAGCCTGCGTGGATTTGTTTTTATACAGCTTTTCCCTCATACTTAACAATCATTTACTTCATATTTCTAACTATACCTCATCCAAAGATCAAAAAGATCTTCACTCAGAGCTTCTTCTATTCTGAAATACACTTAATACCTTGGTTGGATCATGCACAAAAGATCCATTGTCATTTTTTGCGCTTTCTGTAAGGCTGTTTAAAAGCTCATGATGGAAACATTGGCCAATACCTAAAAAAATCTGCCTCAAAAGTACTTCTAACAAGTCAAGTGCATAGCTTGCTTCAGACAGTTTGTGAAATTTAAGCTTCCCAGTTAGATAGGCAGCACTAACAACTAGAAACAATTTGAAATATGCAGTATTGGTGAAAGGACAAAGGTCTGAGAGCTGCTGCAATCTTCACTCCTCTAGAGAGCTTTGGGTATAGAGGGCTGTCTACAGGTTTAGACACATAAATAGATACACCTACTACTAACAGGCTTATTTGAGCACAACTGTTTTATAGTAGTATCAAGTCAAAAGTGTTTATATGGGCACAGATGCCAAAAAGTTAGTAATTATTGATATGAAGCTGTTGGGAGGCCATCACGTTAAGCATGATGTTGGTAAATACATAATGCAAACAAAAATGCTTCAGAGAGATGAGTCTTGATTTAGCTTAAACAAATATGCAAAAACAAGAAGAAAAAAAGGGAATTTAACTTAAGGGAATGTGGTAGCAGGGTATTCTTGTGCTGCTCTGCAGGTTTTGACTTCACCAACACTCCTTCAGAGAAGCGTGTCTGCATATTTAACTACTGTGCATATTTTATGCGCATATTCAACTACTATTCTTCGGTCAGGCAGTTCTTCAAGAATGTATCAGTTTTGCTGAACTTTACTCTTTCCAAGAGAAAGGCTTTCACCCTAAAGGTGCAGTTGTCATTCACTTATGAAATTCAGATACATTCTATACTCTCTTGATAATTAGATATATAAAGCCAACTCCCATCTTTAAATCCATCACGTGATTTTTAAATCCACTCACTGTTGCAGCCGCTGCTGCCTCTAGTGCCTGCTCGTTCGGGACTGTGCTGACTTGGGCCTCCACGGGTTGCCCTTCCTGATAGTGAATGGAAGAAAAGAAGGGGAGGAGGAAGAAAACAAAAAGAGAAAGGGAGACGAATGGAGGGGACATGGGAGGATGAAAGATGGTCAGAGAAGGGAGAGGGAGTGTCTTTAACTGAACTGTTCTTTGACTCACTTAACATCCTAAAAGCTGTCTGCCATACATGCAGGGAGAATTTTCAAGTATCCTCAGTGCACGTGTGCCAGGTACCTGTATTTTATTATAAAGATATTTTACAGTACAGTTGGAAACCTAGAGAGCATCCCAAGAGATAACCTCTCACATAATGACTGCATAAGTTTGAGGGTTTGGATTTTTTTTTTTTTTTTAAAAAAAAACATCCAAACTGTTTTAACAAAGATGGCTGATAAGTTTATCAGCCAATTAAACTTACATCTCTGCTTTTACATTGTCAACCTAGCAAAGTCACAGAAACGCATCCTGTAACCAGTAAGACTGTGTTCCTGAACCAGCTGACAATGCCTGAGCCAGATATATTGTTTTTATCATAACCATCATAGAGGTTTTTCTAAAGCAGATTTGATGCTGGATCCAGAACTGAGAAGCACGTAGGCAATACTTTGTCTCCTGTAAAACCCACTTGCCTTTATGCCTAGGGATATGCAAAGAGGTTTTACAGGTCACAATACAGTGTGAACCTGTATATCCAAGGTCAGGATGGAGAGCATAGCTTTTCAGCCATAATTAGTTTTAATATTCAAAATATAAGAGATAGTCACCCACCAAGTGCTTTCTCCTTAAATACTGATGGCGAAGGACCAGGGGTTTAGCTACCAGCATCCATGGCACACACAGTAATGCCACCACCACAAGGAAACACTGGAGGCCTTTCTGTAAAAGAAACAGTCTTAGATGATTTAGTGACAGTCTGTATTTAAAAAAGAAATTGCTAGCAAGAGGTCTTATGCAAGTAACACTGAACGACTGAATCCCCAGAGCATGCAGATGCTTCACAATTTTCTCTCTCTCTCCCTGGAACACTGACATGCACTGTACTTGATGCCTGCTTGCAGCTGTCCCATCTGACTGCACACTGCAAGCAATACTGCTACTGGTTTAGATTAGGGAAAATCCAAACAATTCTTCAGGGAATCGGAATTTGGCAGATGCCCAATAGTGCTGGGAGGAGATGACATTAATATTTTAGCTGAGCTCAGCGGCACCACATTGTAGATAAGGATGCAAGACAATATTCCTAATCACATTCCACTATTAAGCTGGATTCAAATGTTCTGGGGCCACAGGTGACTTACGTTCAAACTGATACAAATATCCTGTATAAGAATTATTCCTTCCATCTTCAACATTACATAGTGCCCTGCTTTGAAAGTGATGCCGTGTTTCCTCTATCACTAAGACAAATTGTTTCACGCTTGATTTTATGATTATTATAAGGTCAAAGAAAGTCTCTAATATCATGAAGCTTTTCTGATCTTATCATTCTAGCAAGAACACATACCTGCCCTTTATAAAGCATCTTGTTACTGGTATCACTATAGGAGAACAGAAACATGTTGATAAAATGTATTAAAAGGCTCGGTGCATCTTTTGACGTGTGAGCATCATAGGCTGTCCATTTGTAGAAAATGAGAATAACAAGGTATCCAAACAGTGACGACATGAAAATAATTTCCGGAATAAATCCAAGATATATATTCAATGGCTTCTTGAAATAGCTACAGAAGAAAATCAAGAGTTTAAAATTACATTTGGTTAGCATGAGACAGATGTAATGAAGACAAACTTTTAATGGGTATAAGAAAAAGTCTCTAGAACAAAACTGCAGGAGCTAAACATTTCAATAATAGCTGGGACTAAAATATAGTAACTACTTGACATGCATTATTATACGTAGGCAGACAGAAAAAAATGTATTACACTCTTCGACAAAAAGGTTAAAGCAGTTTCCAATAGACTCTTGCTTCTTAACTAATACACACAGTCCACCCAAAGAAGTCCCATTGCCCCACACCCCCAGAAAAATAAAGCAAAGCACTTACATATGGTTGAGAAGACTCAGTGTGACACCGAAGAGCATGTGGATAATGCCAAGAATCACAGACATTTTCATCTTAAACGAATTGAGGAAGGCCAGCTTATTGCTGGCAATATTCCAAATCTGTGAAAAAACAACACTGAATCAGCCAAACACCAAGTAAAAGGAAGACAGAAGCGAATGTAAGAGGTGTTTTTTTTTGTTTTTTTGTTTTTTTTTTAAAGATGCATTTGTCATATACATCTCTTTGGGAAATGAGCAGCCAACCTTTTAAGATAGGAATACTGTCTTACAATGACTGATCCCACCAATACTTTTAAGTTAGGGAAAAGTTGCAGGAAAAAAGCCAACTGGCCTGTAAACTTGACAAAAAAAACCTATGGTTACCCATTTAAATGAGCAATTAAACATAGTTCTAATTTTTTGCACTTGCTCTTTGATGCAAAACATGTGCGTTTTTTGTATCATATTTTATAAGCATAAAGAGCAGTGTTATTGATCCAACCAGCTAGGAAACGACAAGCTTACTTGAAAATTTACATTTCCAAGACTGACAAAAGAGATGCAACTTCTAAATTTCTCCAAGATAAAATGGTAACTCTAAAGTGTCTTGTAAGTCTCACGTCAGATTAGATTAAAATGCTGCAGGATAGAAAGAATGAACAGGAAGCCTTTTATGGTTCTGAGAGCAAGTCTCTCTATCCTGAATCCAGTGTCTCAATAGGAACCAGATTAATTTTATTACTCATGAGCATCTCCAACATCAGGTATACCAAGTTTGCTAAGGGGACAGATGGGGCGTGGAATTCTTTCATACTGAAGTGGGCAAGCACTTTTCCGTTTACACACAGGACATTCTTAAAAGACAGTAGAGGAAGGAAGAGTTCTTACTGGGTCAATGCCAAAGGGATAGGGTCCACCAAACACCCCTGGAATAGCAGGGTTCAGCTGGAGCAGAGGGGTAGTCTCAAGCAGTTGCTCTCTGTTTAGGTATAAGTAGATTATTCAAACATTAACACAATCAATTTTTACCTCTTTCTTTTAAAACTACTAGCAACCTTCTGTTGTGAGTGCAGGGAACATCTCAAATTGAGAAAGCTTTAAGCTTCCTATGTGGCCATAGAGATTTGCCAAATGAATAACAAACCTGTCTGACCTGTTATTCAGTGTCACAAGAAAAAAAAGATGCAGCGGTCAGGAATTTTGCTATGTCTGTGAGGAAAAAGGTGCTAAACGGCAACTTTAAAAGTTCTCTGAAAACAAGCTGGTTAGAAACTTAACAGATATCAGACTTCTTGATATCTACTTGAGGCTGAGCTCAGAAGTTTACGTTTTTTTTTTTTTTTCCTGAACTGGGAAGAAGATGTGTTAAGGTAAGTCACTCTTATCAGTGTCACTCTTTATCTAGTTACCAACTATTTACTCACGACCAATTGCTTTTTAAGAACATCGGCCGGACACTCCATGATGAACCAAACATATTGAGAGACTTGGAGAAGCAGTCATTATAGATGAGGCCCGTGTAAGTGGAGAACAGTCCCATTAGCAAAATGATGTATCGACCACTAAAAACGGTGTTGAACATCTAATAGGAAAAAAAAAACAAAGTCCATGAGAACAAGGTCTCTCAGAAAGATGGAACAGTCAAATCAGTCAGTTTCAAGATAAACAATATCAGCTATATGGACTAAAAGCATGAAGTCTCTATTTCCCCATGGCAGGGATTAGGGGTGCAGGAGGTAGAACTGCAAGGACAGAACCTGAATACACAGCATGAACAGCCAGTATGGCCATCCGTAGAGGATCTGGGTTGGGCTGAATAGGAAACAGTGCACTCCATACTCTGATGCAAACCCCCAGACAGCAGCATTAGTTTAGAACTAGGCAGAACAGACTGTTCGAGCTTTCTCCATGCTCTGTCAGTGTATCTTAACCCTGCATTACCCCCTATCAGCCTAAGCTCTGAGCAAGTAAGAGCAAATGGGAAGAATCTTTGGGGAGAGACATATTTTTATATATACACATATATACATACATATATATAATATATATAAAATAAATATAAATTAATTAGGGATTATGCAGTGACAGAACCCCTTTACGGTCCAACCAGGTTTGGACAGATAGGCTGTTGTAAATTAATCGCCCATTGATGTAATTGAGTAATTTCCTTCAAATGTCTGAAAGGAAAACCAAAAAGAACTCACTATTATTACGAAATGATGCTACTCCATCTGTGACCTACAGACTCGTCAGTCTGTGCTTCACAAATTCCAAATGTAAGGAGCAATGGCATTCTTGATTCAAGAAAGGGAAGATGTGAGTAACTCTGCTTTAAATGCAAAGCAGAGTATGACCTGTCTCTTTACCTCATTGTCACTTTTCTGTGACAGAATACGACTTTCCCTAAGTACCATCCAGACAGCAATCAGAGTCATCAGGATTCCATGGCCAAAGTCTCCAAACATCACAGCAAACAGAAACGGGAAGGTAATGATTGTGTATGGTGCTGTAAGAGAAGACAACACTCCTAGTGTACTGTATTTGAATAGCCCAGATTTACTTAAGTAAAATTTATGCAATTTAGCCACATAATTCCCAAGTTTGTCCCCTGCTTCTGAGTGGGATCAGCCTCCACCATAAAAGCCATCATCTTTTCTCCCAGTATTAGGGCCACAGCACTTTACTAGCTACTCTATTAATACTGAGGGAAATAGATTCTCCATGCTTAAAGATGTGGATCTCTATGCCTATAAAGCCCCCCTGCCAAGACCTATTGCAAGTGCTGACCTGCATTCTCCCCAGCACATCCACTTCTGCCAGAAGGCCAAAAAGGGCAGAAGGCAGTCACCAATCCTAGTAACTTAAGACTGAACATAAACAGAAAAAACACACACACACTCTCTTAAGAAACAACGGCAAGCGAGAAAGGATTGAAAAGGCACAGATCTCATTTATCTCAAGGACAGAAGCTTTTTCTTCCACTGTCCAGCTCAACTGTTTTCTAGGTTAGACTTCAAAGTTTCATCTCATGGTTTTAGTTCATCAGGTCTTGCAAGTTAATACATATAACCTCAGTGACTAGAGAGCCTATTTATCCCCCTCCATGAAAAAAGAGGGCAGTGAAACAGTCCACAAGGACATTCAGCAGCCTTTAGATACAGTTGATTATTAATGCCTATAGAATGACTAAGCTAGGTCTAACCTGAGATGGAGCAAGTCAGGCACTTGAGCATAAGGTGGCATTGCAAAGACTGACTACTCTAAAAAAGGTCTCCAAGCCTCAATATCTTTGATGCTGTTCA
Organism: Dromaius novaehollandiae; assembly: GCF_036370855.1. NCBI lineage: Eukaryota > Metazoa > Chordata > Aves > Casuariiformes > Dromaiidae > Dromaius > Dromaius novaehollandiae. The sequence continues at coordinate 11,224,801 of NC_088119.1, read as the reverse complement.
GAAAAAACTATATGCTGTCACCAAAGTTTGTAAGACTTTTTGCAGAAAATGTAAACTGTAAGAAGACAATAAACTCAGAACCAAGACAGCATTTGTAAAATCATGCAAACATTAAATTGTAGTAAGTGTAGCTTAGTCCTGGGAACCAAAATATAGATTTGCTCCAAAGTAACAGGGAACTGGTCATTGCACCCAATTAACCCAAATCTGAAAGTGTTACTGGTGGTCAGTATTTTTGTTGAACAGCATTACTTTATTCAGATATTTATGAAATCAAAACAATCCGTGCTAAAATGGTGTAGTGGGCTGCACTCAGACTCTCAGGCATCAAAACCCAGAACCAGTGTCTCACCCGAATCTGCTGGGGATCTCCACAAAGGGTGTCATTCAGCCATAAAAAGCCCGCTGCAGGAATACATTTCATAAAAAGTTCTCTGAAACTGAGCAAGTAGAACTTTGCTTCAAGCCAGTGATAAAGAAAGGTGCTAACTGCACTACCAGAAAATTTCATATGGGACAGACAATAAGGAGAAAAAAAAATGACTAAAACAAAAGCTATATAGATGTCTTGGACTTTGGTAAGTATGGATTTACCTGGATTTATCTCCCGGTAAGTTCCAATGCCGTAAGCATCAACTATGTTTTGAAAGCCAGAAGTAAACTTGTTAGTTTTGTTGTATGTTGGTGGGGTCTGATTGGTTTGCATCCTGTTTAAAATAGATGGGACAGTGGATCCACTGTGTTCCTGTTTACAGAAAAGCAGGATTAGAAAACCCACCCTTAGAGCAGTGGAGGACAGAATAAAAACTTACTTTCTTGTTAGCATTTGGAAAACTGAGCTTGCATTATTGTAGTCTGCTTGCATGAAGAAATATACCTGAGTAGCTGAGGAAGGTTTGCCAAGTTTCCACGATTCTCCATTTGATATAGGAGGAAAAAGACTCATAATAAGGCTGAGCATTCTCTGATTAGGACAGACATGCAAGCTCATACAAGATTTTTACTTATTAAACAGCAAATGAAAGAACTTTCAAGATACCCAACTCTATTATCTATCTGACTAAAGAGTGAACTTGGTAATGTCATGGATAGCTCCTTTTAATAAGTTCCACTATATATCCAAAGAGCAGGACTACAAAGCACAGCTAAGTTAATGATGTGTACCAAAGTACTCAAACACAGGAAAATTTCTTTCTAGTAAGTCATTCTCCTGAACTTGAAGGTTCAAGCAAGATATTTATAGCAAAGTAAGGCACACAACAGCAGACCTACAAGCCATGATTCCTGCAAACTAAATAAAACATCCTCTATGAGAACTGACTCAAACAGCCCAAAGGGATGGTTTTCAGAGACTCAGAGTTGGGAAAAATCAATTAATCCATGTTGTGTTTGCTGACAGTTGCTAGTCTGCTTGAACAGAAGCAGGCAGGAGCAGCAGAGCAATTACTCACAGTGCCTCTTCTGAGAGCAAACTGGATAGAATCAAGGTCAGCAACAGGACACCAGACTTCAGCAATCAGGCACTTCTGTGTCACATCAATGTTGCACAGATTCAGGGTATGGTAGATGGCCTTCATCTTGCGCACTTTGATGAACCAGACACGGATATTTTTAGCAGCTGCTTGCAGAACCCTTTGGCGATGATCTTCTGTTTGGTTCAGCACCTTTCATAGAGAGGTGGGACAAAGATCAAGCAAGGTCATTGGCCAGAACTTGCAGCATACAACAGTGCACAATGAAGTAGCGCTGCCCAACAAGACAAGCGTTACCAAGAGGATGGATGAAAGAACCCTCTTCCCTCACCGCATGCACAAGACTGCCACATGTTTGCAATACACACTTAAGTCTCCATATTAATTATTCTGCTAGAACAATTTAAGGCTTCTTTCCAGGTATACTTTTCAACTACTTTCCTCCTCCAACTCCAAGGTCAGTGGATATTTCAAACAATCTACTGTTCAGAGGTCAGAGAATACTTTTTCCATCCACCCTGGTTAAAAGGACAGAGAAGAGTTCTACATGTGAGGTGTACATTGCCTTAAGTGAACACAGATTACATTAAAAGATATTTGACTAAAGGGAAAAGAAGAAAATTTTTTTTGTTAAGGGTGATTTCCAACTGGAATGTGTCTAAACGCAGGCCAAGTCAGGTCCCCAGGCTGGAAAGTCTGAGACTCGAGTGGAAGTTAGAACATAGGGTAGAGCTATCACATGCAGTTTTGAGTTCTACTAGTCAAATTGCTTCTGCATTCTTGCCTACTTTGTAATTACTGAACAACTACACTACGCAACTTCCAGCTTGAGACAGGATCTGTATCAAATAAACGGTTCAGACTGAACCTTTTTCTGACTTCTAGTTCAAATCCCTTCAGTCAATTTTCCTGCATCATGACTTACTGCCTTTCCTTGAAGCAAGTATCAAATGTAGCAGAGCCGGTACCCAGTAGTTTTGTGTGCTAACTATGTTTTACCAACACTCAGGCTGCTGCACAAAGATTAGCTGTAAAGCAGAAACTCTTTAGGGCAGCACAACATGAAAATACAAAGACAGGCATGAAAAAAAACCCTCTAAGTTAATTAGTACTGTTATTTCAATCTGGAAATAAGTTTAAATATTTTTGAAGTTTTGGTAGAGGAAACAGGCATTTATAGTAGCAAGCTTTCAGAGTTGGAAACCTGCTATCTTCTTACACATGCACACTACCTCTCTGCTCCCTCGTATGCAATTCTGTATCAACTCTGTATTTATGTGTATATAATTAACTGCTCATCTCTCTGGAAAGTATCAAACCATTCCATGACCTTAAACCCTGCAAAGAAACTAAATAAACAGACAGTTTCTAAACATCCTTCTTGTACTATTGAGCTGTTGGTCTCAAGATAATTTGCTTAGCTGAAAATAGTCATCTAATAGAGTCAAAAATTCTCATTTTTTAATATGGCCCAAAGACAAATTCAAGTGTGCATGTGTGTGAAAAAAGACATTGAACTCATTTATTTTACCATCTGAAGATCATCAATCCTGGTATTGACGCCAGAAGCCATTTCCTTCCGCTCCTGTGGTGTTTCTGGGCAGGGGTAGAGGGAGGCACGGAATCTGAAAGACATGCAAACCACCTTAGCAACAGAGATGGAGAGAAGATAAATCAGTCAGGGAAACAGATGGCTGAGAGTGAACATAGAAACAAAGCAAGGAGCAGCTTAAGAGAAGCTCCTGATCAGCAATGACTGTAAAGCATGGTTTCCGTCTTTAAATCAAATGGGCACAGAAAAGTTTGCTTAAGGCCAAAATAGTAGCTGAATACTTCTTAAAAAAAACAGAGTCAAACTCTTGATGTTAAACCATTCATTCTTAAGAAAATGGAAGTGAAAGAAAATCCTCTCTCCCCTGTGCTGTTAGACTCTCAGTGGCACTGTTAGGAAGTTGATTAGCTATCCCAATTCAGGGTGCTGCTATCATGCCAATGCAGCTGCTCTCTGAAGTAATCAGCTGTTGATCTCCCCTGTGAGAATATTGTTGACATTTTGATAAAAGGTTCGTCTGAGAGTCAGTTTCAACACTTGAACTCAATTGCTTTTAGACATTCTATAACAAAGCAGTTACCTACTTTGAGCATTACAGGCTTGGGGAGCAGCTAATTTGGCTGCAAAACACGTTTCAGTTACTTATGGTATGCTATGTTTGCTGTCAAGATATCTACTCCTAATGTCATTGTGAAATAAGGAGGTAAAAAACATGAATGCCAAGTCATTTCAGTATGCATTTCAAATATTTGAGAGTGCCCTTTCATGGTTACTGTGCATAGCAAGATGTCCAGCTGCAAGACATTAAAGTAACTGTCATACCCTTCACAGATCTTCTTGACTCTATTTTTCAATTGGTCACCTTGGAAAAAGATGATAAACACAGACTTGTGCACATAATCCCCCTAGAACAGAAGAAAGTGCATTGTAATAGCTCAGCTATTTAGAAAAATTTAGCATTATAGCAATTTACAAAAGAAATCTGTTTTCCCTTCCTCTGAATCTGTTCATATAGAAGTCATATCTGCACAGTGAGTCAAGAATGGACTTTGAACCACTCACAAGGAACATAATGCTTTTAGCCTCAGTATTGAAGTTGCCTATTACACTTGTGTTTACTGAAGCAAATGTTCTAGGATATGTATTATCTAGTCTATGTAATACAATAAACAGGAAAATCTGAGAAAACGCTAAGTCTCCCAAACAGTTAGGATGCAACAAAATGTGGATCATCACGTACTGCAGTCAGCTCAGCTACATAATCAAGCAAGAAGCTAAAGAGCAAATGAAAATAAGATGAAATGAAGTTTAACAACTTTGATTCTCCAGGGAAGCCAACAGCACATTCTTTGTATAGCTGTTTTCATGTTGGTAGCTAGTTCCCCTTCCCTGTATTTGTTAACAAGTTACAGTTCTACCTTACTTAGGAAACCTTAGCATAAAGTTTCAAGAATAATTACATTAGGTGTAACCTCAATTTAAGGAAGTGTTGCACAATAAGGACAAAGTCTCTCCTTAGCAGACAGATAATTTAACAAGTCAACTACCAGCAGTTGGTGGAACAAGAGAACAAGTCAGCTTTATACAAGCAACAAAGTAGGAGTTGTTGAATTTTCACACTTCTATCTTTGTTCCAGGGCAGCCTATGGCCTTTCTTTTAATCCATTTAAAGCAAGAGCAATAGTTCCCAAAGTCTGCTGATTAGAAGCAACAGTAAAGAGGAAACAGAATGCAAAAACAGTATTTACCATTTATACTAGTAAAAAGTACCCCCAAAAGCTCATGTGGATGTTTAAATTAATGGTTAGTAAATTAAGAAAAAGAAGAGGTCCAAGTTCAGAGTAAATGGGCTACAGATGTTACATACAACTACTGTCCAAAAGAACCTGTCTTACAAGGGTGTTTGCGGCTTATTTAGAACTGCACACAGGAGTGGCACTTTATGTTTGTGCCTGAGAAGGAACTACGTCATGCTGCAGTCCAAATTCAGAGTTGCTTAACCCTTTCAACAGCAGCCATCACCCACCATGCTATTTTTGTCTTAATGAAACTGGAAACCATTAGTCACTGAAGCCTCAGATGCTGCAGATGGGTACTGTGAAGAGTAATACAAATGTTTCCCTGCATGGAGCCCATTAAAGGATGGAGGCTCAGACCTACAAGCAAAACCTTTTACTCATCTGAGACTTTTGCCTCTGTGAAAGATGGTTCCTTTTACCGTGACAGGATCCTCCAGGGGGTTTTCAATTTCTGCTTGACGCAGGAATACGTTGCCTCGGCACACTCGCCACAGCATGCGCTCAAACATAGGGATTCGCTCACGGTTGATCACGCCAGCCACAAACCTGTTAAGGGAACAGTATAAACATAAGCTCTGCGATGAAAAGCATACATAGGCTAGTACTCAAAACACTGATGCCTACTGGAGTTTAGCATCAGTCTGAAAGCTACAAAAATCTTGTTTTTAAATTAGTTCTTTAAGCAAAATAGACAGTCTTACAAATGGACAGAGATAAAAGCACAACAGAAACAATTGCATTAAACCAAAAGCTATGACTGTTTAACAGAATGAAACTGATTAATAACGCATACATATATATGCTTTGTATATATATAAATACATAAATAAATATATAAATAAAAAAAATCACCGATCAAAGGAGAAGCAAATACATTTAGAGATATAATTCCTATGCCTGCTACTGTTCATTTCAACAGGTCCCTGGTAAGTTACATGCCAAGGATTATAGCAGATAAGGCTGCCACAGACTACCACGTTTTAGGCATGGGCTTCAAGAGGACCTCACTGTTTCAAATCCCTGTGTCCAGATAAAGAACTACAGACATACAAAGATAGCCTGGAAGTAGCTAATAAGGAGGATATAGAACTATACAGATCATTTCAGAGTATTATGTACCTAGAACAGTCACCGGATTCAAATAAAGCTGTGAATGCTCAGATTGTCTGAAAAAGCACTAGGGAAAGTTTACAAGGAACAGACTAGGCACAACTTTTTGTGCAGAGAGAAACATCCGAAGCACGAACTGGAAACTTAATGCATGCAGGACAAGAATGGAGACCAACAGCCAGTGTTGGACCAGAAGTGCCAGCCTGGGAAGCTCCACAACAGTTGTGCTCCAAACAGTGTGGACTCTGCAGGCAGAACATTAGGCAGCAACCCAGACAAGTGCAAGACAGAAGTCTAAATTGTCATTACCCAAGTCGTAGTGGGGCACCTCTTCCCATCTCGCTTGGTTCCAAGAGTGATGAGGATTCCTCCAACAGGTCTGGATCCGCCATCTGCTGATGATGCAATTCAGCCTGAATTCACAAATCAATTAATATCTAATGAAACTAGTTAGTGGCATGCAGGGAACGAGGAACCAGGAGACAGTTGGGAAACGAGAGAAAAAAAAAAAGAAAAGAAAGAGAACACAGAATAGTGGAAAGAGAACACAGAATAGTGGAAAGAGAACACAGAATAGTGGAAAGAGAACACAGAATAGTGGAAAGAGAAATTAGGTGATAGAACAGAGAGAAAGAATCGCACAAGGAAGGAAAAAAACAACAGGAAAAGTGGAATGGCTCAGCAAAGCTTCCACAAAAGAAAGGACTGATGACTGCTGCAACAGAACATGGGGGTGGTGGGGTATATAAGTCTGAAGAAAGGCAGAATTCCAAAAAATTTATCTAATTTTAAAAACAAGTCATGTTCCCAAGAACCATTTTTTTTTAATGATGCAAAGCATATTGACAAACCTTACTCTCATTAGTCCCTGGAAAAATAAATAAATAAATAAAGGGACATGCAGATTCTCTCTTCCACTATGTGTCCATTTTTCGGCATACTAAATGCAACAGGCATTTCTAAGAGCTGCTTGGATATTATATTTGCCTGTGAAATAGTTCAGTAATCTGTTCTATACAGATAGGAAGGATGCTGCTCAGGTAAGTCTTCCACAGACAGCTCAGCTAGCCTTACAGCAATACTCGACTTCACAAGGTTGTAACCTTACAACCAGTTATGCAATACCTGCATACCCTGTATATGTCAGCCTTCTGCCACGCTTTGAAGCAAAGGCAATGCCTCATCCATTTTAGAAACGGGTGATGATAGCTTGATTGATTCAACTTTGTATCTACGCTGATGGGGCCAGTAGTTAGAGTCAATAACAAAACCTGAAAGTACTGGATGGTAATTGTCTTCCCTGGCTGTAAAAAGTACTCCCTCCAAGAAAAACATACAATACTTATAACTTAAGAACATTTTGTCTGATTAAATCCATTATTTTTTCCAGGTAATTAGCCATATTCACTTCACATGTTATTGCCAGACACATAAGATACATTGCTTAAGGCAATCTAGTGATTTTTTTTTTTTTTTTTAACCCCAGGCATTAAAATAGGATGTAGCTTATCTGTCATTCATTGCAACTAATTTATAGGCTAAAATTCTTAAATTCTTGGGAACATAGCTTGTAAGTGTCAGCACTTGAAGTCACAAAGGATGTTCATATCACATCCTCTTGTGTGCCATGCTCATACTCCATTCAGAAGCCTTTGTCATAGTTATTTCTACCTCTGCAGCTTATATAATGAAATGAGGAAAATTAAAGAGTTCCTTAGCACAAACAGAGGACCAAATTCTACCCCCTGTGGTACACAGTAGGTCTCCCCCATAGTGGCTGATACACTTGAAGGTAGAGTTTGACCCTAGAACATGTAAACTGTACACACACATGCACTGCAGTCTTGCAAACATATATGGCAAGTTTAACAACTCAGCCATAACTTCTCTATTCACACAATAATTGCCTAATAATTTTAGCAAAAAAGTCTCTAAACCATTTTACTTGCATGTCAAAGGAAAGTATTTACCATAGGCAAGGACAGCTTTTGCAAGGCTGACATCAAATGCAGCTCAATTGCTTGTCCACACACAATTGATTCAGCTTACAGATGTTACAAAAGTAATGGATCTCTAATTTACTTTAGAAAGTCAGCATGGAGAAGTTCTGATACTTTCAATTTTTAGCCAACTTGTTACAATACCCAATAAGCTGAATTAAAATTTTGTTTCATAAAGAACGCAACCAAAATAAGCAAGTTTCCTATCTCAAAATGAAACATACAGATCAAACACTCTAGCCATTATTTGATATCAAGATTTCAGGACATTGAAAGACAATGAGAAAAAGGTAATATTTTAAGAGGCTTGTATTGTATTTATCAGTAGTCAAGACACTCTCTGTGATAATTTTTTGTGGGGTGTGCATTAGACTAGTTGAAGCTCACCCTGTTTTCACCAGATTTTAACATAAAACATAAAACCAAAAGGATGACACATGTGAAAAGTTTTGCTCTGCCTCACTTGAGAAAGTAATTCTTATAAATGTTTAGTATTATTCCTGACCCTTCTGGGGCTGTGTGTTCTTTATTCGGGACAGTGTATAAAACAAAGAAAAGTCCTGCAAGGGGGGTTGGAATTACAAAATAAAACAGCTTAAAGAAAAGAATCAGACTAGTTTTACAAAACATGCACTCACATATACAAGAATTTATTCCATAAAAAGAAGCTAAGTTCTTTAAAATATTCTCTAAACTCCTTTGATTTGGTGATGGTGACCTTTTTAGAAGGGGAACAGGATAGCAACACTGGTTCTGGAAGGATCAATTACATCAGTATTATAAGATTTATCAGAAACAAACAACTGAGAGACTATGAGGAAATGAAAGAGCTATCCAGCTACAATGCAGATAGACAAGTGTCTGCTCAATCTAGAAATTTACTTTGAATAAGAGTTTTTACCAGCAATAAGTGAAATATTAAGTTATTGCAAAGTTCTTTACCACATCAGGGTTGGTTGGGCCTGGAAAAAAACAAGCATTCACGTGACACTACAGAAATTATTAAATATTTTTAAATTGCTGATTGTTCATGCAGATCAGCACCTTTAATTTCAAGACCCCCAAATATCTGTCATTTTCCCTACCCTTGCTTAGCCAGGAAATCAAATACTACACAGCAGGAAGGCAGTAGTTCTGCTCTACAATGGTTCTGGATTGCTACACACAATGCATACAATTCAAGCCCCTTCCAGTTCATAGAAACAAAACAAATTCCATTTTCACAGGAACTAAAAGGGATTTGCTTCACCATCTAATTTATTAATCCAGAAACCAGAAGGAAATGACAGATGCAAAACAAACAGAAAAAAGCAGATGGTGAGAAGAGTTAAGAGGAAAGAGAGACAAGGGACTGCATGCCATTAACCATTACTTTTCCAGTCTTCTTTTACGCTCACAGTCTAGGATGCTTATGGCAAAACTTTCAGAGAAATCTCTCCAGCTCATACTGCTCTTCATAAGCAAAGACAAGAAGACTGAGAAAAGGATCATAATCATCAACATGGTATGTTGAGACAAGAAATGGCTACTTTGACTAGAATGGTCATAAAAAGAACAAGTGAAAAAATGCCACCATTCCCCCTCCCCCACTGCACAAACTCCTGTAAGCATAGCAAATGCCACACACAAAGTAGTTTGAGTAGTAAGCCATTTCTTGTGCAATTTATTACTATGAACAGCACAATCTTAATTACAGGTTACTAAAGTCTTCAAGTGTTGAAAGTACTGTGCAAACGACAGCATGAAGAAATGAAGCACACAATACTTAGGGACAACAGCTAGACTGCATAAGGCTCAAAAGTCCCGGACTAGTCAGGATCTCTTATGCAGAGCTGTTTACAGTGTGAAGTAAAGTGGTTCTACAGTTTTAACACTTTTGTTGAATTTCACACATCAGGAGTTCAGTTTGCTTTTACATACAGCAGTATTTGGGAAAGATTTGGGTTTACAATTAGAGAAAAGAGTTATCAAACAAGAGCAGTATCATATATAAATTTTCTCCGGCCAGAATGGTAAACTCATTCAAGTCTTATATGAGTTGCCCTTATGTGGGTGAATTGATGTAACTGTTTCAGAAGAAAATGGATTTTGACCTTTAAATTTAGTATGTTAATACTGTACTTGAAGAAAAGCAGCAGCTAGTTCTCGCCAGCGAGGACAGCAACTAAGAAAAAGCAGATAGCACTAGCTGCACTTGGTTTTACTCAGTGTTCAGTTAGAACAGACAGGCAGCGGCACCCTAATGCAGCTAAGTGATAGATTATCAGGTTATTGCTGTTTGTCCAGAGAGACCCAGCAACTTGTAAGCAGTCATTCAACACTTGAAGATAAGTTATTTGTAATGAAACCAAACCCATTACCAATCACTCTAGCAATATCTATGCTAGCAGCAACTAAGACTCATGTTGGCACGGGAACAACCTCAGTGCTTCAACAGGCAGCAGCATCTTGTGCCAAAAAAAGGACTGTTAGATAAATGGTCTGAAGCTTGCAGGAGCCCTCCTCTACTTGATTAAAGTCTTTGTAAATATCAGAAGCCAAATCCATTAAGAACTCTTTGATCAAATCCTTGGATTGGAGGGAATTGGTCACATACTGGGCAAAAATACGTCCTTCCCCTTCTAAAAAACATGCAGTGAAGTTTTCTCTAAGAGCTTCTAGAATTTGAAATTCTTAAGCTTTAAGATGAGGGATTAAGTTTCTTCTCCCGTGCAGGCTCTATGCCACTGTATCAGGAATGGCATCAGAGAAGCTATTTTCAGGTTGAGAGAAAAAATTCACAACACTCCTGCCATTTACTGGCCTATTCGATATTGGATAAAATGTTTGAAGATTTTGAATGGCAAACTTGCTCCAGAACTTACCTGAGAACTTCAAGGTTGACCAAAGGCTCAGTAAAACCAAAGAAGTCCATTAACTCCAATGGTCTTTGTATCATGACTATAACGAGTTACCTCCATTTAACAGTTCAAAGACTGAGGAGAAATTGATTGTAACGTCTGTGTGTAAGTGAGGTATGACTCTGTTTATGTGCATACATACCAGAAAAACACTTATCCGTTGAAGAAAGGGCCCACTGTAGCACCGAATTTTTGGTCTGTTGACATGCTTTAAGAACTACTAGTGCCTTATTTATTTTGCACAGTTTTCAGAGAAACCACTGATTAATTAAAAAAAAAGGTCACAAGATGTAAATCATGGGTAGCTATGTGTACTGCATGAAAATGGAAAATAATTTAAGAAGCTTTCTTAAACAAAGTACAAAAGTGACCCTGCAATCCAAAATAGCAACTAAAAATGCATTTGAGAATAAAAATGGCAATTTGTGGGAGAAGAACCGTCTGCCTAAGTGCTAATCCATCCCGGTATTCTGACCTCATCAAAGAATTGCTGAGTTTTGCGCAGTATAAATTTTAACTCCGTCAGCTCCAAGAAATTTCTCTTCAGAGCTTCCTGGTTTGTGTTGATTTCTTTAAGCTCATTTTCAATTTTCTCAAAGTTTGCCTGCAAGACGGGAAAAGGAGAAGGGGAGGGGAAACAACTTGAAATAATTCTGTAAATAAGTGCTATTAAATCTATTAGAACAATATACTAGGCAAGATGCTTCACAATCACGTGCAGTTTGCACACAATCGTGGATGCTATCTTTAGTCTGCTATGGCGCAGACATCTCAGTCTGTCTCATTATCTTCAGGCAGCTTTAAATATTCCATGCTCAGCTAATCTTTCATAGACAGCATTTATATAGAGTATTCTTCAAAATCACTAAAATCCTGAATAAACTTTAACACAGACCCACCATAAATCATGCAGCTCCAACAATTTGAGGGGAATTTCACCCATTTAAATGGGTCAAAGTCAGGCTTTCACTTCTAAAAGTATTTGGATAAAGGAGCAGTTAAAACAATGTTTATGTAAATTAGATCAGCTAGCATTTCGAGTAACAACTGGGGACTATAACTAATGGATCTTTACCACTAAAAGCTACAGTTATTAATTTCCCCTGTTTTCATCTAGAATCAAATACTATTTGAGTCTTAATACACATAATTACCTCCAAGTCAATCATGTCACGGGGAAAAGGTACCTCTGGGTTTTCACCAGTGTCCATGATGGGAATATTTGCCTTTTTAATCTCCTTCTCAACAAACCCTGGAGAGATAACACAGTTATGCTCAATACTAACCAAAGATACTTCAACATCAAATTATCTCCATCTTAACCTCCATCTAGCCTGATCAGAAGCTGTGAATTCTTTCACCTTCAATTCCAAGGCAGCCTTACTGGGTTAAAAATTATCCTTCAACCAGGAAATGAATCCTTGGAGGCAGTCTGACTGACACAAGGTAGAAAAGTAGCCTTCATTTCTCCAGCCAGCACTTTGCTTTTTAACAGTGGGTTACACTGGTAACACACAGGTTCAGCCTGCGCTAATTTCTTCTGTAAAAGCTATGGACTTAGAAGCATACCAGAGAGCGACATACTTAGCTTTCGGTCCATTTCTTCACACCTCCTGACTTCATTAACAAATTTACGTTGGAACACGTTCACATCCGGGTTCAGCTGCGAACAGAAACACATCTCCTCAGCAACGTCCAAGCGTGACGGGCCGCCAGGAGCTGCCCTGGCTCCGCGGGGCCCCAACTGCCCCGGAGCTGAACGAGCAGGCGCCGCTGCGGCCCTTCAGCTTTTCACTGCCGGCCCAGCCACGGCGATGCCGCGAACAACGGAGGCGGTAGCCACCGTTTGGGGCAATTCGGGCATTTTTTCACGGCGGCAGCTACTCACGTCGCGGAACTGGACCTTCCCCAGCTCGCCCAGCTCGCTGACACAGCAGTAGGCGGCCTCGGACTGCAGGAAGAGCTGGGCGAGGGTCATCTCCTCGCTGCGGAACAGCTCCCCCATGGCGGCAACGTCCCCGCCGCGGCCTCTGCGGGGAACAGCGGTAAGAACCGGGGCCGGGCCGGGCCCGGCGGGGCCGCGCCGCCGCCCTCGCGCGGCCGCGGCCCCGGCCGCGGCCCCGGGTCCCGAGCGCCGAGCTGGCGGGCGCGGCCCCCGGCCCCGGCGGGCCCCCGCCCCGGCGCCGCCATGTTACCTGCCGCAGCCCCCGCAAAGCCCCGACGCGCCGCCGCCGCCAGCTGATCCGCAGCGGCACCCGTTCCTGACGTCACCGCGCTCGCGGGGGCGGGCTCACGCGGGCACGTCGCCTAGCGACGGCACGCCTCGGCGACGCCCGGGCCGGAAGTGACACCCTCCCCCCTCCGACGCCGCGGGTGGCGTAGGCCGGGCAGGGCGGGCGGCGCAGCCGAGGCGCGAGGGTGCGGTCGGGCCTGCGCCAGGCCTCGGCCGGCCCCGCCCGCGGCGGCGACCGGAGCCGCCGGCGGCGACGCCCGGAGGCAGGTACGAGCCCGCGCCCCGCCGGCGGGCGGCCCTCGGCGGGGAAGGCCCGGGGGAAGGGGCGGCGGCGGCCCTGCGGCCTCCCGTGCTCGCGTCTGCCATGGGCAAGCAGAGCCCCGTCCCCGGTGTGGCGGCCTTTCAGCGCGCGCGTGCGCCTGGGGCCTTCCTTTCGCTTCCCGCCCTGCTTTCGGGGCGAGGCGGAAGCCCCCTGCCCTGTAACCGACACCGCAGCACGGTGGTGTGCCCGCGCCTCCTGCTCTGGAGTCTCGCTCCCCATCAGGCCGGCCTGAACTCGGAGTTACCTCATTGAAGTCAGTGGAATGATGGTAATACATAAAAGAGCACAAAAACAGGTCTTCTGAGTGAAATCCCCGTGTCGCAGAAGCACCTTTCAGTAGACAGGCAAATCTCTCCAGTAGCCTGCAGGCCAACTTTTGAGTATAGTGCTTGGAAATCTAATGAAATACAAGAAACCTCTGCAGATCAGGGGTTTTCTACACTCCAGTCTGCTAATGGAAACACAATTCTATGGGAGGGGGGCCAAAAATCATAAATGAAACAGATTTAAGTTAAATTACACAAAACTTCTAAGTACATTTTCTGCTTATTGGCAGTGTCTTTGAGTGACTGCTTGATCTTTATTGTGGTTGAAAGAGGAGTTTTTGCAATAGGGAAAAAAGGATCTGATTTAACCACAGATCCTTTTCCACGCAGTTGTCTTCATTTTGAAAGCCCCTAGCTGTGCACAACAAAAAGGAGGTGTGATGCCTGTTATGGAATTGGACAGTCTTTTGTCTCCTGTGGAGCAGAGAATACTAATTATTGTTGTTATGTGTTTATTTGTTATGCTTTGGCAGAACAGCACTGATGGATGTGTGGGTGCTGCTCAAATACAGAAAAAAAGCAAAAAAACAGTGTAAGCTCTGTTTCTAAGAGCTTGCATTGTGAGACAAAAGGCCACAAGCAGATATGTACAGTCAGATAGAGCAGGGCCAGGAGACAAAGGCATCGCACTGGTCAGCACGGTAGGCTGCAGTCGTGGTGAACTGCACTCTGCTGCAGCAAAGTCAGTGTGTGTTAGTGAAGCAAGAGCTGCATTTAGGGAAGTGGCAGTAGTGGTAGGACTGTTAATACTCTGTTTTTATTCAGACATTTGACATAATCTCTGAAACTGATTATGAAAGAGTGAGCAAATTCGGAAGGTTGAATAACATCTGTTTGTCGGAAAATGAATTTGGTGCCTGTGAAGTGCATTGCATTGTTAGTGGTCCATAAGATTGAATTCTCCTTGTCTCTGGGATGCATCTAATAGTGGAGAAAGTTGCACATATGGTGCGCATTTTGTTCCCAGTGTATTTGTCCCCAGGTCTCCGGGAGGCAGAGGGAATAGTTTTATTTCTTTTTCTCTGTCCAATCCATTGCCTCTCTACTTCTCTGTCCCTATAAAGCATTTGATAGTGGTGCTATAAAATAGATGGGATATTGGAATAAACAGTCATATCTAAGGCACAGTCTAAGCATTAAAAATCCAAAGACCAAGCTATATCTATCACGCAACAGCAAGCGCAGCCAGAAATCATTCTGCCTTGAAGAGCCTGAGACAGCTCTGACTTGTCCTGTGTGTTCAGGCTCCAAAGGGAAGGCTGCAGTTTGCCACCTATTGGCCCCTCCTGGTATGTCTCCGCGGGAGAAAATGGCTGAAATGAAATTAGTCCTAACATAGAAAATTACTCATCGCATTTTAGCTTGGGGTGTGATTGCTACATGCGCAGCAAACATAGAGCATGGCACTTCGTCTCTTCTACTAAATATCAACACCAAAAATAAGTTCCTGTTCTGTCATTTTATCTCTTTCTGTCTTATATATTCAGCCTGCTATTTGATGTTGTTGTTGTTATTCCCAGATGGGGAAACTAAGGCACAGAGACAGCATTGAAGTCACACGGGGAATTAATAGCAGAACTAGAAAGAGAACACTGTTCTGCTTTCTTCCTGTACTGTATATTAAACTTCACAACAGATTTCTCTGGAAGTCCACTCTGAAGCAGATATCCCCAGTGAAAAACAACAGCAGAGCCTCAGTGCTATCTGGCAGGAATGAGGTTTTTTACATGGAACTGACTCATCAGCACCAAACACTGGAAATAAATCCTCAGGAAAAAGGGCCCTCCAGGAAAAAACAATGTTAGAAAAACAAGCTATTTTTAATATATGACATAATTGTGCTGTGCAGCCCCCACTATATGTATTTACTGATGCGCAGTGAACCCAAGTCTAAATCCATGCTGTAGTGTGGATACAACAGCATTAACAAGCAAGCTGTCACGCGGCAGAGAACAGTGGGGCACTGAAAGTGCTGATTGTAGTAAGCATTCAACATTAAACAATGATCCTATGCATGTGTTTGTGCATAGTGGGTTTCACAGCTTGTGCGCTAGGAATTAAGCATTTCTTCCAAGACTGTCTTGAGGTAGGCAGTGAGACTGAACAACCCAAATATCGTATGGCATTCCCTTTATTTGCCAATCTGTGGCAAATTGCAAGGGCAGGCATGACCCTGATCCAAGGCAGGATGTACTGAATATGAATTGCTTGTTGTCAAGGCTACAGGGCAAGAGGGAAACTGCAACTTTCCCACTCTGTGCACAGCTCTTCAGCTGAACCTGGAAGAGCTTTCCGCTGCCCGAGGCAGGAGACTTCACAGTGCAGCTGTATCCTTGGGAGTCTGATTTCTTTGACTGAGCTAACACCAGTGATAGTGAGAGGGTCTCACCCAGAAGTTACTCTGAAGATCTGAATTTTGCTTCTTCACATTCCTGTGCTTGGTCCAACTGGGTGGTTGGAAATGGTTTTGGTAGCACCTCCCAAGTGTCTTTTAAGGCAATAAGCTGATGATAGTTCCACAAGCTGTAAATTTCTGACAGTACTGTGCAAGACTTTGTAAATTGCTTTGTGTCAATACCAAGGTTAAGTTAGTAAAACAAGGATCATTTCTTCCCCATGTTTTCCAAAGCAGTGTGTACACTATTAAGTTCTGAAATAATTAATATTTTTTTTACCAATAAAGCCTTATGCAATACAGTATGTTTGAGCATTGCTTACAAGTACATTTTTGCATGGCATATGCTGAAGTAGTGGCTAGATTTGTAGATGAATAGAGGATTGCAGAGTTGAGATAGCTGCTTCCAGGGGGGACTGTCCAGCTGCTTCAGTTCATGAGTGAATTATGTTTATTCTTTCTATATTAAATACATAGAGTTGTGGTGCACACTGCATACATAATGTGCACACCTACTGTGTATATGAACATATTCACGCACATGGGAGCATGCATTTTTATGATTCAGAAATTAAATGCTGTAACTATTCAATCCAGATTGTAGCATTTCTTTAAAATATTGAAAATCAGGCTCTCGTAGTGCTGAAAAAGGTGCTAACTATTGGAAAAAGATCTGAATCTTCTAGCTGAGCTTCTGCACTAACGTGTGCAGTTATTTTAAACCAGCCTTCCTTTAATGTATACAGCTGTGCCCAGATGGGGCTTCTTTCTTTTCAACAGCTTCCTGAGCCATTTACACAAGGTTTTTGTTTTTTCCTTTCAGACAGATTCCTTGGAGTTTTGCTTAAATGCCTTTTAGACTTATGGTAAAAAGAGGTTGTTGGAGTTTCAGAGCTTTGCATTCCTCACTGAGCTGTGCCTGTGTTTGCATGCAAAGCCATCGCCTCCCCTCCAACTATTTTAATCATTTCAGAAAGGGTGGGACATCAGGCATTTGGCAGCGGGTTCCTTTTATATAGCTGAGGTGGAGTCAGCCAATGACCTGCAAGCCTGGAAAATTTTGCAGGGCAGTTTCACTGGACAGCTTTGCAGAGCCGTGCCATTTGAATTTCAGCACAGACATCCACACACTGTGCTCTCCATTTCTGGCGTGTCTCCCAGCGCAGAGTTTAGCTGAGGCTCGGGTTTAGTTTTCCCTCCTCTCTCTCCTCCCTGCAGTGACAGCTTCTCCGGGCTCTGCCAGCCAGGACTCCCAAGCAATCATGGAGGATACCACTTTGCAAATTATTGAACCACCAACTGCCTCTGAGGCCTCAGAAGAGCAAGTGCCAGAGGAACCCATCAAATCAGACCAGATCAACGGGGTGATGGTGCTGACCCTTCTGGACAAGATCATTGGAGCAGTGGATCAGATCCAACTGACTCAAACACAGTTGGAGGAGAGACAGCAAGAGATGGATAGCGCAGTGACCAGCATCCAAGGCGAGTTGACCAAGCTCACAAAGGCACACACCACCACCAGTAACACTGTGAATAAGATGCTGGAAAAAGTGCGCAAGGTGAGTGTCAACGTGAAGACCGTTCGGCAGAGCCTGGAGAAGCAAGCTGGGCAGATAAAGAAGCTGGAGGCCAATGAAGCGGAGCTCTTGAAGCGCAGGAACTTCAAAGTCATGATCTACCAGGTAAGCAACTATCCCACGTCTTCTTTATGTTTTGTTTCCGTTGCTAAGGGTTGCATCGCAATGTGCGGTCTACTGCTGTCCCAAACTCCCCTAGTCCTGTCTAGTGTTCCAGATTGAGGTGGGTCTGAAATGGAGCTCTTGTTCATGTTTTAACATTGTCTGTGTATTCTAAGACAACAGGTTTGGTACAGTTGCTGCATTTAACAGGACTTCTACTGAGGATAGTGAGAACGGTCCTATGCACTCACTGCAAAAGACCAGAAGTATCAAAATATCTAAATTGCTGCTTAACTGAAAAAAGAACAAGAATGTTCTGGGTTCTGGAAGAGAGTCTTGTAAATCGGGCTTTTGAAGTCTTTCCTATTTGAGAGGCAACGTGTATCACTACACAGAGAGTGATACTATTTCAGATTTGTGGCATGCATCTTACAACAAGAGACAGTAACCCCAGCCTCAGGGCTGTTCTCACTGACTAGGACAGATGGAAACACTGGAGAAAATACAGAACAGTTTTTTGAGCTCGTTAGTGTTTGGGTCTGCCTTTGCTATTTTGCCTGTGCGTATTGCCAAGTTCTTTTGTCTGTAACCTGCAAGTCTTGAAGCTTCCATTTTTTTTTAATTTCAATTAACTGCTTTGGTTTGCTTGATATTCAACCCCTGCACCTGCACCTAAGCATTGGATTTTCCTTTAACATAAAACAAGAAAAGAAAGAGGAATATCATGTTTCTGTCTCTTTTCCTGTCTGGAGTTAGCCTTCCTTATCAGAGCAAACTCTCATACTGGGTCACAGGGGAAAAGTGAGTGAAATAGTTAATGATTCAGTTAGAAGCCTCTGTGTTAATAATAGACAGTGTCAGGGGCAAATAGAGAAACATCTAGTGCTGATCACAGTAAAAGAGGGAAGAAAAACAAAAAAAAAATGAAAGCACTTCCTACTAGTTTGAAAGGAGAGCTGATCATAATAGGCTCAGGAATCTAGCGAGTATCAGGGCCTGTATAACTGATTCAGCGGTTAAGCATTTGTAGTTTTATCATGCCTGAAAGGCTGAAATACTCAAGCATATTGACATCATGCAGGCAATCTAACCAGTTTTATATATATATTTACTGGAAGCTCTCTATATCAGGCTTTTGGGGAAGCATAGATCTATCCATGAAAAAATAACATAGACCTCTACATGCACTGCGGAAACAACAAACATTGCAAAACAAGAAGAGGGAAGGGAATTGTTTAAACAGAACATTCCTTGTGGGTTATGAAAACAGGTAGGAAATTGGCAAGCTTCTAGATCCTTTCGAAGCATCCTAAATATTGGCAGATTGTCATTTTGGGAACTGTTCATTTTGGTTTATTATTGCTCATGAATATTGAGTAGCATTTTTCTTAAGAAAACAGTCCTGCTTCTAAAGGAAACCAATGGCAAAACTATTGCAATAGACGATTGCAGTGAGGACAGAACAACCACTGAGTGAATCAGTTGAGAAAGGACTATGGCAAGGGCTTTGTGTATCATAAAGTTATTGGGCAAAAAAACCCACAACAAATGATTTGTAATTCAGAACAATTTCCTAGCATGGAATTTTGTGTGATTTCCATGTGAGGCTGGAGAGCCCAAGTAAGAAATTCTCCAGGCTTGTTTCATGTGAAATTGAGCCTTTTGCATACTCACGAAAATCCTCACACTTATGCAGGAAGTCTAAGTAAACTTTGACACTGAGGGTAAATGACTGATCTTGCTCTGGGGAGGCAGGAGACATGGGAGCAAGTGTGCAGATTTGTGACAGACGCTGCTGACACAAATTAAGCTATTTTTTTGGCAGAGAAACTCTTGATTATCTCTTAATTTGGTGAATTGAAAAGCAAAATCCATGATTGGTCTTTTGATGTTTGAATACTAGAAAGAAATAGACAATAATATTATTAATTTGTCTGAATAACAAATATCTTTGCTTCTCCTACTTTTGTGCTGCATTACTATGCCAAAGACAGACCCGTACAATGAGAATTACCATTGCTATGCAGGGACCAGAGGGAATCCCCTGGGAGAACTTGGTATATTTTTGTAGTCCCCTGCAATAGTGTAACCACTTTTCCCTACATACAATAGAAACGTAGATTTTTGGGTAAGAGAGAATGTTTCTAAAGGGTATCAACCCACCCTCTCTCTCAAAGCTTCTCCTGCCGGTTTCTGGTGCGACTTTTTTACCATTCCCAAAACAATAATTATCATTTCCTATATAGAAAATCAGTAGTTATTTAATAGTTGCATTATTCTATAGTTTGCACTCCATAAAAATGTCATTGCTTAATTTTCATTGTACAGAAACCTGGATAATAAGGCTTTGTGTAAGGAAAAATAGCGGGCTGTGTACAGGAATCTCTCTTATTTGTGGAAACTTTTTATTCTGAAGAAGGTTAAATATTTGGAGGATTTGGGGAGTTTTGCTTTTGTTTTGGGGAGTTTCTATTCTGCTTTCTTTTTTTCCTGAGAGAGACATGATTTTTAGAGTTTGTTTCTTACTGTAATTACGGAGATGTCATTCTTCAGAAACTACCAACCCACACTGACTGTGTGAACTGCACTGCATATTTGCAGAAACATTAGGTTACAATACTGTGTCTTGATTTATTCATATGAATATTTTATTACAGTCAGTAATTCTAGAGACATCAATGAAAAGAGTGATATTTTGTCTGGGACTTTGCAAAACAGATAATGCTAATGCTTTTAAAATAATAAAACTCTATACAGAAAGAAGGGATTTTTTTGTGTGTACATTTTAAGGGCATTTATCAGATCAAAGATTATATTCTGCCATTCTGATATTGAACAATGCTATTTGTTGCAAGAAGCCTTGTTGATTCCCATGGGATTACACATTTACTAATATCTTTCTGTGTTTAAATATTAATAATGATGAAATATTTGAAGTGTATTAAGAGTCTATAAAACAAAAACTTCATGATGGGCTCTACCCTGGGGAGTTTAAATCTGGAAATTATTTTTTCCCTGTGTCTAACCTAAAAAAAATTACAAAACAACACTTAACTTATTCAGTATTCCACTTCCCAAGATACACCGCCTGTCAAAGGTTACTTTGGGTACTCTCTTGATAATTTAGTTAATTCTGTAATGGTGAACAATATTGTTATTAATTTCTAACTCAGGAAAAGCTGTCTTTGTAAAACTGTGATTAACTTTTATGCACGATTGCATTTTCTGATGCTATGGGTAAAAAATGCAAAGATTTATTAGCCTTTTCTTTTGGAGAAGAAGGGGTAAACTCATTTTAGATATTTGATTGTTCTCTCAGCATTGAATCTCCAGCAATTATGAAAGGAACTATTTCAGAAGTGCAAATAACATCTTTCAGCACCCTGTGAGAAGAGATCAAACTACATGCAAGAGTTCTGCTATCTGTTAGATTAGGAGAAAAAGAAAATCAAATTTTATTCAGGGAAAGCTTGACCTGCTGAGATGAGCCTAAAGCATATCTGTCTCCCTAGTTCCAAAATTCTGGGGAAAAATGCAGTACTGAAAACTGCTTCCAGTGGGTCCTGCTAAGGTCAAGGCACTGAGCGAAATGTCTACCGACCATTATTTGCAGTCACATATATACATACACTCACTTTCTCACTTGCTCACTCTCTCAAATACACTCTGATCAGATTTTATCCAGGGCTGGTCTGATTTTGATCGAGGTAAGTGCTTTCATATTGACTTAACTTTGAAGGGGATTAGATTGATCCTCGAGAATAGCATTAAAAAAAAGCAGATCCCCTCCAAATTACCACATCTTTGAGTTTTGAAAATGAGTCTACCTAAAGAAAAGATGACAGACTTTTGACAAGCTGCTAAGTATGTAGAAGTTCAGTATTCTTATTGAAAGGGAGACTTTTCTTCCTAAAGAATTTGATGTCAAATGACTACGTGTACTTAGTAGCAGCACATGTGAACAGAGCTCTGCAGGAGTTGCTTTGTGCCTTCTGTCCTGGACTCCTGTCTTTCGGAGAATTTAGGACACTGAAGTGTCAAATTTGGTTAGTGTGTTTGCTAATAAAAAACAAAATAAAGTGACTTCACCCCAAACCTCCTCAGTTTTAGGTTGTAAGAAAGCTGGGGCTGCGTACTATAGCTCATGATGAAATAATGGATGTCTAATGTAAATAGCGTCTGCTCTAAAACAAGACAGTGCTGCATTTGTTTGAAAGAACTGTATATGTCAGTAGTTATGTAAGCATGGAATTTTTCCTCCAAATATTTTTGACAGTTAAACTTATTCTTACAAATGTCAAAGGCCTGATTTTCTTACAGACTTCTAAATGCATGTGGCACACGCCGCACAAATTAGGTGTTGAGTTTTTAAAAAGTACGGTCATTTATTTTGGGGCTGATGAGGGAGCTGAGCTCTGAGGGAAATCTGGCTCACGATGGACAGCTTCATCTTTTTGGGAGAGACTGGGGACGGCGGTGCGAGGGCTGGGCTGTTCCTACACTGTCGGAGCCGGGGGACTCCCCAGTTTTCTGCCTGATGCATTCTGGTCACATCACCTTCGGACAGACGTGCCGGCGTCTGTTTTCAAAGTTTTAGGAGAATTCCAAGAGACATCTGTTCCGGTTGTTTAGGGGTAGTGTCTTCAATTTTGTGGGGGCAGAAACAATCTAAAAACTCCTGTGGGACTTCTGTGCTCCAGCCACGCAGAGCCCTGCAACAAGGGGAGCTCCTCTGAGAAGGGCTGGGTGGCCACTACAACAGGGTAGAAAATGGATCGCGGCTGTGCAATATGTGGGGTAGGTAGGGCTGTATGAGGAAATATAAATAGCGCAGCTTGGCTTTTGTGCCTTGAGTGGGCCTTATACGGAGGAGAGCAAAAAGATTGTCAGTCATGGGGAGGAGGAATGAATTTTGAACCCACAGGTTAACACGGCCGATTTGGAAGCCGAACCTGAACTCTGTCGCTTTTAGGTCTGTGCTCCTCTAAGGAGAGCGTGGAAAAGTACGTGAGCGAAGGGAAAGAGCCTAGTGACTAAAACGGGGTAGGGAGTATGGAGAGGGAGCACAAAATGAGGCCCGTGTACCGCGGCGGCCGCACCCACCCTCTCCTGGGCTGCAGCCTGTTCTCCAGTTCCTAAACAGTATGTCAGCTGCCCCTGAGCTATGCTTTTGTTTTAAGTTGCTCATTCTCAGAGAAGAACCTTATGAGGTAATAAAAGCAGGAAGTTCATGGGAGTCAGCTTGATCTGCAGTCACAAAACCCAGCCTGTGTGGATTACAAACGCTTGAATTCAGCGGAGTTTGCTCAACTGCAAGCATTAAAGAATAGATAGAAATTTGATATAAAATTGGAATTATAGTATTGGGGATTAGCATGGGCACTAGACACCCCCTTTGTGCTTTTCCTGCAAGACCAGTCAGTTTTATGTGCGTAGGACTATTCTGCACGTGCACTTGGAGTCCCTGTCTGTGTCGGGAGCAGTGCCGTGCATAGCATCCGTTCTTTCCAGAGGCTCACTGCAGGGATTTTCATTGCACCAGCCAGTGTTTTCTGTATTTGTTATCTAATAAGACTTTATAGTAAAGACTAGTTTCATTTTGCTGTGAATCCACTCAAAAACAGCTCCCTTTATAGCCACAAACATTTCTTATCTCAGGTTTAGTAGAGAATTACTATGTGAGCAGTTAGCTGGTGGGTTTGTATATCAGCAACCGCCAAATCGCAAGAAATGCCTCATCCAGTGACAACTCTGACATGGATGATGGGGACAGAGTACTTCTCACAGTACTTTATTTTATTCCATTCTTAAAAGTAATATCATAGAGAATTAATCATGAAGCCTTTGTTAAAAAAATTGAGTCATACAAATTGATATCCATTAATTAAAAGTTAGTATTGTTCATCTCCGATCCTTTGTCTTTGTTGCTGGAATGCGAGGGTCTCAGTGCAGAAAGCTGTTTTATCTCCACTTCTGTTCTCCTGCTTTTAGTCATAGAAATAGCAAAATTAGAGGTGGAAAAAATGTCACCCCGTGGGAAGAAGAGAAATATTGTTTGACTCGTTCCTTTGGGCTGCAGCTCTGAATTCAGCTGCATGTTCTCCATCCGTTGTAAAGGGCACCATGTTGATATCCTGATGTGCAAAGAATCCTTCCTGTTCTCTGGACATCACTGATTTAGAGGAGGCTCAAGATAATTCACAGGAGGCTGTGCTTCTAAAAACTTCAGATTGTTAATAGCTCTACCTTCTAGGATTTTTCTTAGTGCAGATTAACAGTCTTTCTACCCAAAGACAGTTCTGGAGAATGGATTTCTTTGTTGCAGCTCGGAATCAATTGTATTAATATTTTATTGTTCAGGTATTATTTATAAGCAGCTAGTGCCAAGACTGTTTGCTTTGCTGAAGTCCTTTCACCATTGTAGTTCTGTACTGAGCTGTGCAGCAATAAATTATCTCAGAGCAAAGAGCCAGGGGCAACCAAGGCTGCTCAGCCACTTGGGATGAGGTTAGATTGGATGTTTAATGGCTCATGAAAATAAAACTAAAGGCTCGTATTCCTTCTAATCACATATCCGTCTCTCAGGTATCTCTTGTGCCTATCAGTAGTGAATCTAAGCATCTGTCTTCCATCATGTCTGTGTGATGCCAGTGGGGCCACTGCACCTAGGAGCATAGTAAAGTGCAGGATTTGCCCCCAGTGCTCACTGTCCTCCGTGGCTGGAGTGCTGTACTTTTGAGATTGTGGCTGGTTTTTTTCCTTTCTTAAGATAAGTAAGAGCCCTTAGCAAAGATACACTAATGCATCATGGACATAAAGAGGGAAGAACTCTCCCAAGGCCACATATAACCCAGCTGGCAGATCCAGGATTAGAAACCACAGAATTCAAGAGCCGAGACTGTGCTCGGAGCAGAGCACAAGAGGAAAGACGCAGTCCCGTTACTGGCTCCAGTATTACCCTGCATGGGAATTTGAACCATAGATGGTAAAAGCTACTTAGCGTAATAGGCCTTGCAGAACACCGGAGAGGACGTGAGCGTCGTGGGAGAAGTGATATTCCTGCATGTTATCTACCTGTCTTCCATTGTATTTGCTTCACACGGTTTTGTGCCTCTGCATGCCTCTGCAGTTGGCATGCTTCCCTGTGAGCCCTTCAGCAGTACTCACGAAGCAGGCGCTGAGCTTGTTGTGGGTGACTCACAGCACCGTCACTCCATCTCAGTGAGCACCCAAACTCAGTCTAACAGAGGCATTTTTCCAAAGAGCTTGCTGCTAGACCTAGGCAACAGCCTTGGTGAAACTGAGGGCCATTCCTTCATCCTCGCTGAAGCTGCTCCTTGCTGCACTGCCCTGAAATGTGATGTGCTTGCTGTCCGTATATAAATGATGAGTAGAGAACTGTAAATTCCACTCTCCGATGTACTATCATGTGCATGTGACCAACATAAAGCGTGATACTGCCTCATAAGCTTTTAGGCAACATGCTTAGTCCTCTTTTATCTTGTTTGGGATAATGTCCTCTTGGTTCTGCAAGATTTTCTACAAGTTACGAAGTACCTGAAGAATTTCAGGTCCGCTGCCCAGCTGCAAGATGAGACAAAGACCAGAGACAAAGATGTACAATGTCAGTGAAGGAAAATCAAATGTTTAGAATAAAAAGTCTCAGGATGTTTAGTCTGCACCTTTTCTGTGAGGATGCAAATGTCAATTAATATCAGTGCTGATCTATTTGTAAATGCAAACTCCATCTTTATTGGTTTGCTGTTCAGAAATAGCCCTGGAGTTATTAATCAGATGTGACAGGTTTATCCGGGAGGAGCAGTTCTGAGAGTAAAGCCAGTTGTACAAACAGACTGATAACAGGATTGAAACTTTTTTTTTCTGTCACAGGAAAAAAAGTCTTTTTACTCTGCAATCTATTTACTTGTCTGTTTCCTACAGACCTGCCTTTCTTCTGACTCACAGCTAGGCAAAAGCACTTTTCCAAACACAGCCTCCTCCTTTGTACGGACTCCCTGCTCCGTTCCTCCCTTGCCTTTCACCATCAGATTTGAACTGGCTCCAGCATCTGCATCACGCTCCTCATTCTCACCAGCTAATGAAGAAGATACAGCCTTTAGGACATAACTTCCAGGACATAGAGAAACTAGATGTGTTTGATGGAAAAAAGTGCCAAGAAGATTGCACAATATGCAGACTTACAGAGGGTAGAAGGACTTCTGCTGGTCAGGGCAATACTACCTGAGAATGAACTAGTTTATCCCTTTAACATTTACCTGCTCCCAACCTCTTTTGCTTTTTCTCCTCAGGTCTTTGAGATCTTTCCCTCTGTCTCGGCAGTATCCTACCAGTGACCTCTCACTACAGGATTCAGTAGTCTTCTATGCTAGGAGTTGAAGGTTCTCTTTTGCTGGACCTCCTCTTTGTGACACTATCGGAGATAAAATCTGTCAGTTTTTTTGAAATGTAAGAATTGAGGCTATGCCTATTCCATGTAACGAGGACAGTCTTATGTGCAAGCTGCTAAGTAGCTACCCCCTATCCTCAGGACATGCTTAGCAAAAGAGAGGTTTTGGTTTTGCCGTGAGCATGTTTGCTGTATCCTTGGGTATGGACGTTCATAAGCCGCTGGGTGTTGTCCAGCATCGGTTCAGGGTATTGTCAGTATCCTGACAAAACCGAATGGATGGAGTTTGGGGTTCAGACTCAGCTTTCTTGATCTCTCCAGCCCATGTATTTGAATTAATAGGCAATTTTTTTATCACTATCTTTTCATAATCTTCTACATATAAGCAAACTCTGCTTTCAGCTGAACCACAACGAATTGGAAATATATCTAGAATAGCTGAAATTAAATAACTCAATGAACAGCAGTGTGGAAGGAGAGCAGAATCTGGCCCTATGAGAGCACTCCACATAAATATGCCTGATGTTATTGAAGGGATTCTTTATCTCCTAGGACTTGCAGTGAATTAGAGGAAGATACTCTCCTTCTCATAAATCTTTGCTGGCTGTTTTTTCTTTCAAATTATGCTATCTAGTATATGCCTTTACTGAATCATACCAATATGCTTTTTCTGTCTGCCTGTTCTTATGCTAATCTGGACTGTATTTGTTGGCAGTATTCCTGAGGAGATTGGCCAGTGGGGAACAGGGAAGTTCTTCCATTGTGATTCCTTTCCGCTGGCCATTGAAATTCAGTTTTCCTCATCTTAGCCTGAGAAGATCCAGAAGGTGCCCTTTGAGCCTTCGCCAGAGCGTGCCCTCTGAGCCTCCTTCGGGATCGGTGCCCTCTGAGCCAGCGCCGCAGAAAGTGCCGTGGCCAAACCAGCGAAGACGTGAAAGGGGCCGCGGTTTTAGGGCCTCAGAAGGAGCACCCCCTGAAGATTGTTCTGATCCTCTTCTTCCGAAACTCTGAAAGCTGCTGATTCCACGGCCTTTTCCTTCACCACCTATTCGTGGCTGCTACAAGCCCTTAGATCTGCAAAGCTGATACTTTTACTTGGCGTAATGCCTCTGCTTATTGACTAATCTGCTTGCTGTTTGCTGCATGCTGCTGCTGTAGTTTTAATGCATGGTGAGGAGCTCTTATCTTTTCTTGGGCATCAAGGGACTTGTCTTATGTTGCCTTTTCGATGAGGGAGAGAGGAGTTGTTGTGTGGCTTGCACAGAGGACTCGCAACCGGCAGCAGATGGCTGCTAAAGAGTCATTTTGTGACTGTGCAAATCCTGCCTGCTTTCTGAGCCTCAGTTTCTCCTTCTGAAATACAGACCTGGTAATACCTACCTCCTCAAACGTGTTGTAAGGTCTAGTTTACAAGTGTTTGGGAAATGGCTTGAAGTTGTTGTTTTAAATACAAAAAAGAAAGGCAGAGAGCATAAGCCGCGTGATGTCGAACTAAACCTGTCTCATGCAGACAAAGCAGCATCCATTTCTGTTCCGTCACAGGCCACACACGGGCTCTGTTCGTCGGGAGTTACATTTCTGCCCACAAACTGGAGATGGTGGTGACTGTGACTGCTGTTTATCTAACGCTTATCTCAGGCCATAAGGGCCACCGCTAACAGCGTGGTGCCCGTTACCCTTTTTTCATTGGGCGGCTACTGGAGAAAATATCTTAAATCCCAATTGCCTGCGCCTGAGTGTTCATTTACACTGATGAATGAAATGTCAAGTCAGAACAGCAGTGTTTTATGGCCACTTTGTCCTGGTAGAGAGGACCCCCAGGAGCCAGGCGAAGGTGGACCGAACCCGGGAATCCGGGCGTGGGGGAAGCGGCCCGTGTCCGGGGACAGTGGCAAGATTGAAAACAACAGCTACGTTTCGTGATGTAGTAAGAGAGTCTGAAAGGGATTCTAATCTGAAAAAAAGAAGTCATTTCCAACAAGAAGCTAAAGAAAAAAGCACAACCTTCCTCTTTTCTGTGCCGGACATCTTTAAATCCTTGAGCTCTGTTAGGCTGCGGGAGCTTATCAGGGATGTTTCTGTTACTCTGTGAAATAACCGAATCCTCCTTCCCTTGACATTGCTGGAAGGTCAGCACAGAAAAGCGTCTTCTAAGGGCTGGCAGAGTGAAGCCGTTATTGTGCAGTTATCGTGGCAATGGGAGTGCAGAACTGTTACTTCTCTGGCAGGGCACGGTTTGGCTGGAATGTGGTCTTCTGCCCAGATGCCTTCGATTCCTTCCTCAGCCTCCCCCGGGCCACGGCTCATCTGACCTGCGCGGGTAGGCGAGGAAGGGCAGGCTGAGCGCGGTGCCGAGCCGCAGCAGGCTCGAGATAATCGGCGACAGTGGAAGTTCAGCATCAGCCCTTCTGGGTGGTAGGAGAACAAGGGGATGTGAGCTGGTAACGCTCTGCATGTTACAGTTGCATGTCAAGAAACTCAGCTTGCTCCTCCGGGCAGGTGGTTTGTGTTGTTGCAAGTGTGTAAAATAGCCAAACAGAACGAACTGCAGATGTGATTAGCATGCACGTGTGAAAAATACTCCATTAAACCTTCAAACTGGAGATCAGACTGGCTGAGAGTTTTGGGACGCTGCTTTTTCACACACTGATAATAAGATCCGCTATTCAACAGCAATCCGTGAGCCCTCCTAGAATTTTGGGAATGTTCCCCGGATTTGTCCGTGATTCTGCAATACTTTTGCAGTTCTGCTAGGCTGGGAATGCAGCTCAGCTTTGTGTCTCATTGGCCTTTTATATGACAAGGGAAGTGTTTACATGTGTTGTAGCAACCAGGCGGTATGTACATGACCATAAAGGGGCCGAGTGGGTGACTCACTGGAAGGGAACTCAGGCTTGAAAGCAAAGTCAGATAAAAAGCCCACTTAATGTAGCAAAGCAGAGGCTGGTCTGTCCAACAAATCTAATAGCTCGGAATTGTTTGAAAGAGAATGGGTACAGATCGGTCCAACACTCCTGTCAGTTTGGCAGCGAGTTGTGTTTGAAGCTCGGTGCGGATGCCGTGGGCCCCTCCTGGATTCTGCGCGATTTCCAGGCGGACAGGCTGATAGTCCCATCAGCCTTGTGAGCAGGGAAGGAACTTCCCAAAGTAAACTGCTTCCCCAGGGATGTTTGTGCTGAGAGGGACAATATGGTGTACGTGTCACAGACTGTGAAATGGATGGGGGGTGACACATTGTAAATGTGTGAAAGAAAAATAGAGCATTCAAACCTAAATCAAAGCTGAACCCTGCTGTGAAGCCCATCAGATTGGAATGAGCTGATCGCTCAGTCCTCACATACACAAACACCTACGTGTCCTTCCACTGCGTGTATTTGTGCTTTGTGCACAGAGCAGGAAGATTTTTTTTTTCTGCTGGGATAAAAATCTTCTGAGAAGTCTTGTTTGCCCTCTGTCTTTGTCTCAGCCAGACTCAAGCTGTCTCGGAGAATAGAAATGGTTTTTCTGTGCAGATTGGGAGCCAGCAGTTGAACGCCCCAAAATGCAGGAATGCCAAGACCCAGGATTTTGGACTCACCCACCACAAGGGTCAGTATTTTCCTAATAAAAATAGATTGCTTGGAATGCCTGATGTTAAAAACGTGGCTCATCTGAATGAGTCATGAGTGAAATAAAGTCCACACATAATAGTGCCCAGCTCTGAGCGGGGATTTGCGTAGCAGCCGCCCGTAGACCCGGGATCATTCGAGATTGTTCAGCAGGGTCCCTTTGTCCTTAGGGCAGGCAGACAGGGCTGTGTTTGCAGTTGCATTTCTGTGGAGCGGGACCTGCAGCAACGCCTCTCTGCTCAAACATGCCTGCCCAGCCGCCCAGCTCCCCTTCAGCCCAGGGCAAACATCTCCCGGCAGGAGGGAGAAGACCTTTGCTGGCATTTGGGCAGTGTCTGGGTGCAGCAAGCAGCTAGGGAGCTACGCGCTAGGGATGCTCGGTGACGGTTAACTAGTCCCCAACAAGTGCCAGAGCTGTTGGTTGTTCCTGCACCAGCTGTCCTGTGCATAAGCCAGAGTCCGCTAAATCAGTAGGAATGCTCCCTAGATGGAGATGGAGTTTGAATCAGAAAAGTGACCCAAAGCATAGAGTGCTAAAAATCCTCCAGCTGTTCTCCAGCTGGTTATATCCACTACTACGATAAGCGATCGGATTGAAGAAGAGACAGAAAAAAAAGATGTAAAAATGATACCAGGCGCAGTAGAGAGAGATGTACTCTCCAGAGGCCCTGAGCTGCTCCGCAGGCCCTTACATGGGCAAGTTACCCTCTCGCCACCCTAACTGGATTATCAGACCCTGCTGGAAAGGGGCCAGATGAAATTTATAAACCGTTCCCAAGCACAGCTGGAGAAAAACTCTAGGAAACAAGCTAATTTCAGCAAGGGATTGTAGGCCTCCTTACTCGTGGAAATAGCTCTACTCCTTCTTTGCTTCTGTGTTCAAGCAATGAAGATGCCTCCAAAAAGATGTGTGAGCAGAATGTGGAGTCTGTTAGTGCCCCGGGCTGGGGGGTGGACCAGCTGCCTGCGGGTATGATGGGAGGGATGGCAGGAGACTTGGTCTTCAAATGAGTAGAGTTTATAGGAGTTCTCCGAATTCAATGGCTTGGATTACAGAGCTGTACCTGCATCCTAACGTGTGTTGCTCCAGCTGCCCTATGCACCGTGAGCTGCTGCTG